>NC_061795.1:44715683-45039746 GCF_021462225.1 Girardinichthys multiradiatus | reverse complement strand
GCAGATCAAAGAAACACTGCACATAAAGAGTAAACCTGAAACAGCTGGAGAGCTGACTTTAATCTGACTTTAATCACCGTTTGACCATGACTCATAAAATGCAGAGCATGTCAAATGTATCCAGGTTTTCTAGACCAAAAACGTGCAGCTAATCCAGGATTGTTTCTATTAAAGCTTTCTGAAGCATTGAAGTGCTCTAAAAATGATGAATCCCTTAGTTCCTCTAATTTAAGGTTAAAAAACCTGTTTATTTATTGTGCCACTGCAATGTACTTTCAATGTGTTCTCTTTTCCTGTCTTCATCTTGTAGAGCACTTCGAATTGTGTTGTTGCTGAAATAAACTATGTTTTGACTTCTGTTTTAATCAGAATGTTTAGCTTTTTACTCCCCCCAAACTTTCAGAAGAATCGATAAGAAATGCATCAGAACATGCAGCCTGATTGGGAACAGTTTTCTTTTATGTTTTGGTTTGGAAACGTATTTATGGAGAAACCCCTGTCCTGTTGCCATGCGATGGACTGGCGACCTGTCCAGGTTGTACCCAGCCTCCCACCCGTAGACTGCTGGAGCGGTAGAAAATGACTGACTGACTTCTTTTTTGAAAGGTCAGTTGAAAGTTCCTCACAAAAGTATACATGTCTCTTGACCTTTTCCACATTGTGTCACATTACAATCACAGACTTTAATGTATTTAATTGGGTTTTCATGTGATAGACCAACACAAAGTAACCATAAATATATATTTTTATATATATATATATATGGTAAAAATATTTGAAAAGTATGGCCTGCATTTGTATTTTGCCCCCTTCAATATTAGTTAATATGAAATGTGGTCCAGTTGTACCAGTTGCTGTCCAGCTCCACAGTATGTAGAGCTGCACGGACCGAAGTGATGTCACAGACTATCATGGGCTTGTAGAGGTCCTCCAGGTAATCCCAGTTAGACTGGGATCAGGATGCAGATCTTCCCAGTGGGCCATGTTTAAATGTGCACATTCCTGATCTTGAAAGCTGTTCTAGAGTTTGGCATAACTCAATATTGACAAGTCTTGGAAGATTAAATCGACTCAATTTCCATGCTGCATGTCTGTGATGCGCATCATTATTTAGCCTCCGTAATAAGACCCACACCACTATAAAATAAGATCCAGTGCAGCCATTCTCCTATTGATGTCATGTGGTTGGTAAATAGAGGCCAGCAGTTTGTGATTTATATACTCTATATGTACTCAGTATAATCCCAACTGTTCTGGGAAGGCCTCAGAGGTTTGTTAGAGAGCATCAGTGAACAAACAGCATCATGAAGACCAAGAAACACAGCAGGTCAGGGATGAAGCTGTGGAGAAGGTTAAAGCAGGGTTAGGTTATAAAACCTCCGAAGCTTTGAACATCTCACAGAATTCTGTTCAATCCATCATCTCAACATGGAGAGAGGATGGACCAACTACACACCTACCAAGACATGGACATCCACCTAAACTGACAGGCAGGGCAAGGAGAGCATTTTTCAGAGAAGCAGCAAAGAGGCCCCTGATAACGCTGGATGAGCTGCAGGAATCCGCAGCTCAGGTCGGAGAAACTAACAACTATTAGTAATGCACTCTACAGATCTGGCCTTTATGGAAAAGTGGCAAAAAGGAATCCAGTAGGGTCCTCTTTGTAGCCATGTGTAGGACACAGCAAACATGTAGAAACAAAACATGGTGTGGAAAAAAAAACAACCCACAGTGCACATCACCCTGAGCACACCATCCTCATTGTGAAAGCACAGTGGTGGCGGAATCATGCTGAGGGGATGCTTTTCTCCAGCAGGGACAGGCAGGTTGGTCAGAGTTGATGGAAAACCTGTTATGCCCCTTTTCCACTGGCTCAATTTGGACCGACTCGACTCCACTCTGCTCGCTTAATGAGCGTTTACTACAGTTTTAATCCGTAACAGTACCTACTTTTTTGGACCCTACTTCTGAGCAGGTCCGTCCGGGGCTGAGTCGGAACTACATGTGATGTGAACAGACTGCTGTTCACTGATTGGCCGAAGGTTTTCATTGAGACAGTGCAGGGAAAAGTTAAAACTACAATAAAACTACGATAATATTTAGGACCACATTTGCCAGAGCGGATTGAATCGAAATATCATTTTACTATTTACAAATCACAAAGCACGCCTGAAGGGTGAAAGAAAAGATAAAGGACACATCACCTTTCTGAATTACACACAGGTAGGGGGCGCTGTATTTAATAACACCCTAAACCAGCTCAACACACATAAAATCAGCTGTTCAGACACACACAAACATTTCCCCCAAAACACACAAAACAAAACTACCATGAAACAACGTGTTTGATTCAGAAATTTATTGACGGTCCTTAAGCGAACCAACGTCTGAAGGAGGAGGGAGCAGGCAGAGAGCAGCTGCCCGTAATAAGACTGCCTGCATCGGATCAAACAGGAGAAACCTGCTGAATCCGCGAATAACGAATATCAGTCAGTCATTTTCTACCGCTTATTCCATAGTGGGTCGCGGGGGAGCTGGTGCCTATCTCCAGCAGTCTATGGGCGAGAGGCAGGGTACACCCTGGACAGGTCGCCAGTCCATCACAGTCCAACACACAGCCATGCACACACTCATTCATACATACACCTAAGGGCAATTTAGAGTGACCAATTAACCTAACAGGCATGTCTTTGGACTGTGGGAGGAAGCCGGAGTACCCGGTCAGAACCCATGCATGCACGGGGAGAACATGCAAACTCCATGCAGAAAGACCCCCGGCCGGGGCAGTTGGATAACGAATATCCAATATCAAAACTAAAACTAACTTCAATGCAGTCAAAAGTCTGCAGTTTGACTCTTTAAAGTCCTTGTTCTTGTTAATGCCATGGATGAGACAAAAACAACCTCATAAAGCTCAAAATTTTAACTTTTTCAGGCAAACTTTAGAGCTTCACCAGTCCAGACAGCAGTCTCCTCTCTGTTTCTCCTGTTTCAAACCCCCCTCACATCAGAACCCCTCAGCCTTATTTTACAAGTTCTGGTTGGGCTGTGGTCCAGATAATTATCCCAGTGGATCATTTTATATATGAAAAAACATATATAAGAAATTCTTGCATGCACAATAATACAAACATTATTAGTATTTGGTTTATTTTTATTTTTTTTTGTTTCATTATTTATTTTTTAAGCGATTTACGCAGATTACTTTAATGGGACAATGTCACACAGTAATTTTAATAGCAGCACAGCGCCACACACTGATGACTGGAGGCGGGGCTTCAGCTGCCAGTGGGTCAGTGGAAACACAACAGGTACCATATCGGATGGACAGAGACCGAGCAGCCTAAAACGAGCCAGTGGAAAAGGGGCATTAGCGGCTGCAAAACACTTGAGCCTGGGCTTGAGGTTCACCTTCTAGCAGGAAAACGACCCACACAGTTAGAGCTACAATGGAATAGTCTGGGTAACACCATAATTATGTGTTAGAATGGTCCAGTCAAAGTCCAGACCTAAACCCAACTGAGAATCCCTTCATCCAATCTGAGACTGTTCGGACATTTTAGTTTCTGAATAGGCAAAGGTTGTAGTTCAAAGTTTTAGTAATTACTGAAGGTAATGAACACAAATGCATGCCACACTTTTCAGATACAAATTTTTTGAAAATCTTTCATTTTTTTCCACTTTTTCCAATTATGCACTATTTTGTTTTGGTTTATCACATAAAATCCTAATAAAATATAGTGATGCTGAAGATTGAAATCAGCTGTGGATAGGGTGGCAGAATTAGGAAACTTTGGAAAAAAATTTCTTGTTTTTGCATCTTTTAAACCTCAGTTGGCATTTGGTCAGATCACAGAAGTTGGTCTGTTTGGAAGTAGGTTTGGTCGGTCTGAGGAGTACAGAGAGATTCCATGTTGGGAATCGGAAATGTTAAATATCCTGCGGATTTCCAGCTCTGTGTGTGACCCTTTCATTGATTTAACAAAGCCAATCTGGCTCACTGGAAACCCAATCCTGCCTTCCTTTGTTCTAAAATCTTACTGGTCAGAAGTCCTTCAGGCAAACTCTCCCCCTTATTTACTTATTTGTTTTACCAGCGGGAAGGAGGGGAGGGGGTAGCTGATTCCAGCGTTAGTCCCCTTTCAGATGAGTAACGGGATCACTTTATGTTTTATGGCTTGGTATGGTTTGAATTGCCAGGATCAGCATGTTTAGGAGAAACCTGGAGTTTCTGCTGCAGCTGTAGGGAACCATGTGTCACTTCAGAAAGGTTTCAAGCAGTTCCTATAACCCACTGTGTCCTGAAGCCTTTTAAGGTCACCATGACCCTGGAGTTCTTCCGCTCAGGAATGGTAACGGCAAACACGTCCCGATGACTCAGGGCTTTTTGAAAATGCAAACAATTTTTAGTTTTACAACTTCAACAAACGGCTCACATTTATTTAAAAATTAATCTGCAGAAGCCAAAAATGATTAATCAAAATTCATCGAACCAAAAATGGGTTACCTCATTCTGACCTATTTTAAAGCTGAACTTGACTTTTAGGGTGAAAGAAGAGATCCCTGCTCCCAGAAAAACAGTAACAGCATGTTTTCTTGGTATTCAATTAGTGTGGATTACCCTCCACTCAACCTGAGTTAGTAAAACCTATTTCTAAAAGCAGAAAGGTCCAATGTTTGAAGCAGATCACATTCAGTTGTCTAGATTGAGCATTAAGCAATCCGATATATTTTAAGCATATTACTGATGCGTTTCCTTCAGAAACAGAAGTAGAAAACGGTGTGAGGGTAAAAATAAACTGTGTGAAGAAAGCAGCTCTGTTCTGACCGAGCAGCAGAGGACACCCAGCTGAAGGAGGGTCAGCTTGGTGTCCTCTTCTCTCCGGGTCCACTGATACTCTGTTTGGTAACAGCAGCTCAGCATTCCTGTTTATTTTATAAACACAGTTCCAGGGGACATCCAGTCTCTGCTTAGCAGGAGTTGCAACAGTCTTACTTTAGGTTTCCTGATCATTTTTAATGTATTGTGTTTGTGTGATGACTGTGACCAAGTCTGTTACAAACATTTGTGAACATTTATTCACACTGGATGAAGGTGCTCCTGCTCTCTCCATGACCTGTTAGGATGTGGCTGGATTGCAGCCAAACCTCCTTGAGTCTGATGGGAATCATGCTGCTTGGTCTCAGAACTCATCGGACCGGTTTATCCTGCTATTTTTTACATCCTGCAGCCTCATACGTCAGTAGCACTTTCCAAAGACAATCCCATCCTGATTGTCATGATTGCACCACCCTCTGGGTTCCAACCTCCCAATAGCCGAGTCAGGACACAGCTACACTCTAACATCATTGTTCATTCAGATCACATCTGTACTATCCTTTCATGGTCTTGTCACCTGTTGGAAATCTTTCTTTTGCAGCCAAAAGGCACAGAATTTACTGGGTTTTGTGTAGTTGGGATTGGTTGTTGCAGCTACATGGTGAGAGCTTGACTTGGTTGTAAGTTATATGCTTAGCAAGCTGCACTGCCAAGAGTGTTGCAGTAATTTACTTTGACTGAGCTGCCTGCTGCTGTTATGAGAATGAGTCATGAGTCCGGCTTGGATTTATCAACAACCAAACTGCAAGTCTGCAGGCCATGACATCATTAATGTGCTGCCACCACGCTCCCTCCTTGACCCTTATCCAAGATAAGCCAACACGATGTTGCTTTGGAAGTTCCATGTAAACTCTGCTTTTTTATGTCATGGCACATCCTTCATCCAGCGCGAAGGGACTACCTGAGCTACCTGTCATAGTGTTAGGTATGGCTCTGACCCACATGCAGAATCAGGCTCAAGGGAAACGGGTCCACGTTTTGAAAAAGGTTTATTTAAGGAGAATGGATCAGTATGGTGTGCAGGAACAACTGTAAGGAAAAATGACAGGTAGGTGGCACAGTAAACGAAACTGGAACTTAAATGTGAAATGTCTCTTACTAGGAGGGAGTAGGCAATCTGCCAGGAGGAGAGGGATTCGGACTGGAGAAGAAGTGAATATGGAGACAATGGTAAGTCCGATGATTTCTTAGTTACTTGGGTTACAGCTTGGAGTGCAGGCAAAGCGTCAGCGGAGAGTGGACAGGTTAGGTTGAATGGTCTCTGGAACTTCCCCGGCTGGCTGCTTTCGGACCCGTGATTCTCCAGAGTTCGGCGTCGGGTAGGTGTGTGTGGAAGATCCTTTCTGGGGAAATCCTAGGAGCGAGGCTAGTGCGAAACGAAGCCACCGGGGCCAGCCTGGGTAACCTCCAGGTAGTCTCCGGTTCAGTTCACTAAGAAGAACAAGGAACAAGTTAAACATTGTCGGAGGCAAAGTACACATAAACGAAATTAATACGAGGCTAGCTGAGTAGCTGCCACAGAGGCTAATACTTGAGCGACGAGATGCTGGCTGCTTCCTGCTTAAGTACTCCAGGACTCAGTTACCGAGATGGAAAACACCTGTTTCCACCACTGCTGAGCACTAGCGCCTACTAGGAGTCAAAAAACACAAACAATAACATACAACAGAAACTCCAGCCCCGACACTACCTTTGAAATCCAAGTTATTTCACCTCATTTTAATCATGAGACATAAATTCAACCCCATTATCTTCGGCCTCTGGTGAGAGAACAAAGGGGAGAAACTAACTGACCATCAGAGTAAGCCGTTTTTCTCATTTCTCTATGTTTGATATATTGAAGAAGGAGCTGAGCCACAAGGTAAAGGTCTCCGTTTGTCAGTTATATCCACATTCCAATCCTCAACTATGGCCATCCTGAATAACAACAACTGAGAGGAGGTAAGGTGAGGGGCCTTATCATCTGGACGAAGCTTGGAGGAGAGCTGCTGCTTCTTCACATTAGAAGAAGTGAACTGGAGTTGTTCACTCCTCAGCATAATGCCTCCACTGGAAGTTTTCCAGGCACATCCCAATGGGAGAAGAAACTTGGGATAGACCCAGATCTCTAGATACAGATGCATCTCAAAAAGTAACATTTTTGGTCAATCTTTTAAAAAAACGAAACTCATCAACTATATACAGGTCCTTCTCAAAATATTAGCATATTGTGATAAAGTTCATTATTTTCCATAATATAATGATGAAAATTTAACATTCATATATTTTAGATTCATTGCACACTAACTGAAATATTTCAGGTCTTTTATTGTCTTAATACGGATGATTTTGGCATACAGCTCATGAAGACCCAAAATTCCTATCTCACAAAATTAGCATATTTCATCCGACCAATAAAAGAAAAGTGTTTTTAATACAAAAAACGTCAACCTTCAAATAATCATGGACAGTTATGCACTCAATACTTGGTCGGGAATCCTTTGGCAGAAATGACTGCTTCAATGCGGCGTGGCATGGAGGCAATCACCCTGTGGCACTGCTGAGGTCTTATGGAGGCCCAGGATGCTTTGATAGCGGCCTTTAGCTCATCCAGAGTGTTGGGTCTTGAGTCTCTCAACGTTCTCTTCACAATATCCCACAGATTCTCTATGGGGTTCAGGTCAGGAGAGTTGGCAGGCCAATTGAGCACAGTGATACCATGGTCAGTAAACCATTTACCAGTGGTTTTGGCACTGTGAGCAGGTGCCAGGTCGTGCTGAAGAATGAAATCTTCATCTCCATAAAGCTTTTTCAGCAGATGGAAGCATGAAGTGCTCCAAAATCTCCTGATAGCTAGCTGCATTGACCCTGCCCTGGCATGGTCAATGGCACCCCAGACCATCACTGACTGTGGGTACTTGACACTGGACTTCTGGCATTTTGGCATTTCCTTCTCCCCAGTCTTCCTCCAGACTCTGGCACCTTGATTTCCAAATGACATGCAGAATTTGCTTTCATCCGAAAAAAGTACTTTGGACCACTGAGCAACAGTCCAGTGCTGCTTCTCTGTAGCTCAGGTCAGGCGCTTCTGCCGCTGTTTCTGGTTCAAAAGTGACTTGACCTGGGGAATGCGGCACCTGTAGCCCATTTCCTGCACACGCCTGTGCACGGTGGCTCTGGATGTTTCTACTCCAGACTCAGTCCACTGCTTCCGCAGGTCCCCCAAGGTCTGAAATCGGCCCTTCTCCACAATCTTCCTCAGGGTCCGGTCACCTCTTCTCGTTGTGCAGCGTTTTCTGCCACACTTTTTCCTTCCCACAGACTTCCCACTGAGGTGCCTTGATACAGCACTCTGGGAACAGCCTATTCGTTCAGAAATTTCTTTCTGTGTCTTACCCTCTTGCTTGAGGGTGTCAATAGTGGCCTTCTGGACAGCAGTCAGGTCGGCAGTCTTACCCATGATTGGGGTTTTGAGTGATGAACCAGGCTGGGAGTTTTAAAGGCCTCAGGAATCTTTTGCAGGTGTTTAGAGTTAACTCGTTGATTCAGATGATTAGATTCATAGCTCGTTTAGAGACCCTTTTAATGATATGCTAATTTTGTGAGATAGGAATTTTGGGTTTTCATGAGCTGTATGCCAAAATATAAATAAATATTGTATTAAGACAATAAAAGACCTGAAATATTTCAGTTAGTGTGCAATGAATCTAAAATATATGAATGTTAAATTTTCATCATGACATTATGGAAAATAATGAACTTTATCACAATATGCTAATATTTTGAGAAGGACCTGTAGATTAATTACATATGGGCTGCACGGTGGTACAGTTGGTAGCACTGTTGCCTTATAGCAAGAAGGTCCTGGGTTCGACTACCAGCCGGGGGTCTTTCTGCATGGAGTTTAGATGTTCACCCCTCACATGCGTGGGTTCTCACCGGGTACTCCAGCTTCTTCCGAGAGTCCAAAAACATGACTGTGAATTAGTGTGTGCATGGTTGTTTGTCCTGTATGTCTCTGTGTTGGTGACCTGTCCAGGGTGTACCCTGCCTCTTGCCTGTAGACTGCTGGAGATTGGCACCAATTCCCTCGTGACCCACTATGGAATAAGCGGGATAGAAGATGAATTAATTAATTAATTAATTACACATAGGCGTAAATTTATCAAGCCTTTATTTCTTGTGATTTTGGTGATTATGGCTTACAGATGGTGAAAACCCAAAATTCTGTGTCAGAAAATGTGAATTTGTGACAAAGTAAAATTTTGGAAACTTATGGTGTCACACACTAATCAGCTAATTAACTCAAAACACCTGCAAAGGTTTCCTGAGCCTCCAAATGGTAAATTGTAAATGGCAGGTACTTGTATAGCAATATATCATGTCCACAGAGACCCCAAAGCACTTCACACAACATTCAGTCATCCACCCATTCATATACACATTCACACACTGACAGGAGTGAGGTGGTCTCTCAGTCTGGGTCAGTAGGCGACGCAGTTATGGAGAAGACCGCTGACAGGCAGATGTCCAGAAGACAGTCCTTGACTCCCTACACAAGAAGGGGAAGCCACTAAAAGTCATTGCTGAAGAAGCTGGTTGGTCACAGAGTTCTGTATCCAAGCATATTCATTGAAAGTTGAGTGGAAGGAAAAAGCGTTGTAAGAAAAGGTGTACCAGAAACAGGGATAACTGAGGATTATCAAGCAAAATCCATTGAAGAATCTGGGAGAGCTTCACTAGGAATGGACAGACGTGTGGAGCCAGCGCATCAAGAGCCACTACTCACAGAAGAATCCTACACATGGACTACAAGCGTCTCACCTGGGCTAGTGAGAAAAAGAACTGGACTGTTGCTCAGTGGTCCAAAATCCTCTTTTCAGATGAAAGGAGAGTTTAGATTTCATTTGGAAATCAAGGTTCCAGAGTCTGGAGGAAGAGTGGAAAAGCCGAGAATTCACGAGTGAAGTTTCCACAGTCAGTGATGTTTGGGGTGCCATGTCATCTGCTGGTGTTTTTTTAAGCCTACAGTCAATGCATCTATCTACCAGGACATTTTAGAGCACTTCTGCTTACAAGCTTTATGGCAATACTGATTTAATCTTCCAGTAGGACTTGGTTCCAGCAGAACCACAGGCTGGTCACGTCCATACCCCGCCGCACTGGTAGAGTAAAAGCATTCCTATGGAGTGCATTGAAATAAACATACTTTTTGGAAGTTTGAAATTTCTGTTTAAAATATTCTTTTTTACTGATCTTATGTAATTTTCTGAGACGCTGATTTTTGGTTTTTCGTTCTCTGTAAGCAATAATCATCAACATAACAAGACATAAAGACTTGAAATATTTTTTTCTCTATTTGTAATTTATATGATATGTGTTTAACTTTCTGAAATGAGTAACAAAACATGTTAAAGGTTTTCACTATATTCTATTTTTTAGATGTACCTGTATCTATATATCCCTTCTGGTGTGGGAACATCATGGTATCTCCCTGGAGGAGCAGGAGAGAGGCATGCTTGGGTTTTCCTCTTGGAATTGGTTTCCCACAACCTGGTCTTGGACAAGTGAAAATACTAGAGAAACAGATGGAATTGTGTGGGTTATTCTAGCTTTTTCTTAATGTTTATAATGCCTCTTTCCTTTCATTTTAATAGTTAAAATATTTGGGTTCTTCATACCATATATTACAATGTGATTGGAATAGAACTACAATATTGTAATTGCAAAGGACTGCTTGCACACAATATCCAGTGGGCAAGAATGTTTCAGGTCTCATTCATTCAAATTCTGATTGCAAATAACATATTTGACCGCTTTTTAACCTTGACCATCCACCTTGACCATGGCCACAGCTGATATAGACTTTAGAGACCCAGATCCTAAAGCTTGGAGACAGTAGTGAGCACATTGTGATGGTGGAAGAAAATGGAATAGTGGGTTACTTGCACTTGATATAGTCATTGCAACATTCAACAATAATTTGGCAATTTCTTGTTTTCAACGTGGCGTGCCACCCTAGTTCTCAAACTGCAAAGGAAATTGAAAAGAATTATTAATATGCAACCTTTTAGTGACCCATAACTCTCATTGCATGCTGGTAAGGATGTCTAATGTGTCTCTAAGGCACCCTTATTGTTGGATGTTTGGGCAGTAGTTGCATTGGTGCCCTTTAAAGGTTCTCCTTCTAGTTTTAAAACAAATTCCATCCAGAGCTTTTGGGATTAGATTAAGTTTCCAATACTCCATCTTAATTTTACCATCTTTGTAGTCTTATTGGAACATTTGCTGTCAAATGAAGTAAATGATGACAAAGACAGATCTTAGTTATCTGTGCTTGGGCCAGTACATGTGCCAGCCTCCAAATCATCCAGGAAGCTGCTCTATCTCCATGGTCTGGACTCGGGGTTTAAACTTATCCATGCTGCCCAGCTTGAGTTGACCTTTTCCCACATTCAGATCATCTCTCTTTATATTCACAGACGTGTCATGTCTCAGTTCAACGACATGCAGGTTAGGAAGCTAGGAAGCCTGTAATCGGCTGTCATGTGTCCCGGAGGCCTTTTCTTGAGATCTCCTCTATGGGAAATGCTATAATGGGTTCCAGCTGTATGGCACCTCTTGACAGTATGAGTGGGAGAAATGTCAATATTGTCAGAAAGTGTTAAAAAGACAGATGAAGACGTTTTCTGAGGACAAGCTTTGCAGCATTGCATTTGGAGTGAAGACGTTTGGCCTCAGGTCACTGTTTACACAAGTCAGGAGACAGCAGTTTTTAGTAAGCTGTGGAAGGGGGAGTTGCACAATATTTCTCATAAAACTGTACAAAAACAACTTCTGCTAAAACCCAAAATTTTCATCCTGCCTTTAAACTTAATGGATTCCGACCTCTTGGCTCCTGGTTCCTGAGTGATGACAGAATGGAGCAGGGGATGGATAGATGGATTGGGATTTCATCTCCAGGAATGAAGGAGTTTCTCCAGCTTGTCATGGCTGCGAAAGAGTTGATATTAAGGTGTTGCTGACATTTTTTAACACCTCCCTCCAACACCAGTTTCTACTGATTGAAATGTATAGGCTATATTTATGTAAGTGTTAACTTTACTGAGGTTCTTATAAAAGATGTCGGAGAAAAAAGGAGGAAAATGGCTTTAAACATTAAATGTTGCTGATGGTTCTGGAAGGTCTTCAGCTTAATAGGGCCCATTAATCATGATTGAGTGCCGTTATAAGTTTCTCTTTGCAGCATAAACATTTATTTGCCAACAACTACAACAATAGGAGAGTCCAAGAAACTCAATGAAGATTGAAGGAGAATTGTAAATTTTCAAAAGTCGCGAAATTCTTTTGAATCTATTTCTAATTAACTGCTGATCACCAGTTCAAACAATTATATGGAAGTCCAAATTACTAAAAATTTCCCAAGCTTGGTAGACGATCTAAACTGATCCACTCAGATGAAACGAAACTAGTTAGGATGTTCATGAACAACCCAAGAACCTTGCAGGCTCAAACTGCTGAACTCTTGGGTTTTACTGTCCAAACTGAAGCATATTTAACATCTTTACTGACTGAGAGAATCCAACACAAGAAAGAAATACCTGATCTAGAATCAACAGGGTGAATAGCAGGGTGAATTCATGCTTTCCACTTTGGTGAGCCTGTCTGAATCGTAACCTGTCTGCTTCCTAAACGATATGAGGGCTGGACATTCCCATTATGTTAATAGCTGCATCGAACAAATGAACGTGGCACCTTCCGGTATCAAGAAATTGTCCCCAAGGATGAACTCATCCAGATATCTTGGCTTTTTTTTGTTCTTTTCTGATGATGTCACACAAAGAAGATGTGTGTTGGAGGAGTTGCCTTAAAATACCTCGACTATTAGGTTTTAACTCCAATGTTGTGGAACAACCTATCATGGGCTCACAAAGCCATGACATCAGCATTTAGGCTTCCCCTAGACTACGATGTTTAAATCACAGTAATCTTAGTGTATTTGGTCCGCTTTAAACGGACCACAGTTTGTTTCCCCTTTGATCCGGACCTTTTGAATACACTCAAACCCTGGTCCGAAGCAAACAACCGGACCGCGACCCACTTTTTGAGGATGGCCTTGGTTCCCTTCCAAACTGTGGCGAATGTTGTGAATAGTGAATGCACTGAAGTCATACCTTATCTGGCGTCTGTTTCTTAGCGATGCTGCTGCTAGCATGCTGTGGATCAAGACACACATTCATACATCCTTCAGCTTGCAGCGCACGTTTTCTGATGCCGTTCCAAAATTAAAAATAGAACGTCGAGAAATCTTTGTGGAATGAGCTGCTATTAAGCTGCAATTATTTTGCAGCTTAATAGCAGCACAGATTTGCTGAACATAAATAGAGCAAGCATTACTTCCATCATAGTTTCCCTCCATTTCCAGGTCTGTGCTCCGTCCCGCCAATGGGAGCACCGATCGTCACACACATGGCGTTGTTTACAACTTATAGTTCACTTGCAAAAAGTACAAGAAACAAAATTCCCAAATAGCTCAAATAAATTAAATAAATCTCCATGATAAGTGGATGAAGATTTCTGACCCAGACTGTATGTTGTCCAACTTGAGAGTTTCTGGTGTTTTCATGGCTGAACGAGCGAAACACCTTCAAATCCATGTTGTCTGAGGCGGTTTAAAGGAGAACCTCGGTCTCACCCTGTAATTATGCTTTCTAAATCAATGAAGTGCTAACAGACAGATGCCTCCAGTCAACACACAAGGAAGATGTTTTTTTCAAGAATATTTACATATGTGGGTTTCCCTACTGCTCAATATGAAGCAGTTTTCAGACATGGTAGTTTGCAATTTATTTAAACACACTCTTGCTGTACATCTGACCTGACTGAAGGAGATTACTTTGTGAGAATGTGAGAAATGCAGGAACCTCCAGAGAAGGTTTTTGCTAAACATTAAGTGTGTTTGGATGGCTCAAAATGTCTGCTGTAATGGTTGGTCATCTGCCAGTAGATCCAAGGAATGTTGTTTTAACTACTGATGAATAAATTTGACCCCACAGTCAGCGAGGACACGTCCGCGTTCATTTCAGCCCATGAAGGGCTCACAGCTCGCTTTATCAGATGAGGTACTTTATAAGATGTTGGCCAGAATAAATTACATCTGCTGATTAATAGAAGAGTTTCTGGCTCAGATTCCTATCTTAAGTGGAAGTACCTGCTCAGGGCTGGCCCAAGGTCATACTGGGCCCTTAAACTAAATTTAGTTTTAGGGCCCCTCTTCCTGTTAGGAACATCACCTCCACTAACAGTGTTTCATCTGGGAACTTGACAGCAATCACAGATAATTGGGGATTATTTGCTGAGATGTATTTGTGACCATATATAAAAGTTTTAGATCAATGGCTTCTGCGTAAATTCTAGCATTTATGGCATGACTCTGACAGTTTTATGGCCCTAAGCAGCGGATTAGTTTGCTATGCTTTGGGCCGGCTCTGTACCCGCTAGTGTCTGTTGACACCTGTGGATCAGAAGATTTTGCTTTAGATAATACGGTTTGGTGCAACATTTCCCTTGTATGTAAATAGAACTCCCTCTAGAATGTGAATATTTTTGGCTTTTAACTAGAGCTTAATTAAAGACAACACTGCCTTTCTTCCATCGAAGGAAGGATGAAACATGGTACAGTAAAAGCTCAGACTCGTTTCTGCACAGCTCTGTGAAGAAATGCATTCTTTTCATTCTGCTGTAGATTTGCTGCTGTTTGAGATCTTTGTCCGGTTTGTGACACAGTTTGGGACAAGGTTCAGCGGTCAGACAGACATTCTCACATTTGACTCTAGAACAGTTTGGTTGAGAGAGGAGTTCATGATCCACCCAGGTACTGTGGCTGCAAAACAAGCCCAAATTATCATCCCTCCACCACCATGCTTGATAGTTGACCTGAGGTGTTTGTGCTGACTTGCTGTGTGGTTTTCTCCAAACATGCTGCTGTTCATTATGGACAAACATCTCAACTTTGGTTTCTTCTGTGTGAAGGTCCTTGTTCCAGAAGTCTTATGCTTCCTGCTTTTTCCCACAACTCTTCTAAACAAGCCTTACTTGTTCAGCTTTTTCTAATTATCCTGTCAGGAACTTTAATACTTAAAAAGTTCTCCACCTTTGAAAAGGGCACCAACATTTTCAGATCCAGGTGGGGGCGGGTGCCTATCTACAGCACTTCCAGGCCAGCTAACTTAAATGTTTTCTACGTGTGAATAATCTTTTTCTCGGTAGACTGATGGACTTCAAATAGTTTGGATATTACCTTGTCTAAGGTCATTGCTGATGCCGTTCCACCTTGGCGTTGTGTTAACACACACCTATATGCACCAGAGCGGCAACCTGCAAAGCTGCTCACACTGATGATGATCATTGATCCTGTGGAGGCAACAAGGATGCACTTTTACTCCTGATTGTTTTATTTCTCGCATTTGTAGCATACTGGAGCAATGAATAAAATATTCCACAGCTTTAGGATTTATTTATTTATTTGTGGAAATACTGTTGTGGGTTTGAGCTGCAGTTTTCCTCTGGTGCACTGACTGTATGAAGAAAGCTGCAGCTTTAGAAAAGATGCCTGACTCGACCGTCTGGTTCTCAGTAGACTCCAGTTGAGATGAAACTCCTCTTGCTGTGCTGGACAGATGTTACCCTGAGATCCAAATAAATTCTCTTCTTCAATTAGCGGAGCTTTTCTCCATGCTTTTGACTTTTGGTGAGCAGGCGTTTGTTTTTCATTCCTGCTCTGAGATTCAGGCTTGTGCGATAGATCTAAGCAGATGTTTTGTTGTAATAAAAAGAAACTGACTTACTGTACATCATCTGTACCAGTTTTTCTTTGAAGCAGAGAATGACTAATGATTGTGTTATTGAGGGGACGTCCTGACAAAACTGCAGTCAAGAGGAGTAGTCTCAGCTGCATGTTTCAAGCTATTGCTGCTGGTTCTTCCTGACCTAAAAGAGGAAAGGTCTTTCCTTTCTGTGCAGTGTGCTGGTGAGAAATGGGCTATGCGGGGAGTAAATTTCTCACTTGAAAATGAGTTTGGAACCAAAGCATAAAAAGAACTGGAAGGTTTCAACCTATTTCAGATTTTGTTTTCAAATTTGCTGGAGCCTACTGTAATAGTTAGCTGTTCAGAGCTGGTGTCTATGTAAAAGACACATGACACTTTATTTCTCAGTTTAAGACATACAGTGCCTTGCGAAAGTATTCGGCCCCTTTGAACTTTTCAACCTTTTGCCACATTTCAGGCTTCAAACATAAAGATATACAATTCTAATTTTTTGTGAAGAATCAACAACAAGTGGGACACAATCGTGAAGTGGAATGAAATTTATTGGATGTGTCAAACTTTTTTAACAAATTAAAAAACTAAAAAGTGGGGCGTGCAATATTATTCGGCCCCTTTACTTTCAGTGCAGCAAACTCACTCCAGAAGTTTAGTGAGGATCTCTGAATGATCCAATGTTGTCCCAAATGACCGATGATAATAAATAGAATCCACCTGTGTGTAATCAAGTCTCCGTATAAATGCACCTACTCTGTGATAGTCTCAGGGTTCTTTTGAACCCTCTGTGTTCCTTGAAGACCAAGGAACACACCAGGCAGGTCCGAGATACTGTTATGGAGAAGTTTAAAGCTGGATTTGGATACAAAAAGATTTCCCAAGCTTTAAACATCCCAAGGAACACTGTGCAAGCAATCATATTGAAATGGAAGGAGTATCAGACCACTGCAAATCTACCAAGACCCGGCCGTCCCTCTAAACTTTCATCTCGAACAAGGAGAAGACTGATCAGAGATGCAGCCAAGAGGCCCATGATCACTCTGGATGAACTGCAGAGATCTACAGCTGAGGTGGGAGAGTCTGTCCATAGGACAACAATCAGTCGTACACTGCACAAATCTGGCCTTTATGGAAGAGTGGCAAGAAGAAAGCCATTTCTCAAAGATATCCATAAAAAGTCTCGTTTAAAGTTTGCCACAAGCCACCTGGGAGACACACCAAACATGTGGAAGAAGGTGCTCTGGTCAGATGAAACCAAAATCCAACTGTTTGGTCACAATGCAAAACGATATGTTTGGCGTAAAAGCAACACAGTTTATCACCCTGAACACACCATCCCCACTGTCAAACATGGTGGTGGCAGCATCATGGTTTGGGCCTACTTTTCATCAGCAGGGACAAGGAAGATGGTCATAATTGATGGGAAGATGGATGGGGCCAAATACAGGAACATTCTGGAAGAAAACCTGTTGGAGTCTGCAAGAGACCCGAGACTGGGATTAAGATTTATCTTCCAACAAGACAATGATCCAAAACATAAAGCCAAATCTACAATGGAATGGTTCACAAATAAACGTATCCAGGTGTTGGAATGGCCAAGTCAAAGTCCAGACCTGAATCCAATTGAGAATCTGTGGAAAGAGCTGAAGACTGCTGTTCACGAACGCTCTCCATCCAACCTCACTAAACCTGAGCTGTTTTGCAAGGAAGAATGGGCAAGAATTTCAGTCTCTCGATGTGCAAAACTGAGACATACTTCAAGCGACTTGCAGCTGTAACGCAAGGGGGCCGAATAATATTGCATGCCCCACTTTTCAGTTTTTTATTTGTTAAACAAGTTTGACACATCCAATAAATTTCATTCCACTTCACGATTGTGTCCCACTTGTTGTTGATTCTTCACAAAAAATTTAAATTTTATATCTTTATGTTTGAAGCCTGAAATGTGGCAAGAGGTTGACCAGTTCAAGGGGGCCGAATACTTTCGCAAGGCACTGTATATTCCAAAGGACTTTATAGAAGGTCTGATCTTCTTTCCAATGTATGGCTCATATAGTGAAAAAACACAGTAAGAAATCTGAAAGGAAGAAGTTTAGAAGGGCTGCTTGGTACCTATTTTTACAAAGGTGCTTTAATTATGCTTCTAGTATACTGGTTTCTGTAGGTCATGCATCGGGTTTGCATGAGCAAACAAAACAGCGATGAAGTCAGCAGCTGCTCCAGGAACATACTGGAGGGGAGCCGTCAGAAGGGCCTGCTCAGCCAATCAGAAACAGACTTTGGGGAAGGTTTTTTTTTTTTTACAGCCACTTCAAATAAAATCATTTTAACTATGTTAGGTCTTCATTAGAGTCTGCTGTGGATTACACTCCTTACATCTCAATGTGAAATATAGTAACAACAGACTGACATCAATTAAAAAATATATAAAAAATAAAACAGAAAAAACAAAAACAAAAAGAATAATACAATCCAACTTAGACAGCTTTGAGACCGTGGCATTTTTTTAAATTTTATTTAGAGGAGGATGTTGATAATAAATCCCTGTTTGATATTGACTTCATGGATCACTTCACTGATTGAGGGTATAAAAGAAAACTGTCAAAAAGTCATTGTATAATTTATGAACAAGCATTAAAATAAAATATTATAAATATTTTACATCACAGTTCAATTAAAATCAGATCTGACCCATTAGTTGCAATCATGCTTGGTTTTCATCAGGCTTATTGTCTGTGGTGACATACACGCCTGATATTAAATGCAACTAGAGAATTCTTCAAGGTGATTCATAACTTTGGCTATTTTTAGCCAATCTGCCCATGATTTCATCTAGACGAACACCAGTTCTAACAGACAAGGTAGTAAGAAGTTATCTTCCCCTTCAGAGCAAGCATTTTGGATCAACATTTAAACGTGAGCTCTGCAGCCACTGTGACAGTGTGGTAACAAGAAGTGAGTTTTAGGGCACATCGGCTGGATGAATCATTTAGCAAACCTGCCACACTACACATGGGAATGCCCATCTGGATGTTTTTATGTGTATGTTTAAAGAAAATGTTTAATCAGAGTGTTATGATTTGGGGTTGTTTGGTTTTTGGTTTTGGGTTTTTTCTTCTGTTTTTTACAGTTCAAGTTTTGAATCATGCTTCTGTTTATTATTTTTCTGGTCATGTTTTAGTCTTGTTCATGTTTTGTCAAGTTTGGTTTTGTTTGTATATTAGAGTCTCTGTTTTTGCCGCAGCCACGTTTTGTTCTGTCTGTTAATTAAGTTTATGCGGTTCACCTGCTCCAAGTTAGTCTGTCTCCTTGCTCCACCTGGTTTTCACTCCATATATACACACCTGTTCAGTTAGTCATCGCGGAAACATTTCTCAGATCATGTCTTATTTTTTGGCCATGCCTGTCTCGCCTGCCCGTTTGTTGTTTTGTTCCTGCCTCCTGTTGAGAGTGAGTTTTTGTTATTAAACCTTTGCACTTACCATCACGCTGCCTGCTCGTCTGCATTCTGGGGTCCTATATCTCGCAAGCCATAACACAGAGTTCTCAGAGCACAAGAATGCCATTTCACATTGTGTACAAAAAATGACATGATTGTCCAAGAACATTAAGTCATTGTCTTGAAAGAAGTCGAAAAACTCTATCTAATCACTCAATCTATCAAATTGTTACATAAACATTTTTCTATAATTCTATGTCTTTTCAAATTTATTCTAATTTTTCCTACTATTTTATTTTACTTTATGCTTAATTTTCCTTTCTTTTTACTTGTATTTTTCCTCACCTTTTTTTATTTATTTCACAATGTGCAGGCTGGTAGGTTTGCTGATTGGTGGAGGATACTTTGTTCAATCATGTCAGGTTGGAAATGAATTACTGTTGCAACTGATTAAGTTTGAATAGCTTAGAGTCTTGTTCTTGATTTCAGTAGATAGATGAGAGCTATGCAGCAATAAAGACATTGCACTCTATTATTGTCATCTGACTACTGAAGCTTAAAAAGAGACTTTTTATTTATTTCTTTTTTTTTAGACCATAAGTTTGGTTGGATTCATGACAGAAAATAAACTAGTTTGGCCAACATTTCCTTCGGAGATGGAGAATAGATCACAGTTTTGTCTGCATTAATAAGTATGTCACTCCAGTCTGTTGTGGTGAGAAAGGAGTCTGTGGGGGTGAAGGGAAACCTCTTGATTTATCGGTCCATCTTTTATCCAAACCTCACCTCTGGTAACGAGAACCATAGGTGTAGGTGTTTCTATTAAGAGATCACAATGACTTCTGG
Organism: Girardinichthys multiradiatus; assembly: GCF_021462225.1. Classification (NCBI taxonomy): domain Eukaryota; kingdom Metazoa; phylum Chordata; class Actinopteri; order Cyprinodontiformes; family Goodeidae; genus Girardinichthys; species Girardinichthys multiradiatus. Next base: position 45,019,780 of record NC_061795.1, on the reverse strand, counting down.
CGTCTGGCCTTGTTCTGTTTCTCTCACACTCCTGTCTGGGTCAGCAATTAGCAGCTGCTCCAGGAAAGTACTTGAGAGGAGCCATCAGCCATCTGCTCAGCCAATCAAAGACAGACTTTTTCAGTGCATCTCTAGCCTTTACTGCTGATGTCCTCTTATTGGCCACCAAAGCTGACTGGAGGTAGAGAGGTTCTGTGAAACTACCTGTCACTTATGAAGGGTCACCCCTGTTAGGCTTCCACCACCCACCACCCACTAGCTGGCATTACTTCCAGTCCTGATCATTCGTGGATGGATGGATGGATGGATGGACGGATGGCAGGATTTACTTGTTTGCATCCTCTAAGTGCTGCTCAGATCTTCTGTCTTGCTCTGTGATTGTTGACAGATGTGCAGAAGTTATTGTTGTTCAGGGGGTAATGTCATCAAGTGTTTGGACACTACAGGGGGAGGTCATTGAAAGCAGGTTGCTGTGTGTTGCTGTATGATCTGCATTCTGTTTCTCATGTACAGTGTCTCCCACTTCATAAACACCTGATCTGACTGAAGGCTGTTTGTGAATTTTGATCTAAAACAGGGAAAAACTTTCTCCCTCGACAAAAGCATGAACAATATCTGCTCTGTGTTTCCCAGAGCAGAAGAATCCATTCAGGCTCTCGCCCACAAACATGTGTCGACCTGCAGGTTCAGAAACAGAAACACAGGTTTCTGCATGGACTCAGTTTCATACAAAATAATCGACTGTTTCATAGGAAAACTGACCAAACCGGCTGCAAAGTGAGTGAAGATGTAACAGTGAGGAACCGTTTGGAAGGTGTGGATTATCCAGAATCCATGCACCTCCAGGCACGCACCTATGGTGATCAAACCTTCTTTCCTTGGACTATGTTTGCTTCTCCCAGAGCTGTTACCTCCATGACCAAATCAGGGATTAGTGGATTAAAATGGATCATTTGATTTCCATCAGCAAATCAAACTGCATTATTATGCATTTTGATGAGGGGTCAAAGAAGACCACTGCCTTGCTGCAACATATCAGCAAATGTTCATATGAAGATGGCTGCATGGTGGCGCAGTTGGTAGCACTGTTGCCTTGCAGCAAGAAGGTACTGAGTTTGACTCCCATCCAGGGGTCTTTCTGCCTGGAGTTTCCATGTTCTCCCTGTGCATGCATGGGTTCTCTCTGGGTACTCTGGCTTCCTCCCACAGTCCAAAAACATGACTGTTAGGTTATTTATTAAACTGGTACGTTTGCAGGATGTTAATAGCCCATGGCAACCTGTTCATGTTTGTTTTTGGCATCATAGTAATGTTATTATGTCTCTCAAACTCAACTCTGTGCCCTATTTATTCACTGAGAGCTAGTGGCATTACAAAGATGCTTTTGGATCTTCAAAATAAGAGCTCCCCTCTTTTTGATTCATTAAGAAACCCATTAGCTGGCTTTTAACCTATTTCTACTGGTCTTCTTTCAACATAATTGCATGTTTATATTTTAACAGGGTAAATGTTGCATCTTACTAATTTTCAAAAGCATTCACAATATTTTAAAAGTTTTGTTCACGTTGAATTTAATGTTTTTAAAATACTACATGATTAAGTGTTAAAATAGGCTTCAGGATAAACATATAAATGAATAATCTACATCAGTTCTGTGTTTTAGGCAGACTAGAGGGCATCTATGTAAACTAAATTCAGCTATTTCACGGCAGCAAACTAGACTTCGCCCTTGTAAAAATGTGTTGTGTAACTCCTGTGAAATACAGAGACTGGTGACCCATATATGGTGCTGGTCATTGCAGCCACAGACAGGCTTTCTGGACTAAACAGTCAGAAAAAAAGACAAATATTTACAATTTCAGAGTATTTCTTGACGCATTCCCTTGGCGCAATACTTGGGCCAACTCTGGCTTGCCGCACACCGCCCCTATGATCTGGTCCTCCATCTTTACTGACAACCACTTCTTCTCCGCTGCGGTCTTTCACCCTACGTCACAGCCACATCCAGTCCCTGATTGGTTGATGCGAATTTAGGAAAAAGTTCAGATTTTTCAACTCGTCCATAGCTCTCGCTCCGCTCCCGGTTCGCTCGGCGCGCCTTCCGCACCGCGTCCTTCGTCTCCTTCGCACCGCCCCGCTCCGCTCCTGAACGCGCCTCTACATAGGGATAACATGTAAATCGGCCGCTCCTTTCGCAGAATCCACGTTCGGTGTGAACGCACCATAATGTTTAATGTTAACTGAACGTTCTTTCTAATGTCGATCAGTAATTGTTTTTACAGCAATGTTTATTAAAGCCATGCTGTACTGATTTCTAGCTATATCATTTTAAATCTGTCTGTTTCAGAATTAATGACATTTCTTGAAACGGACATTTCTACAGTGCCTCTTAGGTCACAGGAAAATTAAAGTGCCCCAAATTCAGCTTCAGGAGGTGACTAATTGAGACAAAACCGAATCTTTCTACCATCACCATGCTTGATAGTCTGTATGAGGTGTTTGTGCTGTTATGTTTTATTTAGTTTTCCGCAAACATGGCGCTGTACATCAATGCCAAAACATCTCTACTTTGGTCTCATCTGTTCAAAGATCATTGTTCCAAAAATCTTTTGCTTTATCTAGGTCTAGCTTTGTAGACCTAAGTCATGCGGCCATATTCAAGCTATATCTGTTTGGTCTATTGATGTCATGAGCATTAACTTTTACCATTTTATGTGAGCCTTGCATGTTCCTCGGGGGATTTGCTGGGATGACTCAAGGGCAGAAAAGGAGCCCACAGCACCACAGACATGAATTTTAATCTGAAAAGTCACTGTGTGCAAACAATCGATAATTAATGTTTAAACCGTGAGTAGCATTACCTTCTGGCAGCTAGACATTTAAACTGTTATGTGCTTACAGTGTTCTATGTAGTAGATATGAGTAGTTAAAGAGAGCCTTCAGTTTCAGTTTGGAAAGAAACATTCAGAGCTGAAATATAATGAGAGTGATTCAAGGTTTAGGTGTGCGTTCTCTGTACTCTGGGCCAATAGCAGTCGGAGGCACAGTGGTGGGAAAGCAGATAAAATACCTACATTTTGATGCATAAACTATACACGTGGGGATGAAAAACTGTGTACATGGAAGCAGCGTAAATTAATAGGTTTCTAAATATTTCACATTTATCTTACATTGATGTAAAGACTAGTAACCAGTTAACACAAATGCTTGATGGCAGTTGTTGCTGCCATGGGTTGGCACAACTAGTTATTAGGTTTAAGGGGTCGTCGCTCACAAGAGACAATGCAGCTGAGCAGGAGGACTTGGGAGAGGGACAGATAAGGACGGCTTTGAACATTTCGCATCATCAGATAAGTACCAAGCCATTATGAAGTAGGGAAAGGTTTGCAGGATGCTTGAAGGAGCACAAGAGGAGCTTTTACCTGCAGCAGCTACACATGGTTTTCTCTTTGAAAGGCAGAATTGTTTTCTGAAACCCTTCGCAGCAACTGCAGACACAATGACGGCACTTTCAGTGTTAATGAATTTATTCTTCCTCTGAAGAAAAACACGTTTTGCACCAGCCTCCAGAGATCCCGCAGGTCAAAGCAGACAGACTAAACACTGTGAGGGTCGAGTGACCCTGAAAACAAGGTATAAATGAACAGAAAATCCCTCCTGAACCTTCTGACCCTGCAGGTTTCAAAGTCACCTCATGATGTACTGTTGTCAGAAGAAGACTGTGCCAAGGAGATTTCTCTGCTTCAAAAAGAAGAATAAATACAACTTTCTGAAACAAAGTGTTATTCCTAACATCAGATCACAGCTTGTTGCTAAGATTTATAAACAGAGTTGCACATCGTGGAATCTGGTCAACTGCCTGGCTAACGTTAGCAATTTCAGATTGTTTGTCTATGAAAAAAATACATACATGGGCTAACATTCATTCATTTGTCTTCTTTACTGCTTATTCCGTAGTGGGTCACGGGGAAGCTGGTGCCTATCTCCAGCAGTCTACGGGCGAGAGGCGGGGTACACCCTGGACAGGTCGCCAATTCATCGTGGGCTAACATTAGCTGGGTATTTGCATTTGAGTTGACCCACCGTTTGAGGATGAGTGTTACTTGTTTGCTGCTTCAATGTTTGTATAAGACGTATTGTGTTGTTTTACTTATCAGATTCGGACCCTTTCTTTGCATGATTTAATCTTATTGCAAGTGTTGCACTGAGCCAACTGGTCATTTCTTACTTCTTATGGTGCGTTCACACCGAACGCGGTTTCTGCGAAAGGAGCAGCTGATTTACATGTTATCCCTATGTAGAGGCGCGTTCAGGAGCGGAGCAGCGCGGTGCGAAGGACGCGGTGCGGAAGGCGCGCCGAGCGAACCGGGAGCGGAGCGAGAGCAATGGACGAGTTGAAAAATCTGAACTTTTTCCTAAATTCGCGTCGCGTCAACCAATCAGGGACTGGATGTGGCTGTGACGTAGGGTGAAAGACCGCAGCGGAGAAGAAGTGGTTGTCAGTGAAGATGGAGGACCAGATCATAGTGGCGGTGTGCGGCAAGCCAGAGTTGTATGACTCAACTAATGACTTTTACCGAGACGAGTACAGAAAGGACCTGGCCTGGTTATGTTTAGGCACAAATATCTTATATTTAGGAGATGTGGACATTAAAAATTGGCTGTTTTTTTATTGAGCTGAGATTTATTTACTCACCGAAGACAGATTGACAGGCGTTCAGCACCGGGGATACAGCGCCGGTAGTTGGCGTCCCGGAGGCCGATTCGTCTCCCAACGCGGGACAGCAGATCTTCGAACTTGGTCCTGGATAGACGGAAGTACCGCTGAAATCGACCGTCATCCAGACGCAGCTCCTGGAGTAGGTGGTGGTACTCTCCAAACTGTTCCCGTCCCTGAAGAATCTGGTGAACCCAGGGATGTCGACGGCGTTTTTCGGCTCTCCACAGGTAAAACACCGTAATTATCCGTGAAATCCATGTCCGCCATGTTCAGTTGAAACCAGCAAGCAGCAGATGGAAGCTCCTCCTATTTGATGACGGTGCGAAGGGTTGCCGTTTGTTGCCAGATGGCAACGCGGAGTTCACGCGGAATGTCAAGCGGGCAAAAGCACACAAATGACGCGAAATATTCGCAGAATCCGCGTTCGTATGACGTTAAGCCTAGTGGTTAGAACAGGAGGTTTGCGTTCCAGAGGGGACACAAGGGGCCGGGTTCGTATCCCACAGATTGCCACTCTGGGGCCCTGAGCAAGACCCTTAGCCCCAGAATGCTCCCCGGGCGCCGCACACTGGCAGCCAACTGCTCCCTATAAGGGATGGGTTAAATGCAGAGGACAAATTTTGTTGTAATGTACATGGGCAATGACCTATAAAGATGATTTCATTTACAGGTTCATCTCGGTTGATTAGATTAATGGGGGCGCTGTGCCGGTCCGTTGTGGTGAAGAGAGAGCTGAGCCGAAAAGCAAAGCTCCCAATTTACCAGTCGGTCTACGTTCCTACCCTCACCTATGGCCATGAACTTTGGATCATGACCGAAAGAACGAGATCCTGGATACAAGCGGCTGAAATGAGCTTCCTCTGTAGGGTGGCCGGGCACTCCCTTAGAGATAGGGTGAGGAGTTCGGCCATCCGGGAGGAGCTCGGAGTAGAGCCGCTGCTCCTCCACATCGAGAGGAGCCAGTTGAGGTGGCACGGGCATCTATACCGGATGCCTCCTGGACGCCTTCCCCAGGAGGTGTTCCAGGCACGTCCCACCGGGAGGAGGCCCAGGGGACGACCCAGGAGAAGGGCAGGTTTCTAAGGTCCAGACTCAAAAACGCAGATGTTGAACTCAAATCCCATATATGTGTGTATTTGTGTGTGAGAGAGGCAGAAGAAAAGTTTAGTATAGGTTCAGATTTTGTACAAATACATATTATCAGTCAGTCAGTCAGTTGTCCCCCTGTCTGTCACTTCCTTCCACAACATGAACTATACTCCTTTCTAAAACAACTTTCTTTTCGCATCTCTAATGTCCCTTTTCACTTTTACCTTCTTTTCCGACTGATCGCAATATTTAAGACAAACAAAACTTCCTTCAGGAAAGTTTTAACTCTTTAACCCCTTAATTGATGCACTCTGTGCTTTTTAATATTCTTCTTATGTTTTTTTTATTTATTTTTCCATCAACTGTTTTACTTGAAACTTTTTAAACTATTTAACTTATTTACACTCAAACTTCCACGCTGTGAAAAACCAAACTTATCTTCCAAATTAAAGCACATTTAACACAATCATCCCCACTTTTTCCTTTCATTATTTTATAAATCAGAGTCTGAAGAAGGAGACACCCCTGATGCCTCAAGGTTCCGGAACCATTTTTTTTTACCCGTTCAGCGGCACGTCTGCCCACTGGCTTTTCTCCTTTATGAGGTGTAGAAAATTGCTAAAAACCACCCGCAAAACCCTGTGTTTTGCTTTATCTTATTGTTACCAATAAGAACCTCCCTGCAATTCCTTTTGCAGGGTAACTGGGCCCTCAGCTGATGTCCTCCCTCTCGCAACTCTGGGACCTAATTAATTAGTTAGGAGATGATGGTTAATGTGTAATAAAAATAATAATATACATTATATCATACAGAGCAACTTCTCACCCAGATATATTTGAAGACAAATTGTTCGGATCTAATCAGCCAGAAGCCGCAGGCGGACATGAGGACTCCCCTCCGTAACATGGAAGTGGACTGAGGACAACGTCTCCAGGCTGGCCAGGCGTCCGTGTCCCATCCTGCGGTCTCCTCTGGCACGTTAGATCCTGTTCATGACGCTAAAATTGTTGTGGAATTTTCTTATCAAAGTGGGTAGAAGTTGACTCATAACAAGAGAAAATCCAGACTTTGTCTTATAAGTTTTATTCAAAGGCATTCAGCGTTTGAAGACCCTGACACTGAGGTTAGTCAGTGAAACAGAGCCCCGATCAACATTTACACACAGTATTTATACCAGAACATGACAGTGTTATCTCAACTGCAAAGAGTTTTAGAAATATGGCCCCTAGACCCTCCCCGGGTCAGAGTTAACAAAGTTATTTATGAGGGCACCCATCTACCTTCCCTTGAAATATACACTTCAGGAAGTGTTAACCATAAAACTCTCCAGCATTTGAATTTAGAGTCCATCTGCTCTAAATAACAGAACACTAATAAAACACAGAGGTCAGAGGAGAGAGGTGAAGGGAATATCAGAGCACTTTAAAATAATTTTCCATTACAATAGGTGTCACATATCCAAGCTTTTTAATGGGGAACCCATTATTATCATTTAATACATCCTCACAGTGTTATGATCCATGTGCTTTTGGTTTTCTTTGTTTTTCCTTTCTGATTATTTATTTTTGTTCCCATATAGGCGTTCCTTTGAGTTTCTTGCATTCTTTCCTCTGTACATTTATTCTGTTATGTTAGTCTCAGGCTTTGTCCATTTCTGGTTTATTGATTCTTTTGTGTCTTAGCTCAGGTTCCTCTGTGTTAATTTGACCTGTGATCTGCATTACTTGTTTTTCATTTTCTTCCTTTTTTTCTAAAATATATAAAAAGTATTCTTTACAAATATATTCTATATCTTTATAAAAATAATCAAACATGCCCTGATTGGCTCACTTGAAATTATTTGTTTCTGTTTGCCCTCTTCCTGTGGAAATACAGCACATCTCTGTTGAATTGTTTTCATTTTTTGTCGGGATCTGGGTTGTGTTTGTGTTTTTGTGCTTGCTACATGTGTTCAGTGTTTTCAGACGGAGCTGGAGTTCTCAGGTGTGCTGGGTGACAGGTGCGACTTATTCTACTGATTACTTTGAGCAGTACTTAAGCAGGAGGCTGCCAGCACTTCAATGACAGAGTGTTTAGCCCTCAGTGGTAACAAGCTCAAGCTAAACACTAAATCTATGCTTTGTTCTTTGTCCTTGTGTAACTTTGTTTATGCTCCTTTGCTGGCTAAGTAAACCTGAACCCTGGGTTTATGTCACTGAATACTGACTATGTGTCTGGAAGTCTTTCTGGATGATCAAGGCTATCTACGTTCTGAGGATTTCATTTCCTATCTACGGTCTTCGTTTGGATTTGCATCTAGCTGGCAGTTTTCTGCTACCTTCGCCTCCTGGACCAAGTCGCAAGCGTAGCCTGTCCACCCTCCAACGTAAGCATCTGCACACCGAACTCATTCCTGTTTTGCTCCGAGCTCACAATGAACAGCACCTAAAGAACATTCTACAGACCAGGATCCTGAATGCCTCTTCCCCTGGTGACCCGACCACACCTATTTAGTAAGCTGTTCTCTTGATTGCATTAATTCCTTGTTCTTAATTCAACATTATTCAGTTCCCTATTTTTCACCAGTGCTCTTCCCTTCTTCCCATACAGTTGGAGAATCATCTGTTACGTTCCTGATAATCTTTGTCACAATAAACATCCTTTACATTTTCTGTTCTCCAGAGTGTTCTCTGCATGTGGGTCAGATCTATTGCAAACAAAATGACGTTTTTGGGTTTAAATAATTAGCAAATTTTATGGTACAAACCCTGTTCATTTGTTTAACAAGCATGCACGTTTGGCTTCACAAAGCTGCACTCGTGACTGTTGTGGGTTTGACTGTGGGAACATGGGGGTGCTGTGGACATTTGCATTTTTATCGCTGCATAATAAAGATCATCTACGCGGCTCCAGTCAGAAACTTTCCATCCACTCATCATGGGCATGACTGGTGTCATAATTTGGGTGTTTTTAATTAGTTGTCTTTCCAGGACAGAACGATTATACAAAAAAGATTTTAACATTGGCAATTCACAGGGTTCAAGTATAAATATTCACTAGTATGTATTTTAAAAAACCTGACTTGTCTACTGAAGTATTCACCTCCGTGCTTATTTTACACTCTTTGAGAAGTGTTCGCACATAACAAAACAAATCGGTTGTTTCACCAGGCTTGCAAATTATTTCAGTTTCTACTTTCCTTCCTAAGTAGAACCAGTAAGGGTGTACTTAGTTTTTCCCTTACAGCTTTTTTATTTTGTCTTTGCTGAATAAATGACAGTGAACAATCCGCTGTGCGTTTGTTCGCTTGAGATTAAATGGCAGTATTTGTACTTTTTGACCATGACTGTACTGAATGACTGATTCTCCCGGGCTTTAACTGGATCATCTCAAAGTGAGATGCGATGGAAACATAAGAGGTCCTGACCACAGACACATGCGTGCCTTTTAACACCACGTTGCACATGCCCAGATCCAATGTTAAGTCAGGCTATGAGTAAACTCCAGCAGTTATATCTGGATATATGTTATATCTGGTTATAGCTGGATATCTGAGACATGAGCTACACATGGTGACAGTTGTACAGTTAATCACATGCTCCATCTGTCCTGTCTCTTCTAGGCCTGTTTCTAATGGCTCCTGTTCTGATGGCTTTCACGCCAGCCAGCATGTGCACGCCCTTGAAGACACTCAACGACAGCCTCAGTCACAGGCGGCGGTACATGGTAAGACAGGGGATATGTGTGTGAATAAAACCCTTCACCTGTCTGTGGTTTCCTCTAGAAGCTTAACTGAGGACATGATCTGTATAAACAACTCACTGGAAGGTCAACCTTCTCCTGATTTTGCAGAGTTTTTATTTTTCAAGTGAAAAGCAAATGATGAAGGCTTGTAGCTTGTTGGGATGAACAAGATGAAGCAGTGAGGTCAGCGTGGAACTTTAGCCTTCAAATTCTCCACAGTAAAGCCGTGCTGGAGCAATCAGGCCCCACGTCATGAATATTCTGCTACCATGATCCCCTCAGGAGGTGTGCAACGAGAATAAACCTGAAGCAGAACTGGGCTCTGCAATATCACAATAACTTTGAAGATACCAGTAGATCCAACACAGACTGGCTGGGATTTAAGAAATGGAAAGTCCTTGGCCGAGTCCAAGCCCAGATTGATCTCCCTGAGATGCTGTTGGGTGACTAGAAACAGATACAGTCTCAGATCCTGCTGTAGAGCGCTCCAAGTTGACAGGTCAAAGTAAGAAAATGCTTTTTTTTTTAAGTTCTAAATGTACTAACGGACCGCTGAAGGAGATAAAGTTCTGAGATTGAAGCCTGTGGCTGGACTGGTAGGAACAGTCCAAGGATTGATTTATATAAGAAAATGTACCAAAGCATGAGTCTACGGATCGATAATGATGGCCAGTTAACTCGAGAATATAAAGTACAGTGATGAATTAGAGATTTATACCCTGTTATGAACCGTAATGCTCCACGATAGATGGCATCCAACATATGCAGAGGCAGCAGGTGCATATAAAAAGCATCAGAGTAATCTAACAGAGGTAGGGAGACAAGATGGTTCCTTGCACTGAAAGAAACACAAGATCTGTTTCTGAAGAAAAACCCTAGGTTGATCTTTAACTTCTTTACAACACATTCAAAATGTTACTTAAATTAAAGCTTATTGTTAATTGTGTAAGTTTCAACAACTCTATTGGTGTCATTGTTTTATGGAAGGGTAGAACTTTCTTTTTGTTAGCAAAACAGCATGACCTTTGTCTTAATATTTCAGACGAGCCACAGATGAAGCAAGTCAGATTCTGTCCAATGCAGACTACAGTCACCCAAGCACAGCAATAACAATGTCATCAGCATAAAAAGCATCAGTGACATTTTCAGCGAGACTTACAGAAATTGAAAACAGAGTTGGACCTAAAATGTAACCCTGTGGCACACCTTTTGGTTACAGTATTTGGATGACAGACCAACACTGTTGCACACATTGTCTATGATTTGACAGCTAATTAGAAAACTAACAATAACCAACATCTGACAGCTTTTGACAAAGGATAGCATGATCAACAGTGTCAGATGCCTTAGACAAGTCAATAAAAAGGGCAGCACAGTAGTCATTAGCATCCAAGCAATCCAATGTCATTACCAACTTTTATGGTGGCTGTAACTGTAATGTGCTGTTTCCTGAAACCAGACTGATGACATGACAAGATGTTTGTTGCACACAAATATTCTTTCAGCTGATCATTAACCAGTTTAAAACAAAACATTTCCAATGTTTTCCAGGACAACATTCTTAAATATTTTTAAAGCTGCTCCAATAATCCAGATTTTCCTGTAATCTTTTAGATGGTTTTTATCCTTTTGTTCTCCAGAATTCACTTTTTCTTTGGACTTTTTCACTCAGTTTTAGTCCAGTACTGACCATTTTCAGAGGAATGTGCCAACTCCAACCTCTCAATCATTGAGGTATAAAAAGGCAGCTACACCTGAGGGAAGATCCACTGTTTTATCAACACATAACAGAAGAACAGAAGAAAACAGTAAAAAAAAACTAAAGTGTCACCTTGATTTGGACTGAAATGTCCCACCACTGACCATTTTGATTTTCTTTGAAGGTGATAGTGGCAACTGTGAGATAATTTGTGTTTTGTGGTACATTTTGTCATACAATCCATCAGATTTATTCAAAGTTAATATTTCAAGTGCTGTTCCTTCTTACTAACTTCCTGCAGTTATGTCTAACCTACTGGAAATCAACTCCTGGTCCAAATCCTGACTGATAGTGACCAATTGCTGTCTTCTCATTGCTTGGACTTGATCTCAGTTAGTTATCTTGTCCTTCTCCCTGTTTCATGAGAACTGACAACAGGTTCTCTGAGGGGTTTAGTTCAGGTGAATTTCTTGAACACAGGCCCAAAATCTCAAAGCTCTGAGGCCTCATGTACAAATGAGTGTGTAGCTTTCATACCAAAGGTTTGAGGTAAGGAGGAATCCTAAACTTGTGGCGCACAAAAAAATTCAGACGTAAGAAACCATGCATACACGTCACCACACACCTTTTCTTCATACATGCCACTTAGCGTGTAATTGGACGTAGCTGTATGTGCATCTTAGATGGCCTGATCCCTGCCCCTGAATACATATGCAAAGTAGTATAAATACCTGGAAGGCACTCATAACCATGGCAAAGGTGCTGCGGCAGTCACACCATGAGGGATTTTTGTAGTAAATTACAGCAAACCAACCACGTCTTGAATGAAATCAGCAACTAAAACCTGACCAATAATAAAACGTTTTTTCGGCTCTAACATGTTTAGTTTAATGTCTGCCTCAAGTCCAAACAGCGCTGTCTAGCTGCTGCACTGAGCTCAATGCTGATCATCATGATGATGTGAATATGCCTTCCATTATATTTCTATTAGGAATACTGTCACACACAATGTGAAGAACTTTAAATCTTTAAACGATTCAGGATGTCATATAAAATAAACAAAACATTACCTAGAAGCAGCCGTCACGCATGGAGCCTGATTGAGGTTTGTTCCCAACACAACTATTATCAGATTAATTATAATTATTTTTATAGTATGAAGGGATTATGAGTTGAGGAGGCCAACTCGCCATTGCATTTGTGACACATTTGCGCATCACAAATAGGTCGCACGTATATTGAATAAAAATGCTTTCTATTCACAAAAGTATATTCATGTACAGATGGAGCCCTTATAGCAGTATGGGTGCAGTCCTTAGCTCTGATTCCATTTAGAAACCGGCTCCTCGCTGCACATTGAGGTTGATCGATTGAATTAATCTGCCGATCCAACACCGTTTTCTTTTTCAGTGAGAATGAAAAAGATGATGATTCACATGCATTTTATGCTCCTCAGCGCACAGACATATGCGCCTTTAGATCGTGTACATGATGTGTCAAGTGATGCAAAAATTACAGTTTATATCCGACTGAGGTTGCTTTCATCATTTTATGATGTGTTACGTGTTTGTATGAGGCTAAATGTGATTCATTTTTATTGCTCATGTTTAAACCATGGCTGCACGGTGGCGCAGTTGGTAGCACTGTTGCCTTGCAGCAAGAAGGTCCTGGGTTTGATTCCCGGCCGGGGGTCTTTCTCCATGGAGTTTGCATGTTCTCCCCGTGCATGCGTGGGTTTTCACCGGGTACTCCGGCTTCCTCCCACAGTCCAAAGACATGCCAGTTAGGTTAATTGGTAACTCTAAATTGCCCTTAGGTGTAGGAATGAGTGTGTGCGTGGTTGTTTGTGTGTTGCCCTGCGATGGACTGGCGACGTGTCCAGGGTGTACCCTGCCTCTCTCCCATAGACTGCTGGAGATAGGCACCAGCTCCCCCACGACCCACTATGGAATAAGCGGTAGAAAATGACTGACTGTTTAAACCATATGAAAAAACATCAGGTTCGATGCTCCTTGAGTTAAATGAACAGAATGGAGTTGTATTTCAATGTATTTAGGTCAGTTTAAGGACGTTTGCATTTAGGTGAGTGTAGGAAGTCTGTTACTGTCGATAGCTGCTGCACATTTTCACAGCAGGTCAAAGGTTTTCATGGATTTCTGAAGACTTTTACTCAACGATCATTTTCGTACATGCTGAGTTGGGCGTGAAACATTGTGCCGCAAGGTTTTTTGTGCGCTACACCATTCATACATGAGGCCCCTGATCTTTGAGCCACATCATTGTGACTTTAGCTCTCTAGGAGGATTCATTAGAGAAATTACAGCAGTCCTCTGGTGTCCATTCATGTTCTTCCTGAAGAATTATAGGCTCTTCTTGATCATTTTCTCGGGCAGAAGTGGCTTCTTTGCAGCCTTTTTTGTGAAAAAGTCTCAGATGCAATCAGAGCCACCAGCAGCTGATGTTGAGCAATCTGCACTGGTTGCCCAATGACCCTGTAGAACCCAAAGCCTTGATCTCTGCAGCTGAACATATCAGCTTGAAGTTCTTGATGATCCAAAAAACTGTTCTTTCAGCTGCAGTTTCCTGCCTGTAAGGTTGTTTTGATGCAAATGAGTGATGGCTGCAGCTTTTCTTTGGAGGTAAACATTACTGCTAATACAAGAAGAAGATAATTTTAGCACATCTGCTCCTCTGTAATAGCAATCTGCCGACTAGATTGATGGAGGGATTTCAGCTGGACTCTGTCAAAGCTTCACCTGTAATGATGAGGACAACGGAGCTGATGTTAGTTGATCAGTTTGGGCTAAAATGCAATGACAATTGCTCAACTTGAAGCTAATAAAGCGTCTGATTAATCTGCACCATAAACTGAAAACGGTGTGAAGTTTTGGCCAAAAACCTGAAGCTGCAGAGTTTGTTAAACATTTGCTTCAGAAACCTTCATCCTAGATTAATTTTCCTGCTGCACATAATGACACCATTTTAAAGAGGATTTTATGGATTTTTCTGAATCTGTGGTTGGTTTAATGTTCAATGAGTTTCTCTGTTTTTCTGTTGCAGAAGCACAACTTCCCCATCAACTACTCCATCCGAGTTCACCACAAGGAAATCTTTAAACTGGCAAATATTAGCAAAATGGTACGGATCAAAATTTCATATTTTCACCATAGGCTGCAGTTCGGTGTTTTGTATGGTTGTCTCAGAGAGCGTGCAGAACATTCAGGTCTGCAGCTTTAATGTTCTGGTCAAATGTCTGGATCAACTGGAGCAAAAGAGACAGACATATTTTGTAAAGTTTGATTGTTATGCTGTGTTTTCAGTTTTATGCCTCTGATTTGGAGAGGTTTGGCTAAACTATTTGTGGACTTTTGTGTTTGTTTTAATATTATTTTATGTTTTCTCTGCCCGGTTCCTCGGAACTTAAAGATGGAAGGATTGGATGAGCTAGTTCTCCAGAGGCTGTGGTTTCAGGTCAACCAAGGCATCTTAAAAAAGGTAGGTTTCTGTTCATATTTAAGGGGCTGGGTACTCCAACCATTCATGATGACACACAATATCTGCCAATGCTAATAAGACGGGGACACCGGGGAGGGGTCTGTTGCTGCCCATCCGTCTGGGAAGATTTTATAAGGCCATTTCGTACTATTTAACGTCAGTCTTCTACAAAGACAAAGATTATTTATACACACCTGTCATGATGTATTCAACAAAGATGAAGACATGATGGAAAAGCTGTGGTTAAAAAGTGGCAAGTCCATCCTTGCTGCTCCCAAAGAATCTAAGAGGAGGATCAGATATATTAATTAACTGATCATCATCATTATTGAGCCCCTCCATTAAAAAGAAGAGTTTCGGGAGTTTTCTGCTCTGAAGCATACGTGTGTGTACTACCACAATGCCAGGGTGGAAAGACATCAGCAATGAGCTTAGAGAAGCAATTTTTTACTAAGTATCAATCTGGAAAGGGTTATAAGGCTGTTGCTAAACAGTTTGAAGTTCATCATTCTACAAAGAGAAAGATTATTCATAACTGAAAGGTATCAAAACATCTTCCAATCTTCTCACGAGTGGACCCAGCAAATTTAGCCCAAGGTCAGAGCGTGCAGTGCTTGGAAAAATAACAGGAGAAACCAAGATCTCCATCTCAGACTCTACAGGCTTCCACAGGGTTGAAGGAGAAATCATCTGCTCTCTAAAGGGAATATAGCAGCATGGCTTAGATGTGCAAAGCAGCATCTAAATAAAGAATAAAATCACTGGAACAGTGTTGTTTGGACAGATGAGTCTGATGTAGAAATGTTTAACTACAAAGCAAAGTACCGAGAGTTTCGAGAAAGCCAAACATCGTTTCACCACGAGCTCCTCGTATCAACGGTGATGGAGATATGACGGTTTGGCATTTGGTGCATCTTGTAGACAATGAGTCCACCATGAACCATGAACTCCTACGTACACCAAAGCCATCTTATCTATCATCTGTCAAACTGGTGAAGTTTGGCCCAAACAGGACAATAATCCCAAACACAGCAGTAAATCTATGACACAATGACTGATAAAGAAAAGACGTCCAAGTAACGTAGTGTGGAGTTGTGTCCTTCTAAACTCTTGCGCGTTCGTTTATTTGGTCAAAGCATCTTAATTCTGTGTGAGAAGAACTAAACTTAAATGTCTAAGAAAACAAAACACGGACTAGAGGTTGCTACTAATGATAAGGCATTTATATTTCCACAGTAGTGATCCAGTCAAAGTACAGGCCTCCGTCTCTGAAAGTTATTCCTGCTAAAAACATGCCAGGTGTTTTTTGTTTATTAATTAATGTAAAATATTATTAATGAGATGTGTTCTCCATTTGTTGTAATAAGTGTGAAAGTGTATTTTATTTTTGAGAAATAAAATTTCAAACTTCTGTGGACCTGCGCAAAAGTTAACCTCTGCAAAAATGTTATTACAAAAATAAAAAATAGAGTAAAATATACAGAAAATATTATTACTGTGGGTTTCGTATGTGAACTGTTTCACTGTGGTCACACGACCAACAAAAACAAAAAGAAAATAAAACAACCCTAAGAAAAAATACAGCAGTGAGCTCTGGCTGTACACAAGAAAATTCAAGATAAACAAATTAGAACAAGCTCACAAAGTATTTTATACTTTTAACATCTTTGTAGCACTGGATACCAAGGATGAGACACTAGGCCCGATTCTGTTGTGTTAACCAGACAACGTGTCCACCATTAACATGCGACACACACACAGACCTGGCACCATCCACATCATACATACAGGTCCTTCTCAAAATATTAGCATATTGTGATAAAGTTCATTATTTTCCATAATGTCATGATGAAAATTTAACATTCATATATTTTAGATTCATTGCACACTAACTGAAATATTTCAGGTCTTTTATTGTCTTAATACGGATGATTTTGGCATACAGCTCATGAAAACCCAAAATTCCTATCTCACAAAATTAGCATATTTCATCCGACCAATAAAAGAAAAGTGTTTTTAATACAAAAAACGTCAACCTTCAAATAATCATGTACAGTTATGCACTCAATACTTGGTCGGGAATCCTTTTGCAGAAATGACTGCTTCAATGCGGCGTGGCATGGATGCAATCAGCCTGTGGCACTGCTGAGGTCTTATGGAGGCCCAGGATGCTTCGATAGCGGCCTTTAGCTCATCCAGAGTGTTGGGTCTTGAGTCTCTCAACGTTCTCTTCACAATATCCCACAGATTCTCTATGGGGTTCAGGTCAGGAGAGTTGGCAGGCCAATTGAGCACAGTGATACCATGGTCAGTAAACCATTTACCAGTGGTTTTGGCACTGTGAGCAGGTGCCAGGTCGTGCTGAAAAATGAAATCTTCATCTCCATAAAGCTTTTCAGCAGATGGAAGCATGAACTGCTCCAAAATCTCCTGATAGCTAGCTGCATTGACCCTGCCCTTGATAAAACACAGTGGACCAAAACCAGCAGCTGACACGGCACCCCAGACCATCACTGACTGTGGGTACTTGACACTGGACTTCTGGCATTTTGGCATTTCCTTCTCCCCAGTCTTCCTCCAGACTCTGGCACCTTGATTTCCGAATGACATGCAGAATTTGCTTTCATCCGAAAAAAGTACTTTGGACCACTGAGCAACAGTCCAGTGCTGCTTCTCTGTAGCCCAGGTCAGGCACTTCTGCCGCTGTTTCTGGTTCAAAAGTGGCTTGACCTGGGGAATGCGGCACCTGTAGCCCATTTCCTGCACACGCCTGTGCACGGTGGCTCTGGATGTTTCTACTCCAGACTCAGTCCACTGCTTCCGCAGGTCCCCCAAGGTCTGGAATCGGCCCTTCTCCACAATCTTCCTCAGGGTCCGGTCACCTCTTCTCGTTGTGCAGCGTTTTGTGCCACACTTTTTCCTTCCAACAGACTTCCCACTGAGGTGCCTTGATACAGCACTCTGGGAACAGCCTATTCGTTCAGAAATTTCTTTCTGTGTCTTACCCTCTTGCTTGAGGGTGTCAATAGTGGCCTTCTGGACAGCAGTCAGGTCGGCAGTCTTACCCATGATTGGGGTTTTGAGTGATGAACCAGGCTGGGAGTTTTAAAGGCCTCAGGAATCTTTTGCAGGTGTTTAGAGTTAACTCGTTGATTCAGATGATTAGGTTCATAGCTCGTTTAGAGACCCTTTTAATGATATGCTAATTTTGTGAGATAGGAATTTTGGGTTTTCATGAGCTGTATGCCAAAATCATCCGTATTAAGACAATAAAAGACATGAAATATTTCAGTTAGTGTGCAATGAATCTAAAATATATGAATGTTAAATTTTCATCATGACATTATGGAAAATAATGAACTTTATCACAATATGCTAATATTTTGAGAAGGACCTGTACATCTTATCAGAATGTAGTATAATGACCTCTTTAAATTATTTTTTTAAGCCTATTCCAATAATTTGTATGAATTTCAACCTAACCAGAAGTTAATTCGCAATTACCACAACACTGCCCCCCACTGACCAAAAGTGTAATAACAGAACTTCAGTGGGACCGTAAACCACGGGGCCAACCCATCCAACCATGAAAACTCACCAGTCCATGTAATCTGTGGCCCTATGGATGTACCACCTGGCTACACTTTTTAATAAAGGAAATGTTGAAAGCTGTTGTTACACACACACACACACACACACACACACACATCTGTGTTTTACTATCTTTATGAGGACTTTTCGGTTACTTCCATTGACTTCCATTCATTTTCCTTGATTTTTAGTGCCTAATCCTAACCCTAACAATAACTCAATTCATACCCTAGTCCTAAACCTAACCCCTGTCCCAAGAACAGAATTTGAAAAAGTGAGAACCAGAAAAATGTCCTCACTTTGTCAAAATGTCCTCACTTTGTGATAAAAATACAAAAAATGGTTCTCACTCAGCAACAAGTACAAGAATACACACACACACACACACACAAACACAAACATTAATGTCTTGCTATTCTTACAGGGACCTTACAACGACTTCCATTCATTGCTATAGCCTAAACCTGACCCTCGCCAGTATATACCTAACCATTAACCCATTAAAATGTCCACACAATGGCGGTGTTCCATCAGGAATTGATCCACACGAGACCAAGACCAGAGCAACTAAGATCATGCGCATCAAATCGGCTCAAATCACAACCATTATTTGTTATTGCTTGTTATTGTTTTAACCCAGCAGATTAATGCTTTACATTTCTCTGCATGCCAGCACACGCTTCTCACCCAGCTTCATCTAACAGTCGGATCACCTAACTTCGGATCAACGAACCTGTTTCCAAAGAACATCAATGCTCTAAATATTCCAGATTTCTGTGATAAACCGCCTCTCTGACTCACTCTGAGAATAACACGTCTGGAATTACTGGGATAAATCCTGACCACTTATGAAAAATAACTTCCCTTAATTGCATTTGACTGACATGTAACCTAATAATGGCTGGTATTTGGAGATAAGTGAGTTGATCTGTTATTTGCTGCAGCACATCATTCCAGCACTGAGCCTTTCATATCTCAGGGATTAATTAATCCTATTTGTTGATGGAAACATGGAAACTCATGTTGTGCTTCAGTGGTCCTAGCTGTGGTCCCACTGGGCCCAGCTCTACATACTAGTAACTTCCTATTTCTTTATAAGGAATTTGCTGTTTCCATTTTTGTTTAAAATGGCATTTAATTGAAATGCAGAACTGGTTGAGCTTAAATAATGTTGCAGTTTCAAATTTACAAGGTTTTAATTATAAACACCCAATCAGAACCAATCAAACAGTTGACTAATTTCTTCCCTTTTGCACAGTTAAAAGCAAAGCCATTAGTCAGGCTCATGAATGCAGTTAACATAAACAGACACTAAAATTTAACCCGTTAATGTTCAAAGATCTTTTCCAGAATTTGTCCACCACGATGTTTTCTGTCACGCAGCTTTTGTTTGAAACAGCTGACGCTGTGCTGTTGGCGTGACTCCAGGTTAAATCTTCTCCTTGCACTAAAACGCAGTTGATTTCACAAACACATGATCTGATCACAGCTTTTCCTTCAGCAGAAAGTAAAAACTGATAAAACAAGTTCCTTATCTATGTAATGTCAACAGACCCTTCAGGGTTTCAGAACACTAGATGGTATTTTTTTACTTTTTTACATGTTAGCAGCACATTAACAGTGCTATATCGTTACAAATATTGTTCCTATTGTTCTATTTTATTTATTTAGCTAACACTATCATTTGCTTATACAGCGGTTTGGGAATATTTAAAGACAAAAGAATCGCCATAGTTGCTCCTCAGATCTATATTCAAACTACATCTTTGGAGCTAATTAAGTGATTTCTGAGGATGGTTTTTTTTTTCTGTTTTTTCTTTAAAGAGTTAAAAATATAATCCTTATTTTGTTTTGCTTTCAGTTTGTTCCTCCACCTTTTAAAAAAGTTTACAAAAGTCCAACACCATTTTGGCATTGACTTTGAGGTTTCAGTGAAAACTGAAAAAACCGTGCACTCTTTGGAGCTCCACAGATCAGCCGTACTTTCAGCAAAACACCATTTGAGTTTTAAACAGCTCACAGGAAGTTAGACTTTAACAAGACAAGAGAAAAAGGACGAGAATCATCAGCCGGGAACCCTTGGACACCTCATCTGGTCTGATGGATCATATTTTCCATCATATGGATGGATACAGGTGTGAACATGTGTTTCTGTCCTCGGGGGGGACATTGCACCAGGATGCATATGGAAAGAAGGTGAGCCAGCAATGTTCTGCTGGGAATCCTTGGGTCTTGCCATTCATGTAGATGTTACTCCGGCATTAAGCTCCAGCCTAAGCGTTGTTGCTGAACAAATCCAGTCCTTCATGGAGACAGCATTCCCTGACGGCACTGGCCTCTCCCAGCAGGAAAATGCTCTCTGTCAAACGGCGAAAAATGTTTCCAGAGACGTTTGAGGTACACAACAACCGGTTTAGGGTGTTGACTTGCCCTCCAAATAGCCCAGATCGCAATTCATTTGAACATCTATAAGTCATTCGCCCATAGACTGCTGGAGATAGGCACCAGCTCCCCGCAACCCACTATGGAATAAGCGGTAGAAAATGACTGACTGACTGACATCTATAAAATGTTTTGGATTCATTTTTGTGCTTCATGCTTTTGCAATGATATATTTGGGTTTTATTTTCTATAATTTATTGCAGCCAAATCAAAGCGGCTATAAACTGAAAGTGGGTTTTAATTTCAGATCATCCGGGTACTGCCTGAGAGACATCCCTCTCGTCCGTACACAGCGGAGTTAGAGAGACGGTTCAGGGATGCTGAAGGAGTCTTTGTTCAGTCCCATCCTGCTGAGGTAAGAGTTCACATTTTTGCTCCACAGAACCAATTCAGCAACTAATGTCACATTGATTTAATCTGTTAACATGGGAAACTCACTCTCCTATTGCTGCAAACTAAGTGTAGCTTCTGTTTATGATTAAAAACAGGAGTTCATAGAAGGTGAGTGTAGAAGATGCGCCGCCTGATTATTTAGAAAAGTGCAGATGAGGGAATAAATACCGGCTCTGTCTGCATGTTTTCCATTTATAGCGGCTTATCTGTGCTGGGATTTTTGTTAATTCCGATATTTTAATACAGTTTATTCAATTTAGACCTTTTTCCAAAAGCAGGGCGCCCATTAATCACTGTGGTTCCCCTGCAGACAGCATCACACAGTGCCCTGCAGCCTTTTAAAGGAGAATATAAATGAGGCAAAGACAACAAACAGAGTCTGGAGCAAAGCTGATCAGATATCTGATGCTGGATTCATATCTCACTCCTCCTCTCGTGATTTGCAGTTTAAAGTATTTTTCTCTGTTCATGTCTTTACTGAATGATTTGTTTAACAGATAAACATAACATACCAAAATAGAGGCTCTTTTGTTGGCCATAAACATTTGCCTGCTGGTGACCCCATGTAATTTTATCTTCTTTAAACATTAGGATATCAGACTGCCCTGGTCACATTGCTGAAATATCTTTTCCCTAATGACCAGTACCAGTAATGACCTTAAATCACATAAATTATATTTTTTAAAGCTTTCAGCCATTTTAAAACTTTAGATTACATTCCTGAAGGAGCAGTGGAGTTAAAAATTCAATTAAATTCAGTTTATTTGTATAGCTCTGGACTCAGAGGTGTGGTATGGGATTTAAACCTCTTCTTAGAGCAACGTGGCTCAAAGGTCAGGACACAGAAATTTCTGACACCACTGAAAACTTGTGGTTGCTTCTAAAGAAGCAGGTGGAGAAACAGAAGCTTGCAACCTGGCATCAACTCCACACATGAAGACAAGAATGAGTCATGATCAGTCAGGACTTGGTTCAGATGTTGACATACAGCATGTCAGATTGGATAATAAAAACGTTTAAAATTAGTCTAAATCTTTAGAAATGTTCTTCAGCAAATCTACAACATTTGGACCTGATTTTTGGACCTATTGTAATAATGACCAACGCTCCTTGATGAGAATGAGCTGAACTTTTTGAGGTTAAGGGCATCATCACTTTTCAGAAAACTCTTAAAGTCTCATTCTGATTATCAAGACAAATTGATTTTTATATTACATTTCAGCAACAGGACAATTCATTGTAACATGGTAAATTCTTACAAGCTTTACACAATAGAAACATTAGAAAAGAAAACACTGACAAAAGCATGGCAGGTGTAAAATAATAGAAAGTAAAGAAAAGTTGGACTGCAAAACTTGATCATGTTTCAGTTAACAGTTTAAACAGAACAGTCAAAGGCGACTCTTACCAAATGGGTTTTTTAACCTTGATTTGAAAGAACTGAGGGTTTCAACATTTTTACAATTTCTGGAAGTTTGTCCCAGATTAGTGGAGCATAAGACCTGAATGTTGCTGCTCCATGTTTGGTTCTGGTTCTGGGGATGCAGAGTAGATTTGAACTAGAAGACCTGAGTGGCCTGGAAGGTTGATACAGCAACACATCTTTAATGTATTTTGGTGCTAAGCCATAAACTGACAGAGGTATTTTAAAATTTAAAGTTTCCAAAGCCAGTGGAAGGACTTTAGAGCTGGGGTGATGTTCTCTAATTTTTGTTTTATTGAGGACGCAGGCAATGGCGTCATCTACCCAACACTTGAACAGGATTATAGTCACCTGGCGACACTGTAATGTAGAGCTGTGGATCATCTGCATACTTATGGTAACTTATCATGTTTGTTGTTATGATCGGAGCTAGGGGGAGCATGTAGATATGGAATAGGAGAGGTCCCAGGATGGACCCTTGAGGAACCCCAGATGTGATTTTACTCAACTTTGTTGACACAAAAAGTCCCTGTCCTTCAAGTAGGACTCAAATCACCCAAGTGATGTACCAGAAAGACCGACCCAGTCCTCCAGTTGCTCCAGTAATATACCCTGATAATCAGTGTCAAATGCTGCGCTAAAGGTCCAAAAATATCAGCACTGTGATTCCTCCACAGTCTGCATTTATACAGATGCAAATGAACACCTTGGCAAGGGCAGTCTACTGTGGTGAGCACGGAAAGCTGACAGGTCAAAGTGGATGGTCATTGTGGAAAAGGTTATTGGTTATATAGGTTATATAGCTGCGTTACAACAATTATCAAAAAACTGTTGATACAGCTTTTTCAATAACCTTACTGATGAATGGGAGATTTGAGATGTAATTCTGCAATATCGACTTGTCCAGATTATTCCTTTTCAACAGTGGTTTGATAATTGAGGGATCGCTGCAAAGTCAACGCCAGTGACTGTCCACTGTCTCTACATGCAAGTCACTGACTGGATGCAATCTGCTGGATTTCCTTAGATAGAAAAACCAATGTGAATAAATAACTGAATCTGACTGCACTGTTCAATGGTTAGGATTAATGTATGTACCTGACTTGAAATCTGTATGATTCGTCTAAATTAATTTAGTCCATTTTAAAGTTACCCACCTTTCACACAATGCAACAGGAAACAACACTCTCCAATGATTTTTAGCTCTGCCTTCCTCCCTCCCTGTTGGTTGGAGTAAGGGGGAGTCAGGTTTAGCCTAAACCGGCTCAGTTATGGTTGAGGTGCAAACACACCCTCCATTTCTGCTACCTGTGTGACCCCTTCTCTTTTCCAATGGTTATAATGAGTCTGACAGAGAAATGTTCCCCCAATGCTTGTCGGTTTTAGTATAACAATGGCCACCTGTGGGCTCTAGATGGACAAACTTTATCAGTTTATTATTTTACTTAGTACCCCTACACATAGCCCATTCTAAAATGGGCAAACTCTAACACTCAGTAGTTTATTCTAACCTCCCCAACAACCCTGCACCATTCCAGACCCTTTGTGAAGTACCTTGAGACGACATCTGTTGTGAATTGGCGCTAAGTGAATAAAACTGAATTGAATTGAATAATTGGTGTTTTTAAGGACTGGGGGAAGACACTTGACAAAAGGGATGACTATTTGAATCAAATAAGAAACTTTAACAGGTGATTTTTACAGCAGTAAACCTCATTTATTTATCCATCAATGTAAAGCCTAACTGTCAGTCTCTTAGCTATGTGTTTGTTTTGGTGTGTCCAGGTGTTCCAGCAGGAGCTTCCAGAGATGATCCAAGACATTTGGGATCAGTTAACAGAGGAGCCCGGCAGGGTGCCGGAGTCCAGCTGGAGGTTTGCTTCTCCAAAATTCCTGGTGGACAACTTGTGCCACACCATGTACTGCCTTTTCTGGGAGTGCTTTTCCAGCACAGAAGCTTCTCAGGACTGTGAGTTCTACACAGAAGACGTTTAAATCCCTTCAGTGAAGCTTCGGGTTGTAAATAAAAGCTGATCTAGCACATAAAAATGTTACACCAAATCAACATTCATTGATTTCCTACATAAGATGTATGTTTGCATCCTGATGTATGTTAAAGCTGAGGTGGAAAGCAGGTCTTTCTGTCAGTTTAGCAGCCTGCAAGCCAGGAGCATCCATTGTTTTTTGCCTTACTTTAGCTATCTGATGTTGTGAAATGGTCTCAGCAGCTCTTTATCAAAAACAATCTGAGCTCCAGGCTGGGCAACAGACTCTGCCAGGCCATCTGGTCAGATTTTGTGCCTGCAGGGTCCCACGAAGCTATGTTAATGTGTAACCTGACATCCTTGACATTGCCTTACAAAGAACCATCTGTAGAACTGCCACTGGGATGTGTTAGGAAGAGGTGCAGGCACTTTCAAAAAAATCCTCAGGAGGTGTTCAAGTAAACCATTCATCTGCGTCAATCATCACTCAATTACTGCAAACCAGATTTTAAGTGATGATATAAACCAGGGTGTTTCCGAGTACAGCAGTTTCACTGAAGGCTGGTACAGAAGATTCTGGATTTAGGTGAAAGAGCTATCTGCTAAGGTCTTCTTCATGATATGAGGATGCTGATTTTCCTATTTTTTAGGGTCCCAAAATGTGAAGACTGACCACACGTGATTATGAAAAGTCATGCTACTCAGTTTTAACCCTTTGCATCGCAGTTGGCGATGTAGGGCTTGGATGCAGCTGTTCAGCCATGGAAACTCTTCCCATGAAGCTGTCTATGTTTTGGAGCTAATCCAAGGCCTCAAATTTTGGGTGTCTGTAGATGTTGACTGCTGAAAGTTAGCAACCTCTGCAGACTATGCTCCTCAGCATTTGCTAAGACCCCTCTGTGTTTTTACATGGCCTACAGATTTGTGGCAAAATTGCTGCTGTTGGTGGTGAAAAGATCTCACATCTAGACCTTTTGCACAGGTGGGATCCTATAACAGTACCACACTGGAATTCACTAAACTCCTGAGAGCGAGCAACTTTTCACAAATATTTTCAGATGCTGTCTGCATGCTTAGGTGCTGGATTTTATACACTTGAGGCCATGAAAGTAATTGGAACACCTGAACTCAATGATTTGGGTGGGTCAGCAAATATGTTTGGCAATGTAGTCTGGCAGAGCTGGAAACCTTTGTCAGGAAATTGTTTTTTTGATAGGTTTTATAGAATTTGCACCAAATTTGAGGAGCTTCTCCATGAACATATGACAATTGTTGAAGATCAGCCAAGAGATGTTAATGATCGAGAGAAACAGTTTGGTTTCATGCAGAGAAGGAGCTGGACACATGAGATGTTTGCTTTGATGGAGAGGTTTTGAGAAGATGTGGGTCTCGAGGAAGCAGATGATTGGCCACAGAGAGAGAAGCTGTCGTACTGTCAGAGATAGAAACTTCAGTTTCAGATTAGGACTCGAGAGGAGTCCTAATCTGATAATGAACACAGGAGCAGAACAGAGAAGATACAAACACAGAAACTATTAGTCTAATAAACAAAATAATGCACTAAAATGGCAAAACTTAGATAACAATAAACAGGGAAATGATAAAAACTGAAAAAAACTCAAACATCTAAGGATAATAAAAATAGAGCCGTGCTTCAGTGAGCATCTTGTAGATTAATTCTGTTTTGCTTTTTCTCTGACATTTTCTTAAATGTTTCATTATTGTCAAGGAAATTTTAAAACCAGACAAAGATAACCTGAGTAAATACAAAAAGCAGTTTTCAACTGATGATTTCTTCTGTTTAAGTTTCTGTGGGCTGTTTACATTTTAAACTGCAGCAAAGTATGTCTGAGCTGTGGAGCTTCGAACAGGACTGGGTCTTCTAACTCCTGTCACTAAAGTCTTATTATGGGGAAAGATTTCCTATTTTTTATCAAACATACGATGCATCACTACTAAAACTTATAGTATAGGCTACTTTTCCTGATTTAAAGAGAAACAGAATGGTAATATGTCTGCTTTAATCTTTCTTCACTCCATAAAGATGAGTTCTGCAAATCTCTAGTCTTAAACCTGAAGTCCGGAAATATTCCAGCAATATTCCAACAAGTTACAGCTTCCTTTGCAAACATGCTTCTGGTAATACAAATACAAATAAATATTAAATAATTTCATGTAGTAAAATATCTCCTCAACATTCCTAGTCAAAGCATTACTTGTTCTGAAAGCTTATTTTTCTTCATTGTTGTTGGACTCGTTGAATCATGTTTAAATATTTTACACGATACCAGATGCTGACCCATTTCTGAGCAATTTATGCCTCTCTGACCCGATCCCATCAGGACATTTCACATTCTACTGTCAAGGCCCATCCCCTGGGTCAAAAGAGGTGGTGACAGAGACAGAAGAATTCGGATTCACACTTTTGAATGTGAAAGGAAAGGTTCCTTAGAGGGTCGTAAGTTCTGATATGATGGATGGTTTGGAGATGGTGGGACTGACAGAAAGACAGGAGACTGAGCTGAATATGTGCAGATTTTCTGTGGGAGGGACCATCATGGACAGTGTTATAGGTGAATATATCAGAAGGGCAGCTCATGTTGGAGACAGAGATGGTTTGGACATGTGCAGGGGGCAGGTGGTGGATTCATTTCACAGAGGATGATGGATTTTGAGTTGCCAGGAAGGGGGAAGACCATAGAGGAAGGTTTATGAATGCAGTAAAAGAGGATATGCAAGAGGGCTGTTGTGACGATGAGGGTGATAGTGTTTTCTCTGGGATTGGTTCTCAAAGCAAACAGGAGGATCATTAGCCACTTTTTCCATCGAACGTCCCGGAAAATGTATTTAAATCAGCCTGTCATACGGGGAATTTGTAAAGAAAACTGCACTGCACCGACAGTCCACCGAGTGGCGGTAATGAGATTTCTTTTTGCGGCAATTTTGGCATACACCCTTTCACTGTTGCCTACTCGAAGTCCCGTTGAATGTCTTCATCAGCAAAAACTGTCAAAAGAGCCCGGACTGTTTGTTTTTGGACGCATGCAATAATCTTCAGAATAAATTTTCTACACTGTCCATCTGTTGAAAAGTGAGGCAATCTTTCAGTGTAAAGATGCAACCTACACAGCGTCTGTGAAGCCTGAAACTTTGGTGCACATAAGGCTGCTGCATTCCTTGTGCACACACTGTTACACCAATATGTGTCTTCTACAGGTGTTGGGTGACATACTTGTTAAGACCTTAATCTCTTGCATGCACATTGACCGAGTGGATGGGCTTTAACGGGCTGTGAAATTTCCTTTTTTTTTTCTTTGGTGCAAGTTAAGTCTTAAACCATCTCTGCACCCGATTCCACGTTTATCCTAATTCAGCATGTCTGAAGCAATAAAAATGCCACCAGAAATCTGATGGGTTCAGTTTTAAGTGATTTAAAACACCTAGCAATGGGTCAGCATCTGGTATCGAGTGACATATTCAAACATGATTCAACAACTCCAACAACAATGGAGAATGAAAAAGCAGTCAGAAGAAGTAAAGCTTTAATAAGAAATGTTGAGAAGATACTTTGTTACTATTTAAAATTATTTTATATTTATTTTTATATCTATTACAAGCAATATGTTTGCAAGGATTCTATAAAATCTAACAATATCAACCTAAATGAGAACATTAATGCTCGAAAATTAATATTTAACAGGAAGCAGTAATTTGCTGGAATCTTCCAGGACTTGTTTGAGGGTTAGAACTAGTCCGAGTCCCGAGTTGTGTAAAACCCATCCTCATAAACATCCACTTTCCTATCGAGATTACTTAGATGATATTGAACTAAACTGAATTTGGCTCTGCAGCAAATTTTAATTGGATTTGATAACTGATGTTCCACAGCAGCATTTTAATTGTGTGGTTCAGTTATGTAATTACAGGTCCTTCTCAAAATATTAGCATATTGTGATAAAGTTCATTATTTTCCATAATGTCATGATGAAAATTTAACATTCATATATTTTAGATTCATTGCACACTAACTGAAATATTTCAGGTCTTTTATTGTCTTAATACGGATGATTTTGGCATACAGCTCATGAAAACCCAAAATTCCTATCTCACAAAATTAGCATATTTCATCTGACCAATAAAAGAAAAGTGTTTTTAATACAAAACACGTCAACCTTCAAATAATCATGTACAGTTATGCACTCAATACTTGGTCGGGAATCCTTTGGCAGAAATGACTGCTTCAATGCGGCGTGGCATGGAGGCAATCAGCCTGTGGCACTGCTGAGGTCTTATGGAGGCCCAGGATGCTTCGATAGCGGCCTTTAGCTCATCCAGAGTGTTGGGTCTTGAGTCTCTCAACGTTCTCTTCACAATATCCCACAGATTCTCTATGGGGTTCAGGTCAGGAGAATTGGCAGGCCAATTGAGCACAGTGATACCATGGTCAGTAAACCATTTACCAGTGGTTTTGGCACTGTGAGCAGGTGCCAGGTCATGCTGAAAAATGAAATCTTCATCTCCATAAAGCTTTTCAGCAGATGGAAGCATGAAGTGCTCCAAAATCTCCTGATAGCTAGCTGCATTGACCATGCCCTTGATAAAACACAGTGGACCAACACCAGCAGCTGACACGGAACCCCAGACCATCACTGACTGTGGGTACTTGACACTGGACTTCTGGCATTTTGGCATTTCCTTCTCCCCAGTCTTCCTCCAGACTCTGGCACCTTGATTTCCGAATGACATGCAGAATTTGTTTTCATCCGAAAAAAGTACTTTGGACCACTGAGCAACAGTCCAGTGCTGCTTCTCTGTAGCCCAGGTCTGGGGAATGCGGCACCTGTAGCCCATTTCCTGCACACGCCTGTGCACGGTGGCTCTGGATGTTTCTACTCCAGACTCAGTCCACTGCTTCCGCAGGTCCCCCAAGGTCTGGAATCGGCCCTTCTCCACAATCTTCCTCAGGGTCCGGTCACCTCTTCTCGTTGTGCAGCGTTTTCTGCCACACTTTTTTCTTCCCACAGACTTCCCACTGAGGTGCCTTGATACAGCACTCTGGGAACAGCCTATTCGTTCAGAAATATCTTTCTGTGTCTTACCCTCTTGCTTGAGGGTGTCAATAGTGGCCTTCTGGACAGCAGTCAGGTCGGCAGTCTTACCCATGATTGGGGTTTTGAGTGATGAACCAGGCTGGGAGTTTTAAAGGCCTCAGGAATCTTTTGCAGGTGTTTAGAGTTAACTCGTTGATTCAGATGATTTGGTTCATAGCTTGTTTAGAGACCCTTTTAATGATATGCTAATTTTGTGAGATAGGAATTTTGAGTTTTCATGAGCTGTATGCCAAAATCATCCGTATTAAGACAATAAAAGACCTGAAATATTTCAGTTAGTGTGCAATGAATCTAAAAAATATGAATGTTGAATTTTCATCATGACATTATGGAAAATAATTAACTTTATCACAATATGCTAATATTTTGAGAAGGACCTGTATAGTATGAAGTGGTGAAGCTAAAAACTGAATAAATGTGCCAACAAAAGGCCTAGCTGATATGCTTAAAACACAAAGTATCAAAATATTTGACGATTTTGTAATTGACCATGTGTATTCTTGAGTGCCAATACAAAAGCATTAAAGCAGATATTTTGCTATTCTTTTTTCTTTTTGAATCAGCTCAGTTGTTGCTAAGCTACAGACACAAAACCCCAATGCTTTTGTGGCAATATCTGGTGATTTTAACCATGCTTCACTCTCAGCTACACTTCCAACGTTTCAACAATTTGTCAGCTGCTCTACCAGAGGAAACAAAAAATTGGATTTGTTTTATGCAATTGTCAAGGACTCATACATCTCTACAGCAAGACCTCCTCTAGGCAAATCAGATCACAATCTTGTTTTTCAGAGGCAACCTGTAATAAAGAGGACTGTGAGAAAATGATCACACGAAGCTGAAGAAGCTCTGCAAGGTTGCTTTGAGGCTACAGACTGGGACGCACTGTGCCAGCCACATGGAGAGGACATCAATGCCATGACTGAGTGTGTCACCGACAATATAAACTTCATCCCCACCAGAACCGTGAGATGCCTCCTCAACAACAAACCTTGGATCACCAGTGACCTGAAGGACCTGCTTAACAAGAAAAAAAGAGCCTTCAGAGAGGGAGACAGAGAATTATTGAGGAATATACAGAAGCAACTTAAAGTCAAGATAAGAGACAGCAAGGAGGTGTACAAGAAGAAGCTGGAGAGCAAGCTCCAGCAAAACAATATCCGAGATGTGTGGACAGGGATGAAGAAGATCACGGGCTTCAAGCAGAAGGATGATCAGACCGATGGAGGTCTGGACAGAGCCAATGAACTGAACACATTCTTCAATAGGTTCAGTTCAGAAACAAGCTTTGCATCCTCCTCTCCTGCTCACAGCCAAACAGACATTCCACCTTCCTTTGACCCACAGGACCCACAGCTGTCCAGTAACACCTCAAATGTTTTATCTTCCACCTCAGCCCTAGACCCTTCTGCTTCTACATGTTTACCTTCAACCATATCAGAAGATGCTGATGCTTACTTTGCTTCCCCCTTCCACCTGTGTGTCTCAAGAAGTCAGGTGAAGATGCAACTGGAGAGACTGAATCAGGATAAGGCTGCAGGTCCAGATCATGTCAGCCCTAGAGTCCTGAAGGCCTGTGCAGAGCAGCTCTGTGGGATTCTGCAGCACCTCTTCAACCTTAGCCTGGCCCAGAAGAAGGTTCCGGTGTTGTGGAAGACCTCCTGTCTTGTTCCGGTACCAAAGAAAACTCACCCATCAGTCCTCAATGACTATAGACCTGTTGCCCCGACATCCCACATCATGAACGTCCTAGAGAGACTCCTGTTGGCCCACCTGAGTAAGCAAACAGTAAACCATCAGGACCCCCTTCAGTTTGCTTATTGCTGTGGAGTTGGAGTTGAAGATGCCATCATACACCTGCTTCAACAAACCCACTGTCATCTGGACAAAGCCAGCAGAACTGTGAGGATCATGTTCTTTGATTATCCAGTGCATTTAATACAATCCAACCTGATTTGCTTTGTCAGAAACTCCAGAAGACTCAGGTGGAGGCCTCAACAATCTCCTGGATCAAAGACTACCTGACAAACAGACCACAGTTTGTGAGACTGAAGGGTTGTGAGTCTAACCAGGTAGTCAGCAGCACAGG
The DNA here is from genome assembly GCF_021462225.1 of Girardinichthys multiradiatus. Classification (NCBI taxonomy): domain Eukaryota; kingdom Metazoa; phylum Chordata; class Actinopteri; order Cyprinodontiformes; family Goodeidae; genus Girardinichthys; species Girardinichthys multiradiatus. Next base: position 44,988,019 of record NC_061795.1, on the reverse strand, counting down.
AGCACCACAGGGGACGGCACTCTCACCATTCCTTTTCACTTTCTACACCTCAGACTTCCAGTACAAGACAGACTCCTGTCATCTGCAGAAATACTCGGATGATTCTGCAGTCGTGGGGTGGATCAGAGATGGACAAGAAGCTGAGTACAGGAAGGTGGTGGACTGCTTTGTGGCATGGTGTGGAAACAATCATCTCATTTTGAACGTGAATAAAACAAAGGAGATGATTGTAGATTTTAAGAGAAACAGGAATAAGTCAGACACTATTTCTATCATGAGAGAAGAAGTGGAGGTGGTGGAGGAGTATAAATACCTCGGTGTTCACCTGGACAACAGACTAGAGTGGAGATGCAACTGTGAAGCCATCTACAAGAAGGGACAGAGCAGACTGTACTTCTTGAGGAAGCTTAGGTCCTTTGGTGTTTGCAGCAAGGTGCTGCATATCTTCTATAAGTCTGTAGTGGAAAGTGTGATCTCTTCTGCCATCATCTGCTGGGGAAGCAGCATCAGAGCCACGGACTTAAAAAAGCTCAACAAGCTGATAAAGAAGTCTGGCTCTGTTCTGGGGACTCCTCTGGAACCTCTGGAGATCATTGTGGAAAGACGGATTCTTCATAAAATGAAGAACATTATGGAAAACCCTGAGCATCCTCTTCATGAGACTGTCCTACAACAACAGAGTGTCTTCAGTCAGAGGCTTCTTCAGATCTGCTGTAAGACGGAGCGCTACAGGAGATCCTTCCTGCCCACAGCCATCAGCATCTACAACGGCTCTTTGAGGAAACCTTCATAATATGAGCTACAACATTTAATTTCCCTTTGGGATTAATAAAGTATTTTTGAATTGAATTGAACCTATAATATGAGTTTTGATGGTGACGCATCATATGGTGTGAAATTTGCTAGAAAATAGGAACATTTTTCCCATAAGACTTGAGTGACAGGAGTTAGGAGAAACTATCAAATCAAATTTAATTATATTCTGGGCTTAGTTTATTTTGCCTTGGGCCGGCTCCTGAGAAAAGTGTTGCATATCCTTACCATGACTGATAGCTTCTACCATACAGGAGGATAAACAGCTCTTTGTAGGGTTGTATGGCTTTATTCTGGCTTCTTTCTTTAAAAGTTGTGGCATTAGGTTGCAAAGGCCCTTTATCATTCAAACTGAATGTAAGATGATCTATAATCAGAGCATGAACGAAAAAGCATCTATATGATATTTTCTAATTAGTGGAAAATGATGACGTAAATCTTTTCCTGTTTTTCAGACTGTAAAGTCTCTCATTCAAAGAAAGGCAGAAAGACGTTGAGCCAAAAAGCCGAGATGGATCCTACAGAGCCTACAGAGTGATGACTTCCTTGTTCATACTGCCCAGAGACTCCAGTGATTATCCCTCCTGACTTCAGGGTTCTCAGTAAAACCCATTTCCGTCATTTCCCAATGTACCAAACAGAGCCAAGATTGTTGTATTGACAGAAAACCTTGGCACGCCTCCACTGAGATTTGATAGAACATTTTGTCACGGTGATGCCGCCGGTGATTAATTTCAGAGCGTATGGACCCTCCATGAAGCTGAAAACACAGGTATACATCAGGACTTCAGTTAGGATGCTGGATATTTTCCCCGCTTGAGGACATCTCTTGCTGAGGACATGCTTCTGGTAACTCATCTATCAGATGTGTTTCTGTTTTCACGTTAATAATGATCAATGCCTTATTTTCGGAGATGGATTCTTTGGGAGGGAGCTTCTCACTGAGAAGCTAACAGAAAGAGGCAAACTTTGTACCATAGCTAAACATTCCAATATATCATGTTATTTAAAAACAAATGTTTTAAAGCTGTGCTACAGGCCTGGATTGCATAACCAAAAACTGTCCAAAAAGTATGTTCATTTTTATTCGATGTTCCGTGTATTTATGTTTTTTATCTGTGCAAAGAGGAAAAAAAGTGAACTTGGTCAACTGACAGCATATTTATCTTCCTTCTTTTGAACTGTGTGTTCAGTATAAATATGTTTCAGTTTGTTTTTTACCAGGTATGCCATGATTTGAAAAACTGTTTTGTGGAAAATGATGATGAAAGATGTATAATTGGCAACCGAGTCTAGTTTGAGGCTTTTGAGTTTTGAAAGGAATCTGGAGAGGCACCAAATTTGTGCCTTTGCGAAACATGACGAGAGTCGAGAGTTTGGTTTTGATACGAAAATTAGAGAATCTTCAAACTGAGATTTTACTATGAAGACATCAGTGTTCCCTGGAATCTCTGGCTAAGCTTTCACAACTCCTAATCCACAAGAAACATATGATGACAAAGAGCCAAGCATACAGTGAAATCAGAATAAAGCAAGCAGCAGGTAAAGAGACTGTTACTTCTATGCAATGAGCTACAAAAGCTTTGGTTGGGCAGACTGTCACTTCCTGAGCAGAACGTTGCAGAACGTCTTTTCTAGAACAGCCTTAGAAACACCATAAATTCTCCAAGGCATTGACCCACTCACTCCATTCATCTGATGGAGCATTAAGCCAAGACCCACAGAGTACCCAAAGTAGTAGCTGTCAACTTCCCAGAATTACTTCACAGGAACCATCTCGGAGGTCCGAGTCCAGAGGTGTTAAGAACTGTTTTTAACTACCTATGTAGTTACAGAGAAGGTTTTTTTAAGGCTACCATGAGGCTGGTTGTTGATGGTGTAAGGCGCAACCTGGCTGTTTCAAGTTTCAAAGATTTTAATTTTAGATCTTTTTAAAGATCAATCTCATCATGCAATGTAACCCTGGTCATTTAGGTTCCTAATGAATTCAGAAGTCCCTGAAAACATCCAGTGACTTACTTCAGACCAGACTTTAGTTAATGGGTGTAAGAAGTAGACCCCCTTAGCATCACATCTGTTTCACTTTAAGTCCCCAAACAGAATGGACAGAAGTATTTTATATATAACACGTTATAACTCTAAAACCCAGGCACCTTCATTTACCCTGGCTGTTTTTTGTCAGTGTTTATAGTTTTTTGTTTTTTTTTTTGGCCATTACGTCAGCAGACCCAGAGGTGTAACTCCACCCACCGCAGCCGTGTCAACGACAGCAACTCACACATTTAAAGAGATTTTGCTGATGTGGACTTCTGTGTTTGCTCACTTCTGAGGCGAGAGCAGAGACGGCTTTCATTAAAACGCGATGGTTCAGCCATAAACTTGTAATCATTTCACAGCGCTTACACTATGGAACTGAATTATAATCACCCCAAAGTCAGAGGAAGATTTTCAAATTCACTGATGTTTAGTTAAAAAAGCCTGAAAGGGGTGTATCAAAGGAACATAAGACCAGCAGCAGCGCCTTGATTGATTCATGATGCACAGGGTTTGTGGTTGCTGTAAACGGAGACCGACTATTTAAAATCTGACAGTTAAAGTTACAATAATTTAAGATGATATGACTAAATCATAATGCTGAAAAAAATTTCAACCAAATCGAAATACTTTGCACTCTTTCCTAACAGGACTCCAACCAAAATTGTCTGGTAAATACAAAAAGTACAAACTCTCTCTCTATATATATGGGCTTTCTTAGGGGATAAATTCCTGCCCTGGTCAATTATTTTTACCCTCCTTAATGCGGTGGAAACACAGGGGGGTAAAATGGCCCAGGAAAACTACTCTGGTTCCTGGAAAATGTTCCTGCTGTGGAAACGTCCCTTTACCTTTTAGATTCTGTTTTACACGTTGGCCCTTATTTTGGAGTCGGAAGGAGCAGTGGTTGACCTGGACTACTGTTAAATGGGACGTCCTTTTTGGAAATCCATCCAGCATCGGGTGGCGCTGATCCGACCATTTCTTTCTGAAGTTCCAGTATGCCGTCCTCATTTATAATCTCTGGCATATTTTTGTGATTGACTGCAACATAATAAAGAAATACAGGAAAACAAAGAGGTGATCAATACCTAGAAATGCTGGTAGACCGCAATGAACTAAATGAAGCAGGTGTGGAAAAATGATGGCTTGCTTTACTTTTTCTGCATAGCATAGCACCCTGAGATTGCTTTTGTTCTCATTGACGCTATATAAAGAAACTAAATTAGACTGAATTAAATGACGACTCATTTTTTCTAACTAGACACCTGCTGTTTGGAATTTATTTGTGGGGTAATATATCCCGGTCCCGTTGCTCTCCCGCTACAAAACAACAGTAAACTTAGGAACGGGGATAGGTCTGACATCAGATCATCAATTTATTGGTCACTTGCTTCACTGTGCTCAAATATATTCTGCTGACAAGTGTAGAAAGGTTACACTTTTATAGAAACTGTAAAAGATTTGGGCGTTTTTCCCACAGATCCATTTAGCGTTGCACGGGGCTGGTGGCTATTTTAAGCTTTTATTGGGCAGGAGGCGGGGTACACCACAGAGAGGTGATGCCGGTCTGTCACAGGGCAACACAAAGACACACAGGACAAACAACCCTGAACCAAACTCTCATACCTAAGGGCAGTCATGTCTACTGAATGTGGGGAGAAGGCCAGAGTACCTGGAGAGAACCCACACATGCACGGGGAGAACATGCAAACTTCATGCATACTTCATACTTTTAATTAATCTGACCTACCTGTGAAAGATTCTGCTTAAAGCTGGCAGTTTGCTTGTTTATTTCACTTCAAGTCCTGAGCCAATCTGGCAGTAAACGTTCTGACTTAATGCACACAGACAAAAAGGCAAAAGGTCAATCTGTACATGGAGCCAGTAAATTTGTAACATCTGGGCTGAGAACATTGGGCAGTCTGGTTTTGTCAAACCTGATTTAACAACATAAAAAGCTGAGAATAAATATATAATGGTTTCCAATCCAACTGTACATCTCTGTGGTGTTTTACTTAAACACTCTGGATGACAGTAAGTCAAAAACCCAGTGACTGCGTATATTAGATCGTAATCTTTGATTGGGACGTGGAAGAAATCCAGATTAATGTTTCTCAGTGTTTTTACCTCAAAAGCATGACAAGTTTGTTGTTAATGAGGTTTACTCTTCATGATCAAACAAAGTGATAGTTTTCTACTTAAATACATGCTGAAATATCCTGTTAATTTATGTGCAAGATGTCATGCTCCATGAATGTCATTAATTTGAGACTTTATTTATTAAAATTTTTTATTTCAATGTACAAAAGCAATGATTTTTAAAACCAAAAACTTGATGTGCAAGACTAAATTCATTGTGGATTTTGAGTAATTAACACAGCTTTAAAAATTCTACATACAAGCTCAAATATATACATACACCCCTACAACCGCAGGCTTTTTGTAGCCATTAACAAGCTTCTGGCATCATTCTGGGTGGATATTTGACCACTCTTGAGTTAGCAGAGCCCATTTTTTAAACTTGTTGGTTTCCTGAGACAGACTCCGTTTTTTTGACACAGTCCACACATTTTTATCAGAGATAAGGTCAGCGCTTCGGGAAGGCCGTTCCTGTAGCTGAATGTAATCCTGCCTTATCCATTCAAAAACCAGTTTGAATGTGTGTTTGGGATTATGGTCCTGTTGGAACAACCAGTTGTGTCCACTTTTCAATCTAACTCAGGGTAGCCCAAGTCCAGTCCTTAACAGCTAGTATCCTGCAACTTCTGGATGCATCTCTTGTCACAACTGAATCACATGGATAAATTCCTTCATCAGCATCTCATTTAGCTCTGCAGAGGTCCAATAACAAACCATTCATTTGATTCAGATGTGGTGAAGTTAGAAGAATTTGGAGATAGTTCTCCACTGGGAGCTAAAAAGCCCCCCAGTACAGTGTTGCCATCACCATGCTTGAACAGTGTTCTTTGGCTTGATAGCCTGATCTTGACACCTACTTCTTGTCATTGTGGCTAAACAGCTCAATCTGTCTTGATTCGCTATAAAACTTTTCTCCAGGATCAACTCGCCTGTCCATGTAGGCAGCTTCGTATTTCAGTCTGGCTTGATGGTGTCGATTTTATAGCAGGAACTTTATTCTTTGTTAGCACCCTCTAAATCCAGGGTGATGTTAAACGAACTTCACCGTGGAGAGTGACACTGGTGTCCCAGCAGTTTTCAGTTTATGGCAGTCTTGATCGGTTGTCCCTGAACCTTCATCTGAGGGGGGACAGTTTAGGTCTTCTTCCCGACCTTGACAACATGGTTACACAACTCCAAAAATTGGACCTATGTACAATTCTTCAATGCTCTCATTATGTGTAAATACATTCTGTTTCTCAGATCTTCACTAAGTTAATTTTTCCATTGTTCTGCGAATTCTTTACTCCACTGAGTTCCTTTTCTGCTTCTAAAAAGAAACTACTTGCTACATTCAGTCAAAATCACCAACCAGAGATTACTAGGCTTTGGCCCTTTCAAGTAAGAAGACGTTTTAAAACTTTCAGCTCAAGTTATTAAAAGATCTGAGTGGATGTATGTGTATAATTGAGCCTCTCACTGTGTTAAATCATAGAAATTCAAACATTTCATGTTTTTCAATATTGTTGCAGTTGTGTGTGGTATAAGCAATGCATCCTGCAAAAAGAATGGTATAAATAAATCTTTAAAGCATAAAGGTGACATTAGTGTCCACATGGACCACATTATGTGTAGTAAACCAAACCTAAATCATAATACCGTCACCACTATGTTACACAGATGGTTTTCTTTTTATTGTTTCAGTTTCCATATTAACAGTAAAGTAGCACCCCTGTTTTTTACATAAACTGTGGTATTGATTCACACCTGAGTGTGAACTAACTCAAGGAACACATCTTGCTGTATTTACCTCAAATTCATCTCTGGTCTTAGAGGGTCATTAACTTTTTGCTTGCTATCAATGATGGTTATTTGGTATGATAAACTAGGATTGTAAAAAATTATACTTTAACAAATTGATTACTTAGGTAAATTTTTGTATGCATGACAGAAGTCACCTCAAGATGATTTAGGACAGATAAACAGGTGTATTTCACATAATTATTAATCCAATTTACTCTTTTAGATCATTGCTCCACAAGACCTACTTCACAACATCTGAAATAATGACCTCAAAGTTAGCTGTTTTTTGTTTTTGTTTATTAGATTAAATTGGGTTTTTTATTGAAAGGTTATGAACAGAGGAATGCTTGCAGTGAAAATACAAAGCAATTCATTGCATCCTGAGAATAAAACATTTACTGACAAAAGCAGTCCAGTACCACGTTAAGCACTCTGAAGGCTTGGTGCACATGTTTGTCCACATGTAGACGAGCAATGAGAATGTAGATGATTTTTAAGGAGCATATGCACCTAGAATGGCCACCAGAAGGCGTGGGGAGTGTCATCAACATGGTTACAGGCAGTTACTGGAGCGTCCAAAGGTCAGTCAGAACAGAGAGTGATCCGTACCAGCTCTATGTGCGTAATCTCCATCCACAACGCCTGCATGGGGACCACCCTGCATCCAAATGGGGCCATTCGGTGTGAGCGATTAATTGTTTTTATCCGTTACAAATAGGATTTATTGGAGCAACTAAAATCTTTTTGAGTTTAGTTTTTTTTGAAGACTCGCAGCTGCAGGAGACTGGTTTTAGTTTCATCCTCAGACAAACAGGAGGCTAAACGGTGGAATCATGTTGTTATTGGATGTCTTGCAGTGGCACAGATGTTAACTTGAGGCACATGGTTAATTTCCTGTAACTCCTGTCAAGATGGTTTGTTTATGCTTGGATTACCCCCGTGTAACTCTTTGGTTCACTTGGTTTTTTATTTCTCACAGTTTGAAGCAGAGCTGCCTTTAAAAATCCCTGCTCACAAAAACCACAACGGTTTAGGTTTCAAGACTGCAGTTGGAAATAAGTTGATTAGAAATGCGTTTCTTGTTCAATTCAAGTCATTTTAAACACCTTTCAGCTTCACATTTCGCATAAAAGTTTGGATTAAATTCTAATCTAGGAAATGCTTCTTTTTGCATAAAGTCGATGCAGTTAGTTTTGCAGGTCTAATCACGTTGTTTTTTCAACAGCTGGGGGTATTTAAAGCTGGTTCCCATATGTAAGAAAACGTGACAATGTGCACAACAAATTATATGTCTGTATATTTCCAAATAAAATGATCTGAGTGCTTGTTTTTTTTTTTTTGTGCTTCAGAAATCAGATGTAACTGTGGGGTTCTGTTTATGTAACGGCAGGAGCAGCTGGTTTCTCTGTGGTGATGACAAAGTGACAACAGAAAAAAAACTACAAATACATAGATGTTTGTGGTCTCACAGATTTTTGTTTCCTACACAAGATATTGAATATTTATTTTTTGCAAGTAGTGTATAATGCTTTGTGACAGTTCTTTTATGAAATAAATATGAAAATAAATCAATATTTTTATCATCTAACTGTGTCCTGATTCAACTTATTTTATTAATTCATTGTTTCTGGTTTTCATTGATTTATTGTTTCTACATAAAAAGCATTTGTTTAGCTTCCTAACATGGGTATATCTGTTATATGAATCAAAACCAGTGCTTCCAGGTTTTTATACATTTTCTGAGGGATTATACCAGTGACTGCACTCCTATGCTGAGAAAATACATTACAAAGTGTGCCTCAATCAGGAATAATTTACTATTACTACTGGTATTTATACATCATATGGTGTCTACAGAATTTCTCAATTACACACTGTTCAGGGGTGTGTTTTTTGGAAATTTCTCACCATTTGTCCAGAAGCTCATTTATGAGGTCAGACACTGATGTTGGACAAGAAGGTGGGGCTCACAGTTTTCTACTGGGCTGACATCAGGACTCTGTACAACAAACTAACTCATCCATGTCTTTGGGGACCTTGTTTGTGTGCTGGGGTGCAGTCATGTTGGAAAAGGAAGAAGCCGTTCCCAAACTGTTCCAACAAAGTTGGAAACATGCGATTTTGCAAATTTTCTGAAGCATTGAGAGTTCCCTTCACTAGAACTAATGGGCTGAGCCCAACTCCTGACAATCACATATAACCACACCATAACTCCCACTTTAACAAACTTTAAACTTAACACAATGCAGTCAGACAAATGCTGCTCTCCTAGCAACTTCCAGATGCAGTTTTCCATTGGACCGAACGTCTCTACTCCTCCAATGGTGGTGTGTTTTACATTACAAGCTCCAACACAGATTCCACAAAGCTCTCTACTCACTTTTCTTAAAGTATTCTGGCAGCCACATGAGGCTTGGAGATCTGTAGCTGCTGACTGCAGAAAATTGGCTAGCTCTGCACACTATGTGTCTCACAGGTGGTGTGTTACCACAATATGATGCTGTTAGTCACTGAGCTCCTGAGATTCTTCCACATAAAAGCAGTCTGGGTGCTTGGTTTTACACACTTATAGTCATGAAAATGATTGGAACATCTGAATTTAATAATCTGAAGGTGTGACCCAATACTTTTGGCAATATGTTTATACATGTTTACAGTTTATACAAAATGGACAGTTAGGCAAAAAAAATTTCATACCAGATTACCAGATTCATAAGTATTATTTTAATTTCACCAACATGTTTCGTCTGGCTGGTAGCAACATTATTGTGATAGTAATGCTTTTAAATGACCCAGCCAGAATCTCAACTTGAATCCAATAGAGAATCTACGTAAGGAGCTAAAGATTAATGGTGAAATCCAAAATTCCAGGGGAGACATACAAAATGCTGGTCAGCAGTTATAAGGGTGTGACTGCTGCAAAGCCTTTACCAGGCACAGGTGTCATGGTCTGACTTTGGCCAGGGAGCATTTCATATTTCCATCATGGGAGAAGAAGTGGAGGTGGTGGAGGAGTATAAATACCTCGTTGTTCACCTGGACAACAGACTGGAGTGGAGATGCAACAAGAAGGGACAGAGCAGACTGTACTTCTTGAGGAAGCTTAGGACCTTTGGTGTTTGCAGCAAGATGCTGCATATCTTCTATAAGTCTGTTGTGGAAAGTATGATCTCTTCTACCATCATCTGCTGGGGTAGCAGCATCAGAGCCAGGGACTTAAAGAAGCTCAACAAGCTGATAAAGAAGGCTGGTTCTGTTCTGGGGACTCCTCTGGAACCTCTGGAGATCATTGTGCAAAGACAGATTCTTCATAAAATGAAGAACATTATGGAGAACCCTGAGCATCCTCTTCATCAGACTGTTGTACAACAACAGTGTCTTCAGTCAGAGGCTTCATCAGATCTGCTGTAAGACGGAGCCTTAAAGGAGATCCTTCCTGCCCACAGCCATCAGCATCTACAACGGCTCTTTGAAGAAACCTTCATAATGAGCTATAACAATATTTAATTGAATTTAATAAAATGTATGCTGGACGAGGAGGGACCAATGGGTCTTGGTGATGTTCTCTGATGAAAGTCCATTCACGCTGAGCAATGTTGAAGGCCGTTGTCAGAGGTGCATAGTGTCAAGGCGAGGGCTATGCATCAGACACTGTTGTCACCAAATGAGCTGTTGGTGGTGGTGTTACAGTGTGGGCGGATGTGTCTAGTCAATCCAGAACTGCCCTACACTTTGTGAATGGTACAGTGACAAGCTCATACTACCTGAATAACATCATTGTGTTAATAACTTGTCACCCAATATCCCTAAATTCTTGTGAGTTGTATATATATAAAATCTTCTGCAAGCTTTCTTTCTTTCTTTCTTTCTTTCTTTCTTTCTTTCTTTTGTGAAAATAATGTTCAGTCTAAATCTACCAGAGGTATAAACTGTAACCTTAACTGTAGGTGTTTTTGTTTACGTTCACAATAATGTGTGTCCTGTTACAGTTTTGTGTCAAACCAGTAGGCTACTGGGGGCAGACACCCAGACTACAAGGCTGAACCTTTATTTTTAGCCTTATGTTTCTAAGGGGCAGGGTAGCCTTTACATGGAGTTCAGGCAGGGACAGGGACATAGGGGCTGCTTCCCATTCCTTTATAATGAACAACTTTTTAGGATCAAATTTGGAAAGAAATGAGTATGAGCTTTCCCTGCAAATACTCTTGCACACCAGAATGTTAGTTCTTATTTAACATATACATACTAATGCATTTATTATTGCAAAAGATCTTAAATGTATTTTATTAAATCCAGTCACGTTGCCGTAAAGTATTCTACTGAAAACTCAACGCGATATGTAGTTATGTTTCTTTACATAGTATTATGTCCCTCGGCTTTTGCCGTAGACTTGAATTTTCACATCACTGTCTGTTGTTAAGGCTTTTGTTTTGAAATTACTAACCCGGAACTGGCTGTTAGTTCAGGAACCTGTGTTGAACACAGACTTGTTCGGTCAAACTCCTCAGCAATGGCCTCTGCTGGAGGAATCCAGATACCGAGCCGCCTGCCGCTGCTGCTAACCCACGAAGGAGTGCTCCTGCCGGGCTCCACGGTCCGCTTCAGCGTGGACTCGCCGCGGAACATGCAGCTGGTGAGCCAGCGGCTGCTGAAGGGGACCTCCCTGAAGAGCACCATCATCGGAGTGATCCCCAACACCAGAGACCCCGAGCAGGACTCCGACCCACTGCCGCCGCTACACCAGTAAGAACCAGTCAGCTGCTCTGCTGGAGATACTGGGAACAAGTGGGAGTGGGGTTACTGGTCTGGCTGGCCTGGATTTCACCAGGTGTGGAGATGTGACCTAACAGATAGAGGGGACCTGTTCAGGGGTCATCCACCAAAAATAAATAAAAAACCTTACTGGGGTCATAACCCAAAGAAATACATTTAAATACAATCAAATATGGGGCATTTTAAACCCTAAATAAAATAAATAAACCAAATCAAACGTAATGTATCAATAAAGAGGAACATTGATCAAAATTCATAAATTATTAAAAATAACAGTTATAAATCAAAAGAAGAAAATGTATCATAAATCAACAGTATATAAATACTTAATAATAGAAATACACAAAATAAGTAAACAATAATGAGGGTTCTTCAGTCAAAAAATAAAAATACATTAAACTAAATATAAACATGAGTCATAAACGATACATAAATTATAAACAATATATAAATTATAAACAATACATAAATTATAAACAATATAAATAAATTCCAATAACGAGGCTCACAAGGAGACAAAAAATCCTAAAGGTTCTGAAAAGCAAGAAATATAAAAAGGAGCTAATTACCAAACAAATGAAGAGTTTCATAAACCAATCAGAGAATTTAATGTCTAATTTTATTCAGACATGACTAAAATAAGTTTAATTATCAGTTATTTTCATCTGCTAAACCACATTAGACCTGGTCCAAGTTAAAAACCAGAAGTCTTAAACCAGTCAAATCCAGATTGGACTGCGAAACTTGGACAGAACTCACATTTAAAGCACTTTCTCACTTGTTAAACTTGAGTAATGTTTTTTAAAATGCAGAAGACCACTGAAGGTGTGAGGTGGTCTGAATGATACAAAGCAGGAAAAGGCCTCTTTGTTTTTAACAGTACAGCTATTGTCATTACGTTGTACTGGAAGCCTCTACATTGATCTGAATTACATGTTTTTTTGCTGTGGACATTTGCCCTGAAGTTTAGCGGTGATTTGTTCCAGAAATCTCCACAGTCCAGCCATAGCGTTCTCAGTGGAGGCCACCACAGAGGAGCGGACTTTAAACCTTTTATCAGCTGCACCTCGCTCTGCTTGGTTACTTAGTAGCAACCGAGGTTCTCTGATGGTTTGTCCTCGAACCAGACCGAACTACTCATTTCATGTTTCAGGAGTGTTGAAAATGATGAGAAAGACACAGTGTTCTGTAATCTTATAGCTCGACTAAGCAGCTTGTATTTGGACTGCAGCCAGCAGCTGGTATCGGAGCACCTGGACCTTATGAATGAAGGGATTAAAAGAAGAATCTGTGCGAGAAGAGGAAAGGAATCTGGTGGTGTGATAATTCCACACAGATGTAGGAAGGATTAAATCTGCATTATTCACTCAGCTTTCCAGATGACACATTTGTCTTCTTCTTCAGAGTTGCAGTATCTTGGCCCACTTGGCCCTTTTTAATGGACATTTATTTTCAGTTTGACAGGGGAGACCAGAAACACACCACAAAATCCGGGCCGGAACTGAAGCATCTTTGGTGGACAAAATATTTAAACACAGCAGGTTTTTAAAGCAGATTAGTGATAATTTCAAGTTTTAAAAAGCCTTTTCTTCTGTCTGTCTGTCCGTCCGTCCGTCCGTCTCTTACCCCTGGAGTCCAACATGGCATTTGGGGCCAACCTTCTGTGGACCCAGCTCCTGCAGGAGGCGCTGTAGGGACTGGTACGGCGCGATCTGGGCGGCAGTCAGAGGCGCGGGGCTTTAATTATCTGAGGTGTTTGTTTGTAAATGTTGTCTCTATATCAGTCAGGCTCGGATCTAAAACCCGCCCACCATCCCGAGACCTGCACCGGATACGGCTTGTTATTGGACCAAGATCTTGAAGTCCTCATCACTGCAGCGGTCCACATTTAAATAAATAAATCTGGTGAGAGTGAGTCAGGGAGAGTCACCAAAAAGGGCTGCAGATTGGTGTTTGAATGCTGAGCTATGAGTCGTAGACAGTGTGTGCATTTTTGATCCGTAAGTCCAAAATGAAACGGATCTCATCCATCATTCTCCAAACAAAAAGCAGTGGTGAGGTAACAGTGTTCGTGTGGGTGGTTATCCCAAGTCATTTGTGGAAGCTTGAAAGGCTAAAAAGCTTAAAGTAAAAGTTCAAACACTTGACTTTCATCCTTTAGACACCTATTCTGCAAATAAATCTTTCTTCTTCTGCAGTGATTTCAAGCTCATTGGATGTGAAGATTTATACTAACATACGTTTTAAGGCCTTTGTTTGGTCCATCTGCTGTCAGTCAGACCTGCAGGAACAAACCAGGTCTTTCACAGCTCTTCAGGTCGGGTCCACCTGTTGTTCATCTTGAGTTTAGGTCCCTTCATTTGTCTCTCATATCTTTCTCAATAAAACCAAAGGCTCTGTCTCTCTCCTTAGATGGGCTTCATTTCTCCAATCATTTTCTACATTTTGGTGTTCATTAGTGAACGCTCCAGACGGGCAGCGTTTGGAGGAGGAACAGAGGAGATTCTTCTGTGCTGGGTTCATTGAAACCAGTTGTGTTGCTATGGTAATGATTGCTCTTTATTTCCTGGGAAGCTGGTCTTTTTCCTTCAGACGATGTTTTGTTCAGTAGGGATTTTTTCCACACATTAGAAGATCCAAACACACATGTCTGAAAGATCAGAGCTTTGCAGTTGCTGCTTCTGACTTTGCTGATAATCTACTGACCCTTATGAGGCCTCCTCAGAGCCTCATAAGGGTCATACCAGCCTGTTAAAACCCCCCATCCCCTCAGCATTTGACTTAAGTAGAACCTGATTCTATTCTTTGTGTTCTGTGTAGGATCTTTTGTGGAATGAAGAATGTGTCTTTCCATCAATCTACCTGTCAGTCTGTCCCTCCATGTTTTAGTCCATCTATCCATCCATCCATCCATCCATCCATCCATCAGCCGTCATGTTCTCACTGTCTATGTCTCTCTTGGTGCAGAATTGGTACAGCTGGGATAGCAGTGCAGGTGGTGGGCAGTAACTGGCCTAAACCCCACTACACCCTCCTCATCACTGGATTGTGTCGCTTCAGGGTGTCAAATCTGCTGAAGGAACGACCATTTGTCCTGGCAGAGGTAACAGCTTCTTTTTTATTTGGACTGCTCTACTGTCCATCATGTTCTTTCTGCTTGTTCTTTCTCAGTGTTTGATACAACAAATACTGAAAATAATTCAGCACGCATTACAATGACTTGCTTTGACCTTTGGTTGTATGCACTGTTTTACACAATTTACAAAAAAACTGAAGAAAATGTTCCCAAACGCCAGAGGTCAACCTTTGCAACCCAGATAACTATTTGTGCCCTCCTTCCAAATAGCACTAGCCTAGACCCACAGCAGCAAATTTAACAAACTTTATGAGGATCAACTATATATAATTAGACTGGTTTGTAATTTATTTTCTATTTTAAATATTTAGAAACAAAGAAAAACATCCAACTCCAAGTAAAAAATCTATTTTAATAGAATGTTCCATATGTATAAAGAGTTTTTGGCCTAATTGATCTTAAAAAGACATTTTGAAATATTTTTAATAAAACCCTTAAAACTACTAAAACTAGGCTTTTTATCGCTTTTCTACATAAAACCACAGCTCATGTCGTTACTTTGGTTATATTCTTAAGAGCCGCTCTAGAGAGCCTAAACAGCCACAGACTGCAGGGGCGTAAAAACCCAGGCCTGTTTGGAGCTCTGTAGCTCAGCCACACTTTCCAGCAGAAACACCATTCAAAGTTTAAACTGCTCACAGAAAGTTTCACTTTAACTGACTCAGTTGACATTTTTGTAACATTTTATAGTTAATATCTAGCTTCCTCTGATTTAAACTGCCTTCTCAATCTTCCATTCTCGACTGGAATTGAAGGGTCTTTTTAGAGTGCCTCTTAGAATAGAATACTATAGGGTGTAATCCAATAGAAATATCCTTTATTGTCCATCAGTGTAGAAATCCAGGTGTAGTGTCAGGCAGATGCATGTAAAAATAACAATAATAACACAAGAATAAAATAAAAGACTGTACTGTTAGGACAAACATACTCAGGTTAAAAAAATGTGCAACTGAGTCTGACTATTTAAAAATGTACAAACTGTGCTTTATGTGTCTGCGCAAAAATAACAGACTATTAACAATGTTTCTCTCTGCCTGTCTGATATAAAAAGCTGCCCCTCCCCTGGTTGCTATGGCGAAGGGAATCCCTATAGCAACCAGTGACTCAGCATTTTCTGGGTTTTTGGTTCTCATTTCAGTCAACAGCTTCTTCTTTCTTAAATTGAATTCATACATTTATTTGTTTGTTTGTTTGTTTGTTTGTTACCTGGTTGCTAAAGTTACTGCACTGATTGCATAAATGGGCTTTTCAGCTCAACAGGAAACTGGCCAGTTTAACTGTCGTTATATTTTCAGTGGGTAAGAGGTCACTGCGTTGATCTGGCTCTCTGAGGACACAGCTAGTTTTTAAGTCAATTCAAAAATACTTTATTAATCCCAAAGGGAAATTAAATGTTGTTGTAGCTCATTATGAGGGTTTCTTCAAAGAGCCGTTGTAGATGCTGATGGCTGTGGGCAAGAAGGATCTCCTGTAGCGATCCGTCTTACAGCCGATCTGAAGAAGCCTCTGACTGAAGACACTCTGTTGTTGTAGGACAGTCTGATGAAGAGGATGCTCAGGGTTCTCCATAATGTTCTTCATTTTATGAAGAATCCTTCTTTGCACAATGATCTCCAGAGGTCCCCTTCTTGTAGACAGCTTCACAGTTGCATCTCCACTCTAGTCTGTTGTCCAGGTGAACACCGAGGTATTTATACTCCTCCACCACCTCCACTTCTTCTCCCATGATAGATATAGTTTTTGACTTATTCCTGTTTCTCTTAAAATCTACAATCATGTCCTTTGTTTTAGTCACGTTCAAAATGAGATGATTGTTTCCACACCATGCCACAAAGTGGTCCACCACCTTCCTGTACTCAGCTTCTTGTCCATCTCTGATCCACCAACGACTGCAGAATCATCTGAGTATTTCTGCAGATGACAGGAGTCTGTCTTTTACTGGAAGTCTGAGGTGTACAGAGTGAAAAGGAATGGTGAGAGTACAGTCCCCTGTGGTGCTCCTGTGCTGCTGACTACCTGGTTAGACTCACAACCCTTCAGTCTCACAAACTGTGGTCTGTTTGTCAGGTAGTCTTTGATCCAGGAGATTGTTGAGGCCTCCACCTGAGTCTTCTGGAGTTTCTGACAAAGCAAATCAGGTTGAATTGTTAAATGTTCCAGAGAAATCAAAGAACATGATCCTCACAGTGCTGCTGGCTTTGTCCAGATCAGTGGGATTGTTGAAGCAGGTGTATGATGGCATCTTCAACTCCAACTCCACAGCAATAAGCAAACTGAAGAAGGTCCTGATGGTTTACTGTTTGCTTACTCAGGTGGGCCAACAGGAGTCTCTCTAGGACCTTCATGATGTGAGATGTCAGGGCAACAGGTCTATAGTCATTGAGGACTGATGGGTGAGTTTTCTTTGGTACCGGAACAAGACAGGAGGTCTTCCACAACACTGGAACATTCTTCTGGGTCAGGCTAAGGTTGAAGAGGTGCTGCAGAATCCCACAGAACTGCTCTGCACAGGCTTTCAGGACTCTAGGGCTGACATGATCTGGACCTGCAGCCTAATTCTGGTCCAGTCTTTCCAGTTGTCTCTTCACCTGACTTCTTGAGAGACACAGGTGGAAGGGGGAGGCAAATGTGGGATGTAATTGATGTTGGTGAGATCACCAGATGTGAGAAAGCAGCCCCAAACCTCAGCAGATGTAGTGGTGGTGACCCTCCAGAGCATCCCTAAAGAGATTGGGTCGGGCTTGACTCCCCCTATTAAAATAAAATGTTCCTCAAACAGAAAACCATGAAAATATTTCAGGATTTTTGAATGAAATTTAATCAAAGCCCTGGTTCTGTTGAAAACAATCTGTAAAAAACCAAAAGAAATGTTTTCATTCTGACACCCAGTCATCAATGAATTCAAAATAGGCCTCAGCTTCATTGCTTCATATGAAAGTGGAAGCCAAGTGTTTGAATCCTACAGACTAAATTAGACAATAAAACATTCCTGACCACAGGAAGCTGCAGCAGTCCGGTGGTTCTGTCTATGTTTGGATTCTTTGCACCATAGCTGTTAAACACCTTTGCTGTCAAGAAGAACAGTTAAGAGGCAGTTTTATGTCTCTGTGGTCGTAAATAACCCTCACTGCCTGCGATTACTGGCCGCTTAACATTCTGTCAATCCAAAAGATGTTCCGCAAAGCAGGACATATGGCATTATTTAAAAGAAAGGGGAATTAAAGTCCAAAAAACATGATATGGAGCAGGGTCCAGTTTCACGCTGCCATCAGGTCTTAGTAAGTTGTAAATAAGGGTCATGTAGCTTGATCGCATTTGTAAGACAAATCACCGTTCCTAGAAAGTTTAATGGTCACCGGACTTCACTCCAATGCATGGAACTCCTGCAACGCTTCAAGATGGCCATAACATTTTCTGTAGGCAGAAAAACATTTGAGGCCACGCAGCAACACGGCTTCACCTGACCCCTGTTGTGATGTCGGCCCTTCCTCCTGAATGTTTCCAGGGAATCAGTCCAACTGAGATAAGAAGCTCTTAAAGGCTCGAATAGAGCTACTGCTCGACTGTCCAACGTAGCTCAACCTTCTTCTTTCCAGTCCAAGATTCCAACCTACTCTTGATTCTTATTTTGGAGAGTTCCTCTTGGCTTTATTTTGAAAGTCCAAGTTTGAAACAACTTCCTATATAGACAGTTGATAAATAGATTTTTGTTTTTAGGCCTATGAACACTGAATTCTGTCGAGTTCAGTCATATAATTCTTTATTTCATAGGTTATTATCTGCGTTTAAATCATCACTGAGATCATACGTCTCTGGAGGCAGCCATAATGGATATTTATACGCAAGAAGAAGCTGCGAAGTAATGTTTTAACCTGAGACCCACAAATTGCTGAGCCACTGGTTGCTATGGCGTTTCCCTCCTTTTCAGGTTGTGGGGAGGAGAGGGAGCCCAAAGCACCACTCATTTTATCTGAAAGGACAAAGAAGACAATAATTTAAACCTCAATCACTTTTTAAAAATAAGTTGTGTCAGAATCGTCTCTTAGCTGTATATTTAATTTTTTAGCTGCCTACAGTGTTTTATGGAGGAGACATGATGGGTTAAAGAGACCCTTCAGTTTCAGTTTGAAAAGAAAGATTCAGAGCTGAAGCATAATGGCAGTGAATGAGAGTTTGGGTGTGGGCTCTACGATTTGACAGAAAACTGCCTCTAGTCCTCTAGCAGTGGGAGACACTGGGTGGAAGTAGACAGAAATACCTACATTTTGATCTACAAACTGTACATGTGGAGATAAAACCGTGGGCATGAAAGTTTGATTAAAAAAGTTTCTGAAAAATTCCCAGGGTCAGAATGTGTAGTGTCTGACATCTAGAGATGGATACCAAATTCGGTACTTTTATAGGTACCGACCGAATTCTCCCAGTACTACCGAGTACCAATTCAGGGTACCATGTTTCAGTACCTAAACACATCATTGTGACACTGAGGGAGTGGAAGAGTGGGCGATTTTCCATGCCGGACATGAACACAGCATTGCAGCACAAGAGCATAATGACGTCAGGAGCCGCTGGTACCGTCCACAAAGCATGGCTGATACAAAGCGCTTGAAAGTATGGCTCCACTTTTCAAAATGCGACGCAGATTAAGCTTGGTCCAATATTTGTGACATGAAGTGCAAGGTCAGCGGCAGGAATACTTCTAATCTGAGGAAGCACCTGGTTAACCACAAGATTTTTCTCAAGGCTGAAGAGCAATTTTCATCAGCCTCAGATCGACGGCTACATCTCCTGCATTCAGCGCCGTTAACACGCCTGCAGCCGTTAGCGACTTGTCGTCTGAAGCCAGCAACATGAGAGAAGAAATGTTTGAAACAACTGGGACGTTAAAATACAAACAGCTGGATGTTGTTTTGATATATTCATTAAAGTTTATATATTGAGAGATCCCGGATACAAGCGGCTGAAATGAGCTTCCTCCGTAGGGTGGCCGGGCACTCCCTTAGATAAGGTGAGGAGCTCGGAGTAGAGCCACTGCTCTGCCACATCGAGAGGAGCCAGTTGATGTGGTTTGGGCATCTATACCGGATGCCTCCTGGACGCCTCCCTCGGGAGGTATTCCAGGCACGTCCCTCCGGGGGGAGGTCCAAGGAACGGCCCAGGACACGCTGGAGGGATTATGTCTCTGAGCTGGCCTGGGAAAGGCCTTGGATTCCCCAGATGTCTGGGGAGAGGGAAGTCTGGGTGTCTCTGCCTCTGCTGCCCCCACAATCCAGTCCCAGATGAAGCGGAAGATGACAAATTGAGAAATAAATATGTTAAACTTAAAAAATTTGAGATTTCATTATTAAATGAACATTAAATGAACATTTATTACCATTACCATCTTTCTTTCTGCTCTCGGTGGAGGTGGACGCTTTTTCTCTGTCTCCCACCCCCTCCAATACATACCCTGCTTCAGCTCGGTGTCTTGTCTTTGGAGCCTCTTCTTGCATATCTTCCAAATTCTTAGTTATGGATTTGGTCAGCTGGTCTCTCAATGCAATTGATAAAATTTTCTCGAGGAGAAGACAGGGTGAAGGAGAGCCCAACTTGTCCGGACGGGACGTTTTTCTCTGGATACACAATGGACTCCTGGCAGAAGTGGAGGATTGTGTGTTTGTCGATAATGTCAGTCGAGGATGTGGAAGATATGTATATAATTGGATGTTTGATATCAGGATTTCTGCTTGTTGGAGTCAGCGGTTACCTGGCATATCGAGAAATTCAGAGAATGTCAGCAGCTGTTCTGGCAATTGTGAGGCTGCCTGGCATGTGTGATGGGATCTTCAAGGTGATCAGCACTCAGACTGAGATGTTACGTGAGCTGAATCGCAGACTGGATGTGATCCTTACACAGGATCACAGGCAGGTTGTGGTTCCTGGACTCAGGGGTGAAGTGGGATAAATCTTGGAGAAAGTTGTTTGCTTGGATCTGGCGAAAGACCAGAAATTTGGCTGTTTGGATTCGCCTTTGAGAAGCACCAGCGAGACTCTCAAGGCTGATGGAAAATTAAGAGTCGGCCTGACCCAAATAATTATTGTTTTTCTGAATCTGGCTCCCCTACACGGCCTTGATGGCTGGCTATCTTCTACTTCTCCTGGAAGTTATGTAAACATGACGCTCTGCTCCCTCACTTCCCTGAGGACATCTGTGGACCTGCTCAGAACTTTGTGGCCGGTTGATGAACATTCCAACATACCATCAAGGACAATGGCCTCTGTGACAGAGCTTCATGGACTTACTTGCACACACACATGCTCAAGATAAACATATGCACCCCTCACACCACCTTCACCGTTCCCGGCATGATGTTGTTTTGTCAACTTGTTGCTTCTTTGTTCTGAGGTTTTTTGCAATCTCAAACTGTATCCTGCTAAGGATAAAGTGTGAAATATGATTTTTTTCCTCTACTTTCCAAATGTGGCCTCTTTTCTCATCTAGTAAGGGCAGCGCCTGTGAGCGGGCAGCAAAGCCTCGGTGACCTGTCCCCCCCTTGTCTTGTGTCATGATGTATGTTTGGATGGGTTGTACTGGAATTCTAATGTACCCTCGGGGATCAATAAAGTATCTTTGAATTTGAATTGAATTGAATTGAATATAAACACACAAAAGTACCGTAAACTGGTACCCTTGAGTACCGGTATCGATACCCAGGTACAGGGCATCGGTACCGTATCGGTTCAAATGTGAAAGGTACCCATCCCGAGTGACATCATGACTCATCAGCTAATCATCATCAAACTTATCATTGAAATTAAACTGATTGTGTAAAAGCTGTAAAAGGTCTCAGACACTAATTCAGTCGTGTAAAGTCCAACTTTGTGTGAACTTTCAAAGTTGTTTCTGCTGGAAAGTTCCAGGCGTTCCAAACAAAGCTGGGATTCCCCTCTCCTTTTGCCAAAATCCCATTATTGTCTACAGAAACTTTTTATCATTCCAGCCCTTTTCAGATTCATATATTTTCATATATTTTTGTTTGTTGTTGAAAAGCAAATGAATAGTTCATCTGATTCACAGATTTCCTTGCTTTACCTGTCAGAAAGCAAAATGTCCCCACAGCGATGTAAAATACTCATTGCCAGTTGTTGAGTTGTTGCCGCCCAGGGTGGCAATACAAATACGAAGTGCCAGGTTCAAAGTATTCCCTCTCATGAACATGCTCAGTGAATGCATTAGTTCACAACGCTGTCTTTATTGTTTGTAAGGTGTAACTCTTACATTTTTGGAAATAAGAATACACAGATTTCTCTGCTATTGCTTATTTTTGTGAAAACATGCAGGTGCTGCAGCTGGATAAACTGGAGCAGTACACAACTTCAGCAGCAGAGGGCAGTACAGATGGAGAAGATGGAGAGCTGGGGGAGCTGTCTCAGAAGTTCTACCAGGCTGCTGTTCAGGTGTGTTTGTAATTTCTTTCAGCAACACTTGATATGGATTTTTTTTAAAGGTAGATGAAGAACAAGGTGACTCCCACTGTGTTCTGCTACTTGGCATGTAAAATCATTAACAAAAATAAACCAAACGCCAGCTGCGAGATGGTGCAGTAGTTACTACGTTTGCCTTGCAGCAAGAACACCCTCGGTTCAAATGCCAGTCAGGTTCTTTCTTCATGGAGTTTGCATGTTCTCCGTGCATTCCCGAGTTCTCTCCAGGTTCTCCGGCCTCTGCCAGCTGTGCAGAAACGAGCAGGTCAGGTTAATGTGTTATGTGTTGTTCTGATGGAGCCATAGAACCATCGGTCCATCCATCCATCGTCTATACCCACATTTTCAGGGCAGACCTTCCCTCCATCCAGGACTCATGCAGGTTTACAGGTCCTTCTCAAAATATTAGCATATTGTGATAAAGTTCATTATTTTCCATAATGTCATGATGAAAATTTAACATTCATATATTTTAGATTCATTGATTTCCAAAAAGGACGTCCCATTTAACAGTAGTCCAGGTCAACCACTGCTCCTTCCGACTCCAAAATAAGGGCCAACGTGTAAAACAGAATCTAAAAGGTAAAGGGACGTTTCCACAGCAGGAACATTTTCCAGGAACCAGAGTAGTTTTCCTGGGCCATTTAACCCCCCAGTGTTTCCACCGCATTAAGGAGGGTAAAAATTATTGACCAGGGCAGGAATTTATCCCCTAAGAAAGCCCATATACAGGTCCTTCTCAAAATATTAGCATATTGTGATAAAGTTCATTATTTTCCATAATGTCATGATGAAAATTTAACATTCATATATTTTAGATTCATTGCACACTAACTGAAATATTTCAGGTCTTTTATTGTCTTAATACGGATGATTTTGGCATACAGCTCATGAAAACCCAAAATTCCTATCTCACAAAATTAGCATATTTCATCCGACCAATAAAAGAAAAGTGTTTTTAATACAAAAAACGTCAACCTTCAAATAATCATGTACAGTTATGCACTCAATACTTGGTCGGGAATCCTTTTGCAGAAATGACTGCTTCAATGCGGCGTGGCATGGAGGCAATCAGCCTGTGGCACTGCTGAGGTCTTATGGAGGCCCAGGATGCTTCGATAGCGGCCTTTAGCTCATCCAGAGTGTTGGGTCTTGAGTCTCTCAACGTTCTCTTCACAATATCCCACAGATTCTCTATGGGGTTCAGGTCAGGAGAGTTGGCAGGCCAATTGAGCACAGTGATACCATGGTCAGTAAACCATTTACCAGTGGTTTTGGCACTGTGAGCAGGTGCCAGGTCGTGCTGAAAAATGAAATCTTCATCTCCATAAAGCTTTTCAGCAGATGGAAGCATGAAGTGCTCCAAAATCTCCTGATAGCTAGCTGCATTGACCCTGCCCTTGATAAAACACAGTGGACCAACACCAGCAGCTGACACGGCACCCCAGACCATCACTGACTGTGGGTACTTGACACTGGACTTCTGGCATTTTGGCATTTCCTTCTCCCCAGTCTTCCTCCAGACTCTGGCACCTTGATTTCCGAATGACATGCAGAATTTGCTTTCATCCGAAAAAAGTACTTTGGACCACTGAGCAACAGTCCAGTGCTGCTTCTCTGTAGCCCAGGTCTGGGGAATGCGGCACCTGTAGCCCATTTCCTGCACACGCCTGTGCACGGTGGCTCTGGATGTTTCTACTCCAGACTCAGTCCACTGCTTCCGCAGGTCCCCCAAGGTCTGGAATCGGCCCTTCTCCACAATCTTCCTCAGGGTCCGGTCACCTCTTCTCGTTGTGCAGCGTTTTCTGCCACACTTTTTCCTTCCCACAGACTTCCCACTGAGGTGCCTTGATACAGCACTCTGGGAACAGCCTATTCGTTCAGAAATTTCTTTCTGTGTCTTACCCTCTTGCTTGAGGGTATCAATAGTGGCCTTCTGGACAGCAGTCAGGTCGGCAGTCTTACCCATGATTGGGGTTTTGAGTGATGAACCAGGCTGGGAGTTTTAAAGGCCTCAGGAATCTTTTGCAGGTGTTTAGAGTTAACTCGTTGATTCAGATGATTAGGTTCATAGCTCGTTTAGAGACCCTTTTAATGATATGCTAATTTTGTGAGATAGGAATTTTGGGTTTTCATGAGCTGTATGCCAAAATCATCTGTATTAAGACAATAAAAGACCTGAAATATTTCAGTTAGTGTGCAATGAATCTAAAATATATGAATGTTAAATTTTCATCATGACATTATGGAAAATAATGAACTTTATCACAATATGCTAATATTTTGAGAATGACCTGTAGGTTCAGGAGAAAGGCAGCTAACGTGTCAGCAGACCCCACACATCCTGAACACAAACAGTTAAGTCTTTTACCTTTAGGTCGGCGGCACAACCTCAGCAGTCAACTACTCTACTGTGAAACAAAATAAGCATGTTTTCATTGCCTGCATTTTTCATTTATTTTATATAGAAATAAATCGGGTGTACATACACAAATGTTTAATTCAATTCAAATCAGTTTTATTTATCTAGCGCCAATTCACAACACATGTCGTCTCAAGGTACTTCACAAAGGGTCTGGAATGGTGCAGGGTTGTTGGGGAGGTTAGATTAAACTACTGAGTGTTAGAGTTTGGCCATTTTAGAATGGGCTATGTGTACTAAGTAAAATAATACACTGATAAAGTTTGTTATACTAAAAACCACAATGATTTGGGGTACCTCCCTCTGTCAGACTGATTATAACCATTGGATCACACAGGTCACACAGGGGTCACACAGGTAGCAGAAATGGAGGGTGTGTTTGCACCTCAACCATAACTGAACCGGTTTAGGCTAAACCCGACTCCACCTTACTCCAACCAACAGGGAGGGAGGAAGGCAGAGCTAAAAATAATTGGAGAGTGTTGTTTCCTGTTGCATTGTGTGAAAGGTGGGTAACTTTAAAATCGGCTAAGTCAATTCAGTCAAATCATACAGATTTCAAGTCAGGTACATAAATTAATCCTAATCATTGAACAGTGCAGTCAGATTCAGTTATTTATTTAAAATGGATAAAAAGTTTTTCTATCAAAGGAAACCCAGCAGATTTCATCCAGTCAGTGACTTGTAGCATTCACTCCTCCTGGATGAGCATGTAGAGACAGTGGACAGTCACTGGTGCTGACTTTGCAGCAATCCCTCATACTGAGCATGCATGTAGCAACAGTGGAGAGGAAAAACTCCCTTTTAACAGGAAGAAACCTCCAGCAGAACCAGAACCAGGCTCAGTGTGAGCGGCCATCTGCCACGACCGACTGGGGGTTTGAGAGAACAGAGCAGAGACACAGAGAACAAAGAAGCACTGATCCAGGAGTACTTTCTATGGGAAGGAAAAGTAAATGTTAATGGATGTAGCTCCTTTAGTCGTTTCACCTAGAAAGAAAGAACAGATAAACTCTGAGCCAGTTATAATTAGTTACAGTAAAAGCTCAGTCAGTAGCTATGAAGAGAGACAGGGTTAAACACTGAAAGACAGGGCCATGAGAATCATCTGTAGAGGGTGAGCATTAAGTTGTTGCCACCAGAAGCTCGGACGATGCCTCCCTCCAGGAAGGTATCACAGGTAGATACAGAGTCAGGCCAGGTGTAGCTTCTAGGAAGAGAGAGAACGTAAAGTTAAAAGCTAAAATAACTGCAAATAATGAAAAATTGGAGAGTGGTATGAGAATGTGGTAGAGAGAGTGAAAGTGGTCATTTTGTCCTCCAGCAGACTAAGCCTATAGCAGCATAACTACAGAGATAGCTCAGGATAAACTAAGCCACTCTAACTATAAGCTTTATCAAAAAGGAAAGTTTTAAGCCTAGCCTTAAAAGAAGACAGGGTGTCTGCCTCACGGACTAAAACTGGGAGCTGGTTCCACAGGAGAGGAGCCTGATAACTAAAGGATCTGCCTCCCATTCTACTTCTAGAGACTCTAGGAACCACCAGTAAACCTGCAGCCTGAGAACAAAGTGCTCTGTTAGAAACATATGGACCAATCAGATCTCTGATGTATGATGGAGCTAAATCATTAAGGGCTTTATATGTGAGGAGGAGAATTTTAGATTCTATTCTGGATTTAACAGGGAGCCAATGAAGGGAAGCTAAAATAGGAGAAATATGATCTCTCTTTTTAATTTTCATCAGAACTCTTGCTGCAGCATTTTGGATCAGCTGAAGGCTTTTAACTGCATTTTGTGGACATCTTGATAGTAACGAATTACAATAGTCCAGCCTTGAAGTAACAAATGCATGGACTAGTTTTTCAGTGTCACTCCTGGATAGGATATTTCTAATTTTGACAATGTTCTGGAGGTGAAA
The DNA here is from genome assembly GCF_021462225.1 of Girardinichthys multiradiatus. Lineage (NCBI taxonomy): Eukaryota > Metazoa > Chordata > Actinopteri > Cyprinodontiformes > Goodeidae > Girardinichthys > Girardinichthys multiradiatus. The sequence continues at coordinate 44,961,535 of NC_061795.1, read as the reverse complement.
TAAGTAAATCCTAGAAACCTGTTTTTATATGGGATTTAAATGACATGTCCTGGTCAAAAATAACACCAAGGTGTTACACCAAATGTCTCGATACTGTTCCTTTTTATACTATATTTTATTTTCTCTACTGTCGATATATTTATACTTAAAGTTCTGTAAGCTGTGAGCGTTTGAAGCTGAAGTCAAATTCCTTGTATGTGCACACAATGTTGGCGAATGAAGCTGATTCTGATTCTGATGCCTATTACCAGTCATTGGGTGAGGATCAGGGTGCACCCTGCACAGGTCTCCAGTCCACACAGGACAACCAACACACACGTGAGGATTGACAAAAAGATCATTTAACAGTAATGTTTTCTTGACTGTGGAAAGAAGCTGGAGTACCTGGAGAGAACCCAAAGATGCATGAGGAGAACATGCAAACTTCATGCAGAAAGTCCCAATGTCTTAATATAGACAATTAGGAGATTATGGGACATTACTTAATAATAATAATAATAATTTGTGGTCAAAGTGGATTTGAGTTGATTGGTCAGACATCCCATGGCAGGTGGCTCTCATCTGGACCAGAAAGATCTGGCCGGTCAGGCTCAAACCTGGTGCTTTCTGGGTAAAAACCCTAAAACTGACTGAGGCTGTAACCATGACTCTAGATGTTAATTTGCACATCAGTAGAAATATTACAATTCTAATTTACGTTTTATTTCTTCACATGGTTTAGCTCCGCAGAGGGAAACTGAACCTGAAACTCAGGTTTTAGGTTCCTCTGCCCCCCGTTCATCTCTGAAGATAAAAACCGACGCTCCTCTCTGGGTCGATCTGATCCGCGGTGAAGGTTTCTTTCACCTGAAAACCTTCCTGCGCTGTTCTTCTGATTATTTTCCTTGTAAACAACACTCTGCTGCAGCAACTCCACATACGTCATTCCCATACCCTCTCCCAGGTGTGTCGCCAGGCCAATCTAAAAGGTTGGGTCAACTTGACGCCCTCTCACAGCGGTGAACCGTCAACAGGTGCCACTAATTTACAACCGTAAACCTTGGCGGTAAATGTGCGTATATAACAGAGGTCAGTAGTGATGTTTTCTCCTGTTCAGCGTTCTATGTAGAGGCTATTGGTGCAGCAGGGCTTCAGAATGGACCTGTGGAATACCACTCCAGAAGCTCCCGCTGCAGCTCTGGAGCACATTTCACTTTGTCTTCCTGCCCAGCAGATGTGTTGTTTTAGCAAATAGTTGACCGGTGTTTGAAAATCTTTTTCTGCACTGCTGTGGTTCCATCAACTGCCATTCTGTAATGATTTCTAAGTCTTTGATATGAATCCCCTTCCTTGGCTTTACAGATGGAAAGATTTCACTGTATCATAGCTGACTGGGTTTATTTTAGCTCCTAGAACAATCACATTTGATTAATAGCTGAACTTCTGCAGGGAAGCATGCTTTAAAGGTTTTCAAGGTTCTCAGCCCCAAAAGGGATCGACCTCTGGATCACTAACTTTCCCTTCCACGAATTTGGATCCTCAGCTCAGACTTGATGTAGAGGTTCTGTTCTCCTGACTTTTATTGTCGCTCGGTTTCCCTCTGCCGTTTCATTTGGGGCCTCAGCAATCCAGCAGGTGAATCCCTGCAGCTACGCAAGGATAGAAGTGACTTTATTAACGGTCTGGATCCACTTCGGAGCGTTCCTTTTAGTGTCAGTGGATGAATGGTTCTTACTAGAAATCTGTACTGCTGGAAAAACTCTTTGATTCCTGATTATAGTGGCAATGTTATGGTGCTTAGCCAGAGCCCATAATGTTTTGATTCTGTTCATTTTGAACAGAATCTCAGCAGATAATGAGAAACAGAGATGAGAATGATTGACAATAAAATTAGATGATTAGAAATAACAAAAAAGAAATGAATGTATTTTAAAACACACACACACAGCTTTCATGTTTAATTTTCTCTTTACTTTTGTTGAACAAAAAGAAAAAATAACCAAAAATCACAATAATCAGTTTGGATCTGTTTAAAAGCAAGCATTAAGTGGTTCAACATTTCATTTTATGGTTTCCATTGAAACCAGCAGGAAACGTTTACTGTTATTTCTTTATAAAGAAATTGTCAACAGCTGGACTTGCTGGCTTCTATAGTTTAGACAGTAAAATGTATTTCTTTAACCACAAGTCATCAGTTTTCCTCCAGAAAAACAAGGCTTTAGTCATTTTTTCTTGACGTGACTTAAACAGATGATGAACAGCGCGGGAGACAGAACGGACCTCGTCTCGGTGTCAGTTTAAAGTTAAAGCTGTGCACCTTTATGTTCATGCTTTAAGTGTAAAACATGAAGGTTGTGATACCCGTTAAATGTTTCCTCTATTTTTAATATCAAAAGGAAACTCCTGATGGTCGGGAGAACGTAGCCTACATGCTTTCTGTGAATGTCGTGCTCGATATTCAACCGCTACACTTTTCTCACAAGGCACAAAAGTGATGTAGGTCCGAAAACTGCTTCTCATGTAGAACAACAGTTTCTAAAACATCCACAAATACGTTATGACAGAGCTCCACCCACCTCAGGACTGGACTGAAACTGAGTGAAAAACAGCTGAAGTCCAAAGGAAAACTGTGAGGCTTGCAGAACCCCTGGAAATGATCAGTGTAAAAACTACCACACGTCAAAGTTTATGTGTCTACAGTGTTTCATGGAGGACATGTGACAGGTTAAACAGATCCTTCAGTTCCAGTTTAGAAAGAGATTCAGAGCGGAAACATAATGAGAGTGAATTAGAGTTTGGATGTGCGCTCTCTGCACTCTGGGCTGATTCAACAGAAAACTGCCCTTACAGCAGACGTGAAGGGAAAATGTCAAGTCTATTTCCGTTTAAAACATGATGGTTCTGTTCAGCCTTTCCTTGATTGTCTTGGTGACATCTGGGGAAGGATGGCACCAGTGGCTCCAACTGTATCCCTTCCTTTGACTTTTCCTCTTGGAGCGCTCCACATGAAAAATCCAGCATCACCCTCTTGTCTGGACGGCACCTAGAGACAGTAATCATGCTTTTATCCCCTCATGCCTGGATTATTACAGCTCTTCTTTGATTGAAATTAGCCAGGCTTCCCTCTCACGCCTATGGCTGGTAAAAAACACTAAGATTTTTAGCTCGGGTTTTTGCGTCGCTTCACTGACTTCCTGTTCAGTTCGAGTCCATTTTAAAATTCTTTTGTTTTTAAGTCTTTAAATGGTCTTGAACCTTCTTGTGTCTTTTCACCGTCTCGAAGAAACATTTTATGAATCCAGAGGAGACGGAGCCTTTTCAGTTTTGGCTCCTAAAGAGGTGATGGTGACGCAGCACAGGATTCTGGGGTGTTGAACTGAACGCAGCACAGGATTCTGGGGTGTTGAACTGAACGCAGCACAGGATTCTGGGGTGTTGAACTGAACCCAGCACAGGATTCTGGGGTGTTGAACTGAACGCAGCACAGGATTCTGGGGTGTTGAACTGAACCAAAGAAGCAATGTCAGCGGTGTTGTCATTTTGTTACCATGTTGAAATTGTATGGAAATATATGTAATATAGAAGTATTGGTTGTCTGCCATAACAGTAATATTAATATCGGACACCGATATCGGTCCAAATTCTAATATCGATGCATTCCGACTTCTAACCCTGTGTGAATCGTCATCTGTGTCTTCGTCTTTTACTCTTTCTTTGTGCTATTGGCTGTAGCTATATGGCAACCTGTTGCTGTTTTATTATTCTCTTACATTTTTTTGTAAAGCACTCTGTTCAGCTATTGTTGTTGAAGTGCTTTATAAATCAAGCGGTATGGCGCTGTAAGTTGGCTGTGTTGCTGTTTTATTGTCGCTTATATTTAACGCTGAAAGAGGAGATGAAGGAAAACTACATCAGCTTTCAGAGCCAAATCAGAATTATTCTGCAGTGGGAAAACAGCAGGAAGTCTGAGCTCTGGTCTTATCTGCGGTACCGAAGCCCACTGCAATGACTGGGTCACACAGCGGTCCACAGGGAGGAGTGGGTTTACTCTGAACCCATTTATGCCCTTCAGCAGTCTGTTTACCCCTCATACCGACCTGCAGAATCAGCGCGTTCATGGGTTCTGTAGGCTGGTACGACAGGCGTTGGAGTAATTATGGATGGCAACAAATTGAGATGATCAGATCAGAACATTAGCTGAAGAATTGTTCTCCGACCTGTTTGTGAGGTCAGCCAGGATTCCCAGCTGTACTTTGTGTAAAACATAAAGTAATCCAACAGGTGAACATCTATGGTTGATAGGATTGTTTTTTTTGGGTGGGGGTGGCGGGCAGGTGGGTGGGTAAATCTACACCCAAATGGAGAACAGGCTGTATTTTATCCTTCTGTACCGTTATAGTGCTGATCTTCATCCAAGTTTGTGATTAGTTCCAGCTGCTTCTCTGACCTTGTGTTGTACGCATGCAGTCGGACTGAATCATTCCTCGTCTTTGCATCTCCATCTCACTTTGCGAACTTGAACTGAAGATCTGCAGATTTTAACTGTTTCTGTTTTTAATCTGTTGATTCGTGTTTGAAAAGAGGTGACCTGCAGATCTGTCCAAAAGTTGAACATTTTACTCATTCATTTCTTGTTTCCTTCTTGTGATCCGGACCTTTCTCTAAGTTTCTCACATGGTTCGGCAGGTCTCCGGTCTTACTCTAGAACTTTCAGTTTTTCTTTGGACTTTAGAATAATTGGATTTATTCAGGCATAAACTATCATAAGGGTTTCTATGTGATCCTTAAAAATCAAGAAATGAGGAATTTGATTTAAGTATTTTCAAGATGTGGATAAGCATGGATCCGTCCGTCCATATTTAAAGCCTGACCACTACTAAATTCACAGTAAACCTCTGTAGTTATAAATGGACCTAAAACTGACATCTGGAAATTCAGGTTTGGAAAAGTTTGGAATCTAGAAATGGTAACTGTATAGAGACCCTGAATCATTATCAGACCCATCTGGACCTGCTCCAGTTCTCCCACCAGCCCGCACTCTGAGGGGAGGACGGTGTCACCGTCCTGCTGGGCTGCATCTACACTTGCTTCAATCAGCCAGGTTTTTCTGGTTTTTAATATTTTGTTGAGTATCTAACACCTTGGATGTCGGTCTCTCTGTCTTCTTGATGTCATTAGGCAGGTTTAACTAATTCGGTTTAACTAATGGATGCACCCAGGTCTCCTTTCAGTGAAAGTTGTTCGACATTTGTGGTCATCTTTAGTATGACGTAAAATGAAAGCGAAAAATGTTTTATTAAAGGATGAAAACTTTGTGTTGCTCCTTAGTTTTTCTATTTTGAGAAAATGAGAATTTTTCTCGCTCGTTCCAGTGAAAATCTGGTCCTAAAGAACCTGGGTTCAGATTGGTACCATTCATTCCAAAGGCCACAAATACGGGCCTACGAACCACACTTTGGACCCTCCTGATCTGAACTATTTAGCGGACCTGTCCTGATGAAAGACAACACCGCGGTTATTTACATTCATACTGGAGGCCAAGTTAATGTTATCTAGTGAGGTTTGTGAGTTTAGCTTCAGCTCATTTTATCACATTTACGGTGAAGCTCATAATTATTCATACAACCGGTAGGTTTAGGTTTAAAGTGATCTTTCAATCTGACCAGCAGGTTCCTTCATATTGGGCGTAATAATGTTTTGCTGTGCCCTGACCAGAGTCCCGATTTTAAATCTGATTGATAATCTGTGGAGGGAGCTAAAGATTATGGTTATGGCAAGGAGGCCTCCCAACCTCAATAGCTTCAAGCTCATCACTAATGATTAATCATCTCTATACCAGTGGAAAAATGGACAAACCTGGTCAGCAGTTATAAACAGGGCTTGACTGATGTATTTTCCATGGATAATTAAGAAAGGTATGAATCTCTTTTTTGCTTAAAATTAAACCGCTTGAATATTTTCTGATTATCTTTCTAGATGTGTCTGTGCTGTTTGTAATAAGAAGCACGGTTCTAGGTTGAATAATGATGACCTAAAATCTGAGTCAGGCAGGGGTATAAATCATTTGGGCTTAACTGTACGGCTCTCATGGAGTAGTGGAGCAGAATAAAAGTATCAGAATAAAAATCGTTCTAAACTCCCGAGATGATTTCTAAAGAGCTGCTGGCTGAAAACTCGGCACGCCGGGGTGTTACTGACTGAAATATTACTGTATTATTTGACAAGACATCCTTCAGGTTTCTGTTCTAAATAATTCTGTTTCTGACTAATCGCATCACTCCAAAACCTCTCCTGAAGCGTCTCTCCGAAACCGATTTCATCGGATCAGTAAATCCTGTGGATGTCGGAGCAGCTCCCAGTCTCGCCGGTGAAAATGAAAGCGAGCTGTGTTTTCAGAGATGACCATAAATAATTTATCATAGCAAAACAAGTTGATGGGATGTGACACAAAAAAGACTTGGTTGTGGAAAAAGGCTTTCGTCATTTTCATGAGATCCAAATGCTTCTGTGTGTGTGTGTGTGTGTGTGTGTGTGTGTGTGTGTGTGTGTGTGTGTGTGTGTGTGTGTGTGCAGCTTTTAGGAATGTTAGACACGTCGGTCCCAGTGGTGGCCAAGTTCAGACGCCTGTTGGACAGTCTGCCCAGGGAAACTCTGCCGGATGTGGTTGCCTCGATGATCCGCACCTCCAACAAGGAGAAACTCCAGGTGGGCCTTCAGATTACAGCATGAAAAATAAAAACCACGCGGCTGAGTTGGAAAAATGCCCGTCTGCTTGTGTTTGTGGTCCGTGAAGGTGTTGGACGCAGTCAGCCTGGAGGAGCGCTTCAGGAAGGCTCTGCCCATGCTGACCAGGCAGATCGAGGGACTGAAGCTGCTGCAGAAAACCAGGAAAATGAGTCCTGACGCTGAGAAGAGGGTACCAGATGTTTAATATTCACGCCTGAAAAAGTATTCACACCTCATTAACTTTTTCACATTTTGTCACAAACCTCAGTGTTTTAATCAGGATTTCCTTTGACAGACCAGAACAAACGGGCCCATCGTTGTAAACCGGCCTGTCATACACTGACAGCCATAAATAAAGTCCAGTGCCACCAGTTGTCTTCAGACGAAACCTAATTAGTAAATAGAGTCAGTATAAATACAGCTGCTCTGTCTTTGCCTCAGAAGTCACAGGTCAAAGTGTTTTATTAGGATTTTATTTGATAGACTAACACAAGGTAGTGTATAATTATGAAGCGGAATGAAAATGATACACGGTTTTCTAAATATTTTCCAAATAAAAATCTGAACATTTTCAGTGCAATTTTATTCAGCCCCTCTGAGTCTATAACTTGTTAAAACTAACCTTTTATGTAATTAAATCCAGAGACAACATTTCTGCCCAAATATCGGATGGAGAACATCTCAGAATATCAATTTTCATGTCTCGTCACAGATTCTCAGTTGGATTTAGGTTTGTACTTTGACTGGGCCATTTTAACACATTTCTGCCTGGCTGTATGTTTATCATCATGTTCCTGCTGGAAGGTGAACCTCTGCCCCAGTCTTAAGTCATTTGCAGCCTCCAACAGGTTTTCTTCTGAGACTGTCTTGTATTTAGCTCCAACCACCTTCCCATGAACTCTGACCGGTTCCCCCGTACATGTTGAAGAAAGGCATCCCCACAGCACGATGCAGGCACTACCATGTATCATCCTGAGGATGGTGTGTTCAAGGAGCATGTGCATGTAGGCCAGTTTATGGCCTCATCTGGCCGGAGCACCCCCTTCCACATGTTTGCTTTGTCCTCTACATGGTTTATGGCAAACTGCAAACAGGACTTCTTATGGCGCACATTAAACTATGGCTTTCTATCTCAAACTCTTCCGTAACAACCACCTTTGTGGAGTGCACAGCTAATTATTGTCCTGTTAACCGACCCTCCCACCTGAGTAAACCAAACTGTGCATCGTTGTCCTTCCGTAAGCTGTGAAAAGTTGAAATGGGTGGGAATACTTTTGCAAGGCACAGTGTACACGTTGTTTCTGGGTGAGATCACCGATCAGTGTAAATAAAGCCAAATCTTTGTCACGTGCTCAGGTGTTATCAGTGCGTAAAGGCGGAGTGTTCCCAAGGCGACAGTTCAATCTGGACGAGGAGGATGAGGATGAGGATGGGGACGACATGACAGCTCTGGAGAGGAAGATCCATGGTGCCAGCATGCCAGAAGCTGCACTCAGAGTTTGTCTGAAAGAACTCAAACGGTAAAAACGTTCTTCCAGATGATTCAACCACCAGGTTTAGTTTACAGCAGCTGTTTGCTCCCAGGAAGAGCATCTTTGACCATCGTTTGTCTGAGCTGCAGCCATTAAAAAGCAGTTGTTCAAAACTGTAGGTTTTTTATTATAACCTTGAGGAGTCATTATGTATATCTTTACTGTCCCCTCCTGTTTGTTTTAATACAGATCACTCTGGTTTGGGAGAGGGGTTTTTGTTCCTCAAAAAATGTTTTGAGTAAAAGGTTTTTTAATATTTTAAAATTGATTTTAATACATTTTTACACAGAGCCTCCTAGAACCATTCCCAAGGATTCAGTTCCCATAATTACACTATTTGTGTACATGTTAGATTACACACATTCAAATCCACTTTATTTAATCTTTTAATCTGTATTTGCTGCCTTTGGGTTGTATTTTTAGAAAACATAACTTCCCTTTGTATAGTTTTTCTGATGATATCCAGGTTTATGCCAATTAATCCAAAATAGTTACTTAACCGTCTAAATTACTTAAAAGTCTTGTTAAAATGTAAATTTCTCAATCTCAATGAAAATAAAACTGAAATCATGAGACCATATTCTGCTTACAGTAACTCTGGATTAAATAGAATACAATCATTTTTTCCCTCAGCGGGGAGATTCAGGTGTACCAGCAGCAAAGTGAAAGGCATGCAGATACAGACAAAGGTAAACATATAAAAGTAAGAAATGAGACTGGACATTAAGGGCAAAATTTACAACATACTCATTTTAAAAGAAAAGTGCAGCCTATAAAGGGTAATTTAAAAAAATGTACAAAATGGGTATGTATAATTGTGCACAAAAAACAACAACAGACTGTGCAGGTAACAGCAGGGATGTGAACACTTATTGAGTTTGTTGGGAGCAGTGATGGTTACAAAGTCTAACAGCTCCTGGGAGGAAGGATCTGTGATAACGCTCTTTGTGCACCTAGGATGCAGCAGTCTGTCCCTGAAGGAGCTCTCCAGTTCTGCAGCAGCTTCGTGCATGGGGTGGGAGACATTGTCCAACAGTGATGTTATTTTTGCCAGAGTCCTTCTGTCTCCCATCAACTACACTGGGTCGATGGGACCTCGAGGGGTTCATCTCATCACCTCTCATTTTGACTGTTGTAATGCCGGCTTAGATCAGTCATCTGTGCATCAACTACTAGTTGTCAAGAACGCAGCAGCTCGTCTTTTAACAGGCACTAAAAACATGAACACGTACTGTATCTCCAATCATGGCTTCTCTCCACTGGCTGTTTTAGAAGTGATTTTAAGGTTCTACTGACTATTTCCAAAGTCTTAAATGCTCTGGCCCCATCAGATTTATGTGATCTTCTCAACATCTACACTCCACTGAGAGCTTTCCAGTCAACAAAGCAGCTTCTCTTAGTTGCTCCACGATCCAGGTTACAACATGAAGGTGACCGGACCTTTGCAGCACCTGCTCCAAAACGTTGGAATAGTTCACCCTAAGAGTGTTGAGACTTTTAAATCTCTGCTGAAAACAGCGTCTTTTCTCTTTGCCATTTGACCGAAGCAGAATGTGAGACCCAATTGGATCTGATAGTTAGAGTTGATATTTTAATCTACTTGATTTGTTTGTTGCCTCTTGTTGTTTATGCTGTTTAGCTGCTTATCTTGACTGAATTGTGAAGCATGTTGGTCACCGTCTGTTGTTTTTAATCTGCTATATGAATAAATCCACATGGACAAGAAGAGTGTCAGATATCCAGCTTTTAAAAACATGGTCCACAGATTTTCAACGTCGGACCTTTTGTTACAGAACCTTAATGTTAGCCTACTTTATCTGTTCCATTACTGTTTGGGATCGTTGTCCTGTTGGAACATCTGTGTCCAGGCTTCAGTCATCAAGCTGCTGATTTGAGGTGAACTTAAAGTAGTCCTCCCCTTTCAGCTGAAGAAACCACAGCATGATACTGCCACCACCCTGCTTGACCGTTGAAACAGTGTTCTTACGTTTGGAAGCCTCTCACCTTGACGTCTCCCTGCAGATGTTTTGTGGTCAAACAACTAAATCTTTGTCTCATCTGACCTTCAAATTTGTCATGTCGTGTCATGGCAGACTTGACCGTTGGTGATTCTCGGGTTATTCCTGATCATCTTACCCAGTTTCCTGGTCTTCTTCCAGATGTTTGCAAACTGGTGACTCATCTGAGTAGTCAAATAATTCTCTGTCAAACCGATGTGGAGCTCAGGGAGACGTCCCAGCCGCGGAAAGCAGGCCTTGTGAGGGATGTGTGTGGGATATACTGTGTTCCACCCAGTTAGAAGATAGGTGTAATATATCTTGTTGGTGAGGCGTAAGACGTTTGGTTCCATCTTTAATGTGTATTATGTTTCTTTTCTCCCCCACTAACCTGGCAACGGGTCAGATCTGATCCTGTTTCCGTGTTTTCAGGTTGAAGAAGATGCCTCAGTCCATGCCTGAGTATGCGCTGACCAGAAACTACTTGGACCTGATGGTGGAGCTGCCGTGGAGCAAAAGCACCAAAGGTAAACAGAGCTCCCAGAGTTTGGGCCATTCAGTTTCAGTTTCTCCAGTTTGGGTCAGAATGTTATTTATTCTTAGATGCACCAATCAGATCTCTTCCTGGCCGATGCAGATTTTCTAAGAGGTCTGACCTGCCGACCTTGATTTATTGTTCTAAGGACTATTTTCACACATAATAGAAAGGAAATGTGCTTCAGGTTCATTGGTATATGAAATAGTTTTAAATGTAATAAAAAAGGAATAAATTAAAAGATTCTTTCTGTTTATGTATCAAATAATTTGCCTCTAATCTTTATCTAACTTTTATGAAACTCCAAACACAGAGCATGAAGTCGGTCGATGTGTTTACAGACCACAAATTGTGGGAGTTAATAGTTTTGATGCACTTAAAGACGATCAATTAACTGCAACTCTAATTTAATGACAATAAAAAGTGATGATATTGTTACGTGTTATTTAGTGTAATTCCATGTGCTTGGCTCCAACAATCAGTATTATCTTCCCCTACTAAAGGAGAGCCAATTCTTTGATGCCGAAAAACCTTTCTTAAGTGCAAAGATCACTGAATAACAGATTATTCCCAGTTAGTACGCCAGGAATGTTAAATGATCCAGATACCGCATGTAATCATTTTAAAGTAATCAGCTCCGTCCAAACGGTCAAATGTCACGATTTAGCTGTGTTTGAATCTGTGTTCTGGCCCAGAACTAAAGACATGAGATGTGTGTCATCTTCAGTTGTTCCCCAGAACCAGCAACATTTCAGAGATGGAGGACTGCTGCCCCGGGTCATGTTCTTAGTCTCTCAAAGATTCAGCGTTCTGTTCACACTAAGACTGATACATTTATTGGGAAAATATCATCATTAGTTTACTGTATATTTGGGTTGCGTATAAAGAAATACTTTTCAGGTGGGAGGCATCTAAAACAGATGCCTGAGCCAACTGACTCCTCTCGATATGGAGGAGCAGCGGCTCTACTCCGAGCTCCTCAACCTGTCTGTAAGGGAGTGCCCGGCCACCTTGCGGAGGAAGCTCATTTTAGCAGCTGGTATTTAGGATCTCGTTCTTTCTGTCATGACCCAAATTAATGCCCAGGAACATAGACAGACTGGTAAATCAAGAGCTTCAACGGACCGGCACAGCGTCCTCATTACTGTGGCTGTTGCACAGATCCCTTTGGCTGCTGCATATAAACGTTAGATGTTTAATATTGATCATTTATGCAAACATGTGCTCTCTTGCTAAGATAGTAGATCCTGTCTTAAAGACGTGGAATAATTAATAATTTTAGCTTTTGGTTGAAAGATGTTGTCTGTCCAACTTGATGTGTGTTTTGGTAACCTTCAAACTCATTTAAACATTTCAACTTTCAATGCGTCTTATCTCAAAAACATTCATATTCAATAAATGAGAATATTATAAAGTTCATTTATTTCAGTAACTCAGTTCACTAAGTGAAACATGTTTAGACTAATTACACACAGACTGATGGTTTCAAGCCTTTATCTCTGTTAATTATGAAGATTTTCCACTTACAACCAATCAAAACACTACATTTAAGATTAAAATATTATGTCAGTAATACAGAAATGTGGGCTTAATTAAGAATCTGTTAAATATCCAGTTAATGGTTATTTTTTTAAAAGTAATTCTAATCTGAGAAATGAGCCTCATTAGAACACAGATTCCAATTTATTGAATATGACTGTTTCTGGAAACCGCTCTCCAACGTTAACGTTTTATCTGTTTTAAACATGTTCAGACTGCCTGGACATCCGAGCCGCTCGGACACTGCTGGACAACGATCACTACGCCATGGACAAGCTGAAGAGGCGCGTCCTGGAGTACCTCGCTGTCAGACAGCTGAAGACGTCACTAAAGGTGATTGTTAGCGGCTGCAAAGTCCGATTAAGGGTTAATTCAGTTATTTTAAGCCGATTTTTTGTTTGGCCACACAAACATTAGATTACCATGTTAACATAATCTGAACATCTAATATCTGCAAGATCCACAAGCTCTGTGATTTCTTTTCCCAGCTGGAACTGTAACAACTTTTAAACATCCTGAGACTAAAGAACATAATACCAACGTGTGACCAAATTAAAAGATCCTGTTTGATGTTAAATAAATACGCTGCTCAAAAAAATATAGGGAACACTTAAACAACACAATATAACTCCAAGTAAATCAAACGTCTGTGAAATCAAACTGTCCACTTAGGAAGCTACACTGATTGACAATCAATTTCACAGCTGTTGTTCAAATGGAAAAGACAACAGGGGGAAATCTTTGGTGATTAGCAAGACACTCAATAAAGGAGTGGTTCTGCAGGTGGGGACCACAGACCACTTCTCAGTATCGATGCTTTCTGGCTGATGTTTTGGTCACTTTTGAATGTTGGTGGTGCTTTCACACTCGTGGTAGCATGAGACGGACTCTACAACCCACACAAGTGGCTCAGGTAGTGCAGCTCATCCAGGATGGCACATCAATGTGAGCTGTGGCAAGAAGGTTCACTGTGTCTGTCAGCGTAGTGTCCAGAGCCTGGAGGCGCTACCAGGAGACAGGCCAGTACACCAGGAGACGTGGAGGAGGCCGTAGGAGGACAACAACCCAGCAGCAGGACCGCTACCTCCACCTTTGTGCAAGGAGGAACAGGAAGAGCACTGCCAGAACCCTGCAAAATGACCTCCAGCAGGCCACTAATGTGCATGTGTCTGCACAAACGGTTAGAAACCAACTCCATGAGGACGGTATGAGGGCCTGACGTCCACAAATGGAGGTTGTGCTCACAGCCCAACACCGTGCAGGACGCTTGGCATTTGCCAGAGAACACCAGGATTGGCAAATTCACCACTGGCGCCCTGTGCTCTTCACAGATGAAAGCAGGTTCACACTGAGCACATGTTACAGACGTGACAGAGTCTGGAGACATCGTGGAGAGCGATCTGCTGCCTGCAACATCCTTCAGCATGACCGGTTTGGCAGTGGGTCAGTAATGGTGTGGGGTGGCATTTCTTTGGAGGGCCACACGGCCCTCCATGTGCTCGCTAGAGGTAGCCTGACTGCCATTAGGTACCGAGATGAGATCCTCAGACCCCTTGTGAGACCATATGCTGGTGCGGTTGGTCCTGGCTTCCTCCTAATGCAGGACAATGCTAGACCTCATGTGGCTGGAGTTTGTCAACAGTTCCTGCAAGATGAAGACATTGAAGCTATGGACTGGCCCGCCCGTTCTCCAGACCTGAATCTGATTGAGATCATCTGGGACATCATGTCTCGCTCCATCCACCAACGTCACGTTGCACCACAGACTGTCCAGGAGTTGGCGGATGCTTTAGTCCAGGTCTGGGAGGAGATCCCTCAAGAGACCATCCGCCGTCTCATCAGGAACATGTCCAGGCGTTGTAGGGATGTCATACAGACACATGGAGGCCACACACAATACTGAGCCTAATTTTGACTTGTTTTAAGGACATTACATCAAAGTTGGATCAGCCTGTAGTGTGTTTTTCCACTTTACTTTTGTGTGTGACTCCAAATCCAGGCCTCCATTGGTTAATAAATTTGATTTCCATCAATGATTTTTGCGTGATTTTGTTTTCAACACATTCAACTTTGTACAGAACAAAGTATTCAATGATAATATTTCATTCATTCAGATCTAGGATCTAGGATTTGAGTGTTCCCTTTATTTTTTTGGAGCAGTGTATTAAACTATCAACTAATATGCGAAGGGTTTCAAGGCAACTCCTAATTACTGACCCAACAAAGTGTACATCAGCTTCCTGCTGTTAGGAATTAAAGCTTTCTTGACAATGAAAGTAGGAAAGAAGTAGCTGCTGAGTAATGTGAGAATAACCCAAGAGTGACATTTTATAAGTTGCTATGGTGATTCCCTCCTTTGCTGGGCAGCAGAAAAGGCGGGAAACAGACGAGCTAAACGCTGAAACAAAGTCTCTGTGTGAAAACTATGAGTCATAACAAAACAGTTCTTGAACCATGAGTGGCAGAACCTTCTGGTGGCCACACATTTAACATTTTACTACTCTACCATGTTTTGTTTAGGAGATATCACAGGTTACAGAGGCCGAAACATTCTGAGCTGAAATACAATGAGAGTGAAAAGATTGGGGGGTCTATAGCAATGGGAGACACACACAAATATACTTTCAATTTAATGTATAAACTGTACAAAGCTCCCAAAGGTATATAAATTTGTGTGGTACCATCACACACTAAACTGATCATTCAGTGGGAAAATGATATAAAAAAATAAACTTAAATTGAGATTGTGTAAAAACTGTAAAAGGTATCGAAATGCCAGTTCAGTCAGATAAATACCAGCTTTCTGAGAGGCGTTAGAACTTTAAATGGTGTTTCTGCTTGAAAATAGCCATCTTTCTCTCCTAGATAAAGTCACTAAAAAAGCTGCTACCATTAATGTTTGACCTTTCTTTTCCATAGAAAGTACTTCTGGTTCAGTGCTTCTTTTTTCTCTTTGTGTCTCTGCTCTGTTCTCTCAAACCCCCAGTCGGTCGTGGCAGATGGCCGCTCACACTGAGCCTGGTTCTGGTTCTGCTGGAGGTTTCTTCCTGTTAAAAGGGAGTTTTTCCTCTCCACTGTCGCTACATGCATGCTCAGTATGAGGGATTGCTGCAAAGTCAACGCCAGTGACTGTCCACTGTCGCTACATGCTCATCCAGGAGGAGTGAATGCTGAAAGTCACTGACTGGATGCAATCTGCTGGGTTTCCTTAGATAGAAAAACTTTTTATCCAATTTGAATGATGAACTGGGGCTGCACGGTGGCACAGTTGGTAGCACTGTTGCCTTGCGGCAAGAAGGTCCTGGGTTCGACTCCCAGCCGGGTGTCTTTCTGCATGGAGTTTGCATGTTCTCCACGTGCATGTTTGGGTTCTCTCTGGGTACTCCAGCTTCCTCCCACAGTCCAAAAACATGCACTTAGGCGTGAATGAGTGTTTGCATGGTTGTTTGTCCTGTGTGTGTCTCTGTGTTGCCCTGCAATGAACTGATGACCTGTCTAGGGTGGACCCGCCTATGAATTTAAATATTCCTGAGCTTTGGAGCTCCGAACAGGGCTGGGTCTTCCTTCTTTTTCAATCCTTTTTTTTTTCTTTTGCAAATTCTGTAAACACGGTTCAATGTATAGTTTCCAAAGGTTACTGCACACTATTCCTTATTAATGAAGTTAAACCACCCAAAAAGTTGAAAATGTACTCTATATTTCTCATAAATGATTCTGCAGGGCCCGATCCTGTGTTTCGTTGGACCTCCTGGAGTCGGAAAGACAAGCGTGGGTCGCTCCATTGCCCGGACTCTTGGCAGGGAGTTTCATCGGATCGCTTTGGGAGGCGTTTGCGACCAGTCGGATATCAGAGGACACAGGTACATGCCTGAGAGAGCAGATTTATAAAGTGGAGTTTAAATTGTTTTATTTGATCAGAGATTGGTGACGCAAAGAAACCTGACCGTGACCTGACATTTCTCAGAAAAAAGAGAAATTTTGAGTTCTGATGTTTAATATGACGCAGAATGTAACATCACAGTAATGTTTCAGGACAGATAAAGTGCTGACGGTATCAATCACTGACACTGAGTGTTTCAACAGAGAAGGTTTCGTTTTTATCCTGCCTTGTTCCCAGACATGCACCTGCAGAGGAGCTTTCAGTCATCAGAGATTCTCACAAATCGCTTAGAACCCCATCCACCCTGCAGAAACATCACCTGTGTTTGATTTTATAGCCTGATAAAGAGATGAGGCCTTCCAGGAATGTTCCTGATCCCAACAGAACTTCCACTACTAGATGTGCTTCGCTCAGTGGACCCATTGTTCTCATCACAACAGGAACAGTGGTGTGGAAATCACTTGAAGACATTTGACTCTGGTCGTAAATCGTGATTATATAAGATGGTGTTCCCTATCCAACACTAAAGAAGACCCCCATGCAGAACAGTTAATGGGTTTTCTTTTACCGTAAATAATCGAGGCTATTCTGATTCTGGCTGCGAAGAAGATCCATAACGAATAAGACTTTATTGATGTGACAGTTCATGGAAAAGCAGCAGGAATGCTGACTTGAAAAGCTGATGGATAGCAGGTGTGGGTGTGTGTGGTGGGCTTAGGGATGTTAACCAGCGCAGTCAGCAGTCATGAAAGAACGAGGATACCTGCTGGACAGATGAAGTATTACAGGATTAAGACGGGCTGATATTAAACTGATAATGGCTTATTTCTTTGAATTTATGCATCAGATTCCAAAAATATTATGAATCAAGATGAAATAAAATCTTTAGCATGTCTCAGCAGATTATCCCCAAAGTCACAGCGTGCAACTCAAACAGAAATGACAAAAAGCCCAAGAGCTCCATCCCTGAATCTAAAGGCCTCAATTAGCATGTTAGATGTTACAGTCAATGACAAGATCATTAAAAAAGAATGAAAAGCTGAAGGCAAAAGCCTCTTCTTCTGAAAAAGAATAGCACAACTTAGATTTGCAAAGCTGTACCTAATGAAGACCCTAAGACTTCAGTAACAGAAGGTGGAGAAAACTGCATTTCAGCACAAACATCCTAGAGCAACTGTTGAGCACAGTGGTGGAAGTGTGATGATTTGGGGTTGTTTTGCAGCCAGGACCTGTCACATTGCAGTCCATAATTCATCCAGGAACTCCTCTGTATACCAAAGTATTCTAGAGTCAAATATGAGGCCATCCTAACAGGACAATGATCCCAAACCAGCAGCTAATCTACAATTGAATGGCTGAAAAAGAGAAGAGTCAAGGTGTTGCAATGGCCTAGTCAAAGTCCTGATTTGGATGCTTTGATAGGAACTTCAGAGAACTGCACAGGAGCAAATATATGCAAACCTTACTGAACTGACGCATCGTTGTGAAGAAAAGCGGACCAAAAGTCCTCCACAACGATGTGGGAAACCGATGAGATGGCCTGCACTTGTAGGCCGTCACAAGTCCCCAGAGACCCCAAAGGGCTTTACACTACAATCAGTCATGTGGTCAGCTACTATGTAGCCACAGCTGCCCCGGGGCAGACTGATAGAAGCGAGGCTGCCATACAATCGGCACCACCGGGCCCTCTGACCACCATCAGCAGGCAAGGCGGTTGTCCAAGGATACAGTGACTGAGGCAGATATAGTGGGGGTTCAAACCAGCAACCCACCAGTTACAGGACGAACCCCTACAACTGTTGCCACCGTCACAAAAGTCAGACAGAAGATCACTGCTGAGACTCATTGATAAAGGTGGTTCTGCAATGCTTTCGAATTGTTTACGAAGATCAGGTGTTTTATTTAGCTTTTTTGGACCAGATCATGTTTTTAAAAATCCAAGAGCTCCAACTCAGACTCCACTGGCCTCAGTTAGCAGGTTAAAGGTTAAAGTTCATGTCAGGACACCTGTTTTTAATTTGTTATTTTGTAAACGGTTGTTATTTTAGCTCTCTGCTCTGTCTCCAGGAGAACATATGTAGGCAGCATGCCCGGCCGGATCGTCAACGGTTTGAAGACGGTTGGAGTCAATAACCCGGTCTTCCTCCTGGATGAGGTGGACAAGCTGGGGAAGAGTCTGCAGGGAGATCCTGCTGCTGCTCTGCTGGAGGTCAAACTTGTTTCTTTCATCATGTGCGGTTCGTTACTTAATCATAACCTTAATTACTGATCAGCCTTCTGCTTTCTTTCTCTCCTTCAGGTTCTGGACCCGGAGCAGAACCACAGCTTCACAGATCATTATCTCAATGTGGCCTTTGACCTCTCCCAGGTGCTCTTCATCGCCACCGCAAACACAACGGCGACCATTCCTCCCGCTCTGCTGGACAGGATGGAGGTGCTGCAGGTTCCAGGTGAGCCACCTTCCAAACCGTGTTCCTACACACTCCTAAAGGTCTGGAAGAGGAAGGGGTTTAGTTTTAGTGGTTTCCAGGTATGGCTCTACCTCTTTAAGAGGGCGCCCCAGCACATCATCTGCTTCCATCTCCTCCTTTCCTCCTCTGGTACACAAGCCTGGACTGGACTTTACTGAGGCCAGTAGTCCCGGGTGCCAGAATGACTACCTCTGCCAGAATAACAAGAGAGAGATTTTATTAACTTTCTTTAAAGTTAGATGTTTATATAGATTATTATGCTATTTGGCAATTTGTGGAAGCTCAGGTGATGATGTCATGGCTTCCTAAGTTTCTGATAGTTTAATTAATAACATTCAAGTTAATTGTTATTATTATTATTACTAAGAAGTGTTCAGCCATAATAGCCATTGTCACATTTGGAGAAAAAAGGGGGAAACCTACAAACATGGGAACAAAATCCCAACGGTGAAGAGGCAGCACCATGTAGGCATGTTTTGCTGCATCCAACCATCCATCCATCCCTGCTTGTCCTTGTTATCTCTAGCGGTCATTGGGCATCAGTTTTTCCATATTTCTCCCAGTCTTAATTGATCCTAGTTTGACTCCAAGCTGGAGAACATCTTGATAAAACTGAGACCTGAAGATTAGAGGCTAAAACAACCGGTCGTGTCAGATTTATTAACCCAGAGAGTTTGTTTCCCTCACGTACCCATCAGGTTGTGTTTTTGAACCACCGTTGTTTCAGGATACACACAGGAGGAGAAGCTGGAGATAGCTCATCGTCACCTGATTCCAAACCAGCTTGAGCAGCATGGATTAACCCCTCAGCAGCTGCACATCCCTCAGGACACCACCCAGGATGTGATCGGCAGGTACCATCACTTTCTGGTTTTTAATAATTGATATTTGTTCTGATGCGTTAGTGGGATGAGAATTTTTCCAACAAAACTGATATATACTCTTTACCCTTAGGCTCCAAAATGGTCTTTCTCATGAAGAAAAATTTAATAAAAATACAAGATATGATTTTCTTTTTTTATTCAAATCTGTTTAATAACTTCAGGCCTAATCAGAGTTTTTTTTAAATCATAAAATGCAATGTTTTGCCTTAACCGAATCAAATTTCTCACAGAGACAAAATACGTTCTGAACCAATTTCACTTTGCTTTATACGAGTCGCTAAGACACCATTATGTGCTGTTCAGCTTTTTTATTGCCATGTTTTTTGTATGGTAAGAGAACAAGACCTCTGCTGAAGTATTATGTGATGAACTCTGCTGCCTCTGATGGTTTGGAGGAGTAATAACACATAAATTATGTTTGTCCTTTATTTTGAAGACCAGACTTGGATTTATTAGTTATTCTATTATAATATGAGAGTATTAAAGTAAAGAGTGTAGGTATATTTTCAAAGCTCCTATTCTATACACCATGCAATAGAGGAGCTTGTTGGATTTTAAAATTAAGAATCCAAGTTTCATAAAGTTAGCTTTTAAATGACCAAAATATAACGAATCAAGAAACTAAAATAGGCAGCTCGTCAGCATAAACATCTCTGTCTGTCTGATGTTCTATGGCTCAACATTTTTACCACAGCCGTTTTTCTCCAGCATTGAAAACTACTTCTTCTACTACTAAAGATTTTCTCTCAGCTTTCTTTCAGCAGTGCCACCTAGTGTAGTACCATGCCTTGCACTGACGCTGTCAACGAATGATTTCCAGTTGGAATATAGGTCAAGCTTTTTTATTTTCAGGAAATATTTTTCCCATTAGTTATTCTGCGATCCTCTCCTGTCGCTGCCCCGACAGGTACACCAGGGAGGCAGGCGTGCGCTCCCTGGAAAGGAAGATCGGAGCGATCTGTCGAGCCGTGGCTGTTAAGGTCGCTGAGGGTAACAGAGTCCCGGAGACTTCGTCCTCTGGACAGGAACCGCAGCAGGAAGGTGGGACTTTGGTGGTTTAGGATCGACTTGATGGTTAAAATCAGGATGATTTTCCACCACTAGAATAAAACCTTAAGGACCTAGAGGATCACTGGATAAATGATAATGAGTCTTCTTCATTACTGTGGAAGGGTTTTAGCCCACTCTTCTTTTGCAGAATTGTTTTAATTTAGCCACATTAGACTGTTTTGAACTAATAGAAATGATCAGTAGATCATTGAGTCATCAGAGGTGGATTTCCAGGTGTGTGTTGCTCTATAAACCAAGCTTACTTGAACTGAAGATCACAAACTGAATGCAGGGACCAGAATTGAAGGTTCCTTCAGTTACTGTTCAGGTCATCCAGGTCCTGAAGCAGCAAAGCAGCCCCAGACCATCAAACTACTACCACCATGTTTGTCTGGCAGTATGGTGGCCTGTTTCTACAAGGCATACATCCAGAAAGGTCCACTTTGGTCTCGTCAGTCCACAAAAATCTTTAGGATCATCGAGATGTTGTGAGATGGGCTTTGTGTCCCTTTTGGGTCAACAGCCGTTCTGACCTTGGAACAATTTTTGCCCAGTCTCTTTTTCTTATCGTTGAATCATGAACTCTGACCCCTAACTGAGGCAGTAAGGAGCATGATGGGTTGCTTTTGAAGATCTTTTAGCCTACTTCATGTTGTCAGACAGGTTCTGTTTAAGGGATTTCCTGATTCTACAAGTCTGGCAGTAATGAAGCCTGGCTGTGGCCCTTGACATGACCTCAGTTTTCCAGTAACATTTGGTTAATAACAAGAGAGACGCGTTGGTCTCCTTTGAAAAGACATTTGAAAACATTATTTTTTGTGTTTATTTCAGGTTATGCTTTGTCTGACATGAAATTGTGTTTGAGCAGCAAAAACAGAAGAAATCTCTAAAGGCTGAGACATTTTGCACAGCACTGTAGCAGTTTACAGTCAGAGCCTGGAGAAACGTGATGTTTGTTTCGTCAGATAAGGCAGCACCACCTGAGATGCCTATCGTGATTGATCATGTGGCCCTGAAGGACATCCTGGGACCGCCGCTGTTTGACATGGAGGTAAGCAGGACATCCTCAGGAAGAGTCGGAGCTTTCACAAGCTTCAGGGCTTCATCAAGGAACCTGTTCTTAAACCGTGTGCAGGACCTGAGCTTCAGTTCTGCAGACATTTTGTGGATCTCAGATGATCCTGAAATGTCTCCAGCTGCCATTTGTAAAAGCTTCAGGTCCCATTTTCAGTTGTAACCTCCCTTGACTTGGCTCTTTCTTGGTGTTTTCATGTGTCCACAGGTCTCGGAGCGACTGACCCTTCCCGGTGTGGCTTTGGGCCTTGCCTGGACGCCGCTCGGCGGGGAAATCATGTTTGTGGAGGCCAGCCGGATGGAGGGAGACGGTCAGCTGACTCTGACGGGTCAGCTGGGAGATGTCATGAAGGAATCTGCTCATCTGGCCATCAGCTGGCTGCGAGCGAACGCTAAAACCTACCAGCTCACCAACCGTGAGTCCATGTCAGAGTGAAGCTGCTGCAGTAATAAGAACCGCTAAGTGAGGGGATTCCCTGTGAACCTGTCTGTGTGTGTCTGCTAGTGGTGGGGGGTCCTGATCCGATGGAAGGGACGGACATTCACCTCCACTTCCCTGCAGGAGCCGTCACCAAGGACGGCCCCTCTGCTGGCGTCACCATGGTAACCTGCCTGGCCTCTCTGTTCAGCGGCCGGTTGGTCAGATCCGATGTGGCCATGACCGGAGAGATCACGCTGAGAGGGCTGGTTCTGCCGGTGAGTTTTCACCTCTGGGAATGGAAGCAGAACTTATGGGGAGGTCCATCAAGAGGTTTGAACTTGTTTGGTTCAGAGAAAACAGATCGTAGAAATGTGTTGTTTCAACAGCTCAAACATTCTGGCTCTGTTGAATAAAACTACATCAGTCAGGTTCTAGCTTCTTGGAGCAGCTCTGCAGGATGGAGCTTCGCTGCAGGATGGAGCTTCGCTGCAGGGTGGAGCAGTTTTGCAGGGTGGAGCTTTGCTGCAGGGTGGAGCAGTTTTGCAGGGTGGAGCTTTGCTGCAGGGTGGAGCAGTTTTGCAGGGTGGAGCTTTGCTGCAGGGTGGAGCAGTTTTGCAGGGTGGAGCTTTGCTGCAGGGTGGAGCAGTTTTGCAGGGTGGAGCTTTGCTGCAGGGTGGAGCAGTTTTGCAGGGTGGAGCTTTGCTGCTGGGTGGTTTTGCTCTGCAGTATGAAGCTGCTCTGCAGGATGGAGCTTCGCTGCAGGGTGGAGCAGTTTTGCAGGGTGGAGCTTTGCTGCAGGGTGGAGCAGTTTTGCAGGGTGGAGCTTTGCTGCAGGGTGGTTTTGCTCTGCAGTATGAAGCTGCTCTGCAGGATGGAGCTTCGCTGCAGGGTGGAGCAGTTTTGCAGGGTGGAGCTTTGCTGCAGGGTGGAGCTTTGCTGCAGGGTGGTTTTGCTCTGCAATATGAAGCTGCTCTGCAGGGTGGAGCAGTTTTGCAGGGTGGAGCAGCTCAAGGTGGAGCAACTCCACAGGGTGGAGCTTTATCATGGAGCACTTTCCTGACCCCATCTTAAACTTCATGTTGGATTGAGATCCAACTTCTTACTGAGCTGATCTTTGTTTCCTGGAGAAATGTTGGAACACTCTTTGTCCCTCCTTCCATTAATCTGCTCCTCATCCACCCATTCCTTCATCCAACCGTTAGTCCATTCATCAGTGCATCCATCCATCATTATGTTTGTAGGTCCCTCCTTCCGTCCAACCAGCTGCCCATCAACCTTTGGGTTCTATTGGTCTTGATCCATATCTCCTGACTGTGGATCAGTTTATGCTTTTTAAGCCATATTGCCTTCAGTCGTATCTCCTGATGCTTTGACTCTACGTACATCCATCCATTTTCTTTCCTTTATCCCAGGTGGGGTTGCTGAGGTAACGGGTCAAGGAGGGAAACCTCATTTTGCGAGAAGACGTGTTTCCAGGCCAGAAGGAATCTGTTACTATGGAGAAGAACTTTAAGAACCTCCTCGATCCTGGGCTTTGTTTCAACCGTAATTACGACTCCTTTTAGGGTCTCTAAGAAACTAAGCCTCGAATGAGCGGTCAGACTGGACGTTGTTCCAACACCGTAATGAAAGATGATGAAAAGAAAAGAACCTTACCTGGAAAATGGAGACCAGGGCAGCATTCTAGGAGGAGCTGGTTGCGAATTCAGCCTCAGCTCCTGAAACACTGCCTGAAGAAGCAGCAGGAAACTACCTCCATCTTTTTTCTTTTGGATCAGCTGGATGGGTTTACGCCACCTGTTTCAGAATGAAATCCCTGATCCGAACTGTTTGGATTCTCTAAAATGATCAGAAAAAGAGCTTCAGGGCTTCCCTTATTCGGTCCTGAAGCATCCGGTCAGAGTGGGCCGTTGTAGAGGAAGGGAGACCTTTTCCTTCAGCGGAGGAACAAACTACCTCCTGCACTTGTGTGGAACATTAAACTCCTGCAGGTCAAATCTCTGTTGGTTTGGTCTGATTTTCTCCGGATTACTTTTTGTTTTAATTAAACTTTATCAAATGAGGTTGAGGAAATTTTTACTTTTCTTGCACAAAAAAGAAAATCTTTTCCAACAATTTTAGTTTTGGGTCTGTTTCCCAAAGTTAACATTCAGCGGATGTTCTGTGATTGTTTTTGATTTTTTTGTGCAAATCCAAATAAATCGTGTGTTTTCCGTAGGTGGGCGGGATCAAGGATAAGGTCCTGGCGGCCCACAGAGCCGGAGTGAAGCGGGTCATCCTCCCGAAGAGAAACGAGAAAGACCTTGAGGAGCTTCCGGCCAACGTCCGGGCTGACCTGGACTTCGTGATGACCGGAAACCTGGACGAGGTTTTGAATGCCTCCTTCGATGGCGGTTTTCCAGGGAAAAGCAGCGTGCGTTCCCACCCTCAGCTCAGCAGCAAACTGTGAGGAAGTTCAGAGAGATGTCTGACGTGTTTCTCACTGACCAGCAGAAGCAGCAATACTAAAAAACGACCCATCTCATCCGTTTAGAAATAATATGAGCTAACTGGAGTCGGACCAGGAAGCCGTTAGACAATAAATCAGATTCTTTATTTGAGTCCAGATTGGTTTTGAATGTTGTTCTGAAGCCTCCTGGCTGGTGTTTTTCCTGCTGCCATCTGGATTTATTTTTGATGAATGTTTCCAATAGTGGAGTGAATTCAGTCTCAGCTGATTTTAATTTGATTGTTATTATGATTTATTATAATCAGTTAGGATGAGCGAAGGTGGAAATTAAATGAGATTCCTGACAGAACGGACACTTGTGTGTCCTGTTACACAAGCATTCAATAAATGAAATGCTGAATTTTAAATATTAAAGGTTGTTCTTGATGTTATTGAATTATTGACTGTCAGTTTAGGAGAATGGATGTTGGAGAATCATTTCATAAAACATTTTTTACACATTAAGAAAATAAAAAGATTCCTAAACCTTGACAGGAACTGTCATTCTCCAGGCTGAACACGTCCATCCATCCTATTCCTACTAACCATGAACGGATCATGGAGCTAACAGGACCAGGAGGGAAACCCAGACGTCCTCACTCCCCAGCTTGGAGGATACAAAGGTGTTTCCAGACCAGAATATATCAAATGTCCATCCAGAAGGTTCTTGGTTTGTCCCAGAATCTCCTGATGAGTATAAGATGATGTCCAGGAGGGGTCCTGATCAGATGAACCACCCCAGCTGGCTCCTCTTGACATGGAGGAGCAGCAGCTACTCCGAGCTCACCCATCTCCTTTAAGTCCTGATCATACACCATCAGGCGTAGGATAACGACCAGAACAACGCTGAACTGTCGAGGCATGGACTCCACTGGACTCTAAACTGTTTGCTGAGGTATCTGGCACCAAGACGTTGGCAGCAGATCCTCTAGGTCCTGGCTGCTGTGAGAGTGGGCCTTGCTTATTGGATTGTTTGTACAGCACAACCCAAAGATGCAGGATTGGATTCAAAACTAGAGAATTCTGCCTCAAACCTGTTGTGCTACTCTAATCATTCCTGAACCATTCGTCTTCTTCTCAGCAGGATGCATTATTCTGCTGAAATGGGCCACATCCACCATCCTGCCCATGGAAGCATGTACCTGGTCTGCATCAATGCTTGGGTAGGTGGAAAGTCTCAGCAACATCCAGTGTGGGTCTCCACACAATTTATATGTACAAGTTACAGAATTTTCCAGAATCAGCTTTCCACAGTTTTAAAACATAAAAGTTCTCTATGAATGTAGGCAGATTTTACTACAGCGTGCAGGATTTAATACGGAAACCAGAAACATGACTAAGAAATGGAGGAAAGAAACAAGGAAGGAAAAACAGAAGGAAGGGAGGTTGGACACAAGAACTGAACACAGGACGAAACAGAGGACAAGGAAGGGATGGGATTGAAGGACAGGAAAGGACAAAGAAGGAAGTGAAAAAGGACAGACAGGAAGGAGAGTGAGAAAGGAGGGGAGAAAGTATACATGGAAGGAAGGACAGAAGGAAGGTTGCTAAATTTAGACAGTGGGACACTTGTCATTCATACATCCCGCTCCTATTCCCTCCATCCTTTTCTTACCTGTCTTTCCTCCTTTACTTCCTTTCTTCTTGTGGCCTTAAAACGTTACCTTCTTTTGGCTTTTCTTCCTTCCTTCTGTCCTTCTACCCTGATATCCTACCTTTTGTCACTAATTT
This sequence comes from Girardinichthys multiradiatus, assembly GCF_021462225.1. Lineage (NCBI taxonomy): Eukaryota > Metazoa > Chordata > Actinopteri > Cyprinodontiformes > Goodeidae > Girardinichthys > Girardinichthys multiradiatus. The sequence goes on along the minus strand of NC_061795.1, from coordinate 44,935,228 downwards.
CTTCCCTGTTTCCTTGCTTCTTTGTGTCTTTCCCTCTTTCCTTAAGTCCTTTCTTGCCCTTTGTGTCGTTCTTTCCTTGTGTCCGACCTCCCTTCCTAGTTCCATATTTAAACTCAGGGTAGGAATCTTGTAAAAATCCGTCAAAGACGTCCGTTTAATTTGGTATTTTTATGACATTTTAGTAACAACTGAGCTAACTTTTAATTTGTTTAATTGTTCAAGTATAAGAAAATTTCTGATTTGATTATTCTCCATGCTGTTTATACTTAATTTGGAGATAAAACACATCTGCTGTCCTTAAATGGCTTATCTTTAACACTTTAAAATACAGAGAAGAATACATTTTTCTTATTTTTACTTATTAGCATTTTTAATTCTCAGTGTTTCATTTATTATTGATTTTAGTTTGTATTACCGTCATTTTAATGTCTAATTATACTGTTTTTGTAGATGAATCGTAGAAAAATGAGCGTTTCCTCCACAGCAGCCCAGTTTATGTTCTGGTTTACACCGACAGATTTAAACAGCTTTCAGCCATATATTTTCTTTGTTTAGTCAGTTGATTCCAGTGTAAGACAGGGTGCCGGGCCACAAAGCTGTATTTAAGCTACTGTACAAATAATGTTTGAAACCATTTTTTTTTTTTAACCTCCTTTTAGCGATGAGGTTTGCAAATGTAGGTTGTTATACTTATCGTGGCCACTGGGGGCAGTGCTTACCTGTGTTTGCCAGGAGGTTAAAGGTGAAAAATGTACAAATCATCTGATCTCTTCTGATTGGCAGAGCAGATTTTAGTTGCATCAAATAGAGTAAGTGGTTGGTTTAAATACATCAGAGGGCATCAGGCTTATTTTCCCGTGTAAACCCAATCGTTTGTTCCATCGGAACAAACTGGCAGGTTTTATTGGTCCATACTTGTTATAGTATTGGGCTTTCATCAGAAACCAGTGAGGAAGAGCAAAACGTGGTTATATTTTGGTATCTCTGTCAGTTGTATTTGTACTTTTCTTTGCTGACTGCAAAACAAGTTGCCTTGTGGATACAATAAAATTTAACTTCTCAGTGACAGAAAAAACATCAGTCATTACTAAATCAATAAAATCTTAGCCAGGAAGCTTCTACAACTTAAACATTTAGATGTTTAAATGCAGCTATGTTAAAGGTTTGTTTATATTTTCATATACCAGCACAGTAGGTTTTCTACCAGGACCTCAAAGCATCTTCATAAGTGCAGCGCCTCTGGGATTTCTCTTTTATGCAGGAACGGGAAGAAACCCAGAGAACAAGTGAAGCTCAGGGACAACTGATTAATGGAAGAAGGTGTTCTGGTCTGATGTGTTCTTTCCCATCATGTAGCTAGCTGATCTGATTACGTTTCTTACCTGCAAACACAGGGCATTTGGATGCATTATGGGAGGAAGGACCAAGGGTCTGCTGGTTGATCATGGTACGTTCACCTGCAGCAGAAACGTCCCGCTGTGCTGTCTTAGGAAACCATGCATTTGCTATATTGCAGAATCAACACCTCCACATTCGTCACTCCTCACTTTTTTCCATCTGCAAGGTGTGTGCATTAGCACCGCTGTCCCCAAGACCTTTCATCCAAGGATGTCCTGCATACTTATACTATTGTGCAGCTCCACATCTACCTACACGTTACTAAACAGGTCCTTTCTTCATGTAAGCAGTATTTCCCGATGGCTGACCTCCCAGCAAGCACCAGTTGAATGTTCCGAGTACATGATTCTGATCCATGAAGGCCTCTCCAGAAATCTACCAGTGGACACAAACCTGACTTGACTAACTAGGTGACACGCTGGTGACAGGCTCCTGTGGTAACTCAACTATCTAAATCAGAGGTGTTGAAGCAGGAAAACGTCTAAAACCTGCAGGACCTTGGCTCTCAGGGACTAGAACTACCAACTCCTGAAGATCTGCTGCTGTTGGCTCAGAGCCAGATACCACAGCAGACGTCCAGAGGCCAACTGTCTGCAGCTCAGATTTGGGGCAGTTTTGGAAGTCATTATCTGGGGCCCCACGTACGAAGCGTAGTGACGCACAAAAACCTTGCGGCGTAATGTTTTACGCACAACATGGCATGTACTAAAATGAACGTTGCTTGAAAGTGTGCGTAAATCCACGCAAATTTTTGACCTGCCGTGAAAATGTGCGGTAGCCTCGCAAACCTTTTCAATCGACAAATAATATACTACAGAAAACTAAAACTTACCTAAATACACTGAAATATGACTCCATTCAGCCTTATTTCATTAATGGAGCATCAAACCTGATGTTTTTAATGAGTTTGAGCCTGTATGGTTTAAACCAGAGCGATGAAACAAAATCACATTTAGCCTCATACAATAATGTAACACCTCAGAAAATGATGGAAACAACTTCAGTCGGATATAAACTGTTAAACTTCCTCTGTTTCTGTCACCTGTAGATGGAAATGTGCACCGGTCTGTGCGCTGAAAATGAATGTGAATCATCTAAGGGGCACTTTCATTCTCACTGAGAATACAACGGTGTCAGATTAGCAGATTAATTTCTAACAAGTCAGGTTTGATGATTCCTGAGGTGGACAAGCTGGAGACAATCATATCCATGAATATCTGCATAATGTTGCGCGTAATGGTGGCACGATGGCAGCTTTGGCTCAGCTAGAGGACATCACCAATGGAAGACGTTTCTGCTGGTACATGATGATGCGTGGTTTATATAGCTGTATAGGAGCTGTGGCCTCATGTTACAGATGGAAACCAGGAGGAATGGTGCGTCTCCGGTACCAGTTCTCACTACGCTGCGGTCCTTTACTGGGGCTTTTCAGAGGGAGCTGACTGACAGGTCGGGTATTTAACAGTCATCCCTGAGCCGGGCATCATTGCTCTGATATTTATTGTTCCCCTAAACTGTGGCTCTCATTTGCAGCGAGGAGCCGATTTCTGAATGTAATCACAACTATGGACCGCACTCATGCCACTATAAGGGCCCCATCTGTACGTGAATATGCTTTTGTGGATAAACAGCATTGTCATTCAATATATGTGCAACCTATTAGTGATGCGTAAATGTGTCTCACAAATGCAATGAGACGTTGGCCTCCTGAGCTCATTCCTTTATACTATAATTATTATTAACCCTTGTGTGTTCATATTGTTTTTACTCAGCTAATGTTTTTGGGTCTGGTGGACCCGTTGCATTTTGTGATTTTTAATGCCTCACAATCAAACAATTAAAATCATGATATGAGTGGAAATAAATGATACAATTAATTTACATTAATTGTATCATTTTTCCTTCAGTAAATAATGAAAATGAACACCACACACGGGTCAATCTGATGAGAATAGTTGTGAAGATTTAAAGGACTTCGCATAGTGTGTGGTGACAGTCTTCCTAATAGAAATAAAGGAGGAATTTTCACGTCATTATAATGATCAGCATTGAGCTCCATGCAGCAGCTAGACAGCACCGTTTGGACTTGATGGAGACATTGTAGAACCTAACGGGTTCGCTGAAGTCATTCAAGACGTTGTTGGTTTGCAGTAACTGACTACAGATGTCCTTCATGGTGAGCAGACACGGTCTCTCTTCGCGTTTTTCCGTCGAAAGGAACCGGTTCGGACTGTCGGTACCGTTGCCATGGTTATTTGGACACTTGACGGGTACCTTCCGGCTATTTATACTACTTTGCAGATGTAAATGGGGGCGTGGGACCGGCTGGTGCATGCACCACTGCAGCTGCGCAGAATTTTACCGCAGATTGGGATGTGTGAAGGCTACGTGTGCGGTGACGCATCTACGCAGTGCGTACGTCTGAATTTTTTTGTGCAAGTTTCAGAATTTCTCTCTACCGCAAACCTTTAGTATGAAAGCTGCGCACTCTTTCGTAGATGAGGCCCCTGGTGAGCACAGTGAACCCTATTCTGTTCGAGATGATTTGAACTTTGTGACATGGTGCGTTTAACCTGCTGGAAGTAGATATCAGAAGATGGGAACACTGTTGCCATAAAGGGATAGACATGTTCAGCCACAACGCTCAGCAAGACCGTGGGGTTTAAACAAAGCCCAGCAGGTATTAAGGGCCCTGAAGTGTGAAACTTTGCTCCACACACTTTTAATCCCCAACCTGAACAATTGATCAAGGCAGGATGGCTCCTTGCTTTCATGTTCACGCCAAATTCTGCAGCAGCCCATCCTCAGATGGTGTCCTCCATACCTTGGATGCAACGAGTGGTTATCAGAACAACTGTTGTCCCTCTGTGCTCCAGATCAACAAGGCATTCATTCTTTTCTTTCGGACCATTCTCTACAGAACTGAGAGGAAGTTGATCTAGTATTTTTAGCAGGTTCTAAAATACTTGGACCAGTCCATCTGGCTCCAACAATCAAAGTCACTTAAATCTCCTTTCTTCCCCATTCTGATGTGGGTCGTTTTCACCACGTCAAGATGCAGAAACACTGAGTTAGCTTCACTATTAATTAACAGATGTACCTAATAAAGTGGCTGCTGGGGGAACGTCTGGTGCATTTTGGTGGTCCGGTTAAATTCATCTGATATTCTACTAACCCATAATGAATATATTATAGATCAACATCAAAAAGACTGAAAAATGTAGAAAACAAACTCAGAAAATGCTGAGTCACTGGTTGCCTTGGTGATTCCCTCCTTTTCCAAGGAGTTTGCAGCAGTTCAGACATTGAAGTAACTGAACGGTGAGTGGGAGAACTTTCTAGAGGGACCAGTTAAAGAGATCCTTGAGCTCTGGTTTCTGCCACAATGTGGGAGCAGCATCGAATTGAAACGGGTCAGAACCAAAAACCAAAACACACCAGACTGTTAGGCCCAAAATGTTCCGCAACAGTGAAAAATGTAGATGAACAATGTAAACAAACTGAAGCACATTTTTAACCTCTTTAAATATGTTGGAGGTTGGTGAGAGCTTTAAAAAGCAGATGTTACCGTTTTCAGATGAGGTTTTAAAATAAACCAGAACCAAAACCCACAATCATCAACAGTCAACCTTAGAAACGAGAAAGGAAGCAGCGAGAGCTATGAAAAAGATAGATTTATTTAATGACAAATGAAAACAGAAAGAAGTCATGGAGCTTCTGAGGAAGAGCAGCAACATTACCGAGACTCCACGAGAAGAACGAGGGAGACGGGATCGACCTCCACAGAGAAGAAAGGAAAAAGGTAGAACAGAAAGAGTTCACACACAGGAGGACAGAGATGAAGACAGCCCAACTCTGGAAAACAAACCTTCAGAGAACAACAGACGTTTTTTTTCAACTACAAACACTGAAGTTTAGCCACAAGTTTTACAACCGCCTTTTAATTCTTAAAATTCAATACAAAAAAATGAGAATTATGATATTTTTATTTATTTATAACAGCAATGCTTTAACAGTAGAAAGTGTCCCTCGTTCCTGGTTGGGTGTTGGATGGGTGGCTGAGAGCGACACAGGAGGTAAGAGGAGCAGGTTGGAGTTCCCTCACACAGACAGCCGGAGTTCTTCGTCCTCTCAGACAAAAACTAAAAACATTAAAACAAACCCATGAAATAAAAGCCTAAAGCAAACTGAAATGCAGCGTTTCCCTCGGGTTGGCCCTCAACTCATCCCGGTCCGAACTGCAGAGAACTTTCTAAACTAAAATAAATGTTCTATAATCCAGGCTGATGGAGATGTGCTCCTCCTTAAATCCAAGAAACAATCCTGCCAGTGAATCCATCAGAAACTACGGAAAAAGCAGCTGGGGTTCGGTTTGCAACCTTATGACCTGCTCTGGGTGGAGACCAGGTGAGCTCCTGCGGTTCCGGTCGGGGAACTGCAGCTGTCCACGTAACACAGATGACTGCTACAGTTGCTGCTACCGGAATCATGCCAGTCAGGAAGGAGGAGGAAAATTTGGAACAACGTTTTAAGGGACCGAAGTTCCTGCTGGAGCGACGGGAGCAGCCGGAGGAGAAAAATTAAGGGAAAGGGACAAGCTAGGTAGCAGGCTAGCTTCTAGGTCGGATCGTCTTTAGGGAGACCGAGGACGCAGAGACGATTCCTCATCCTGAAATGTCTGAAGAGGTCTGAGGAGAAGCTCAGAGGAGAACGGGACATTAACATGAGAGCATGGAAGAAAACAAAACATCTGAGGCGGAGAGGACAAACAGAAAGTCTGAACACCTTCTCACTTTGACTCTGGGTTTATGACACATGCGCGTGCACGAGTCTCACACGAGTGTTTGTTAAGAAGTCCTCACTACACAGTTACGTCCTTGTTTTTTAATGCACTGCACGCATCCATCCATTCATCCATCCATCCACTCATCCATCCGACACCCCTGGGCCTTCAGTGCTGCCCGAACACAGTCCAGTTCCTCGTCTCAGGGGTGTAGCCGAGAGAGGGAGGGGCCATGGGCTCCTAACTGACTGGACCCTCTATAATAACAGCCCCTTCCCCAGCAATCTTGCACTCTGACACTAGTCTGTGGAACATTCTCAGCACATGGAGATGGTGACGTTGATGCCCAGGTTTCCGTTCTCGGCGAACAGCTGCGCGATCGACGTGTCGAACACCAGGCAGTCGCTGTTCATGATGGCCGTGGCGATGCCCTCGTGGATGGAGCGGGGCGTGGCCTCCCAGGTGAGCCGGCGCCGGTGGCCGTTTAGCTCCAGCCGGTAGGCGAAGTTCTCGGCCTGCTTGCGAGTCCCGATGAGCTGGACGATGGCGAAGAACTGCTGGTGTCCGTCGTACTTCTCCTGCTTCTCCAGGACCAGCATGAAGTGGAAGCCGAAGCAGGACTGCATCATGACCCAGTCCACGGCGCCCGGAAGGTTGATGTCCGTCGCCAGGAACACGATGTCCTCCCCCTGCAGGGAGACGCCCGCATTAACGTTCAGCGCTTTAATGCTGCAGCATCATCAGATCTGTGTGAAGATTCCTCACATCCAGAGAAATTCACAACTTTAACTCCTTCAGTTTATTCCTGCTCCTTTACTGAATTACATCTACATCCCAGGTAGTCTACTCTGTCCTCCAGCAGAGGGTGCTCTTAATACTATCGTGGTAGTGTGGGATACAACATCTGGGAAACATCCTGAAAACTCAGATTTTATTCTGAACTAAACAAAAAACAAAACATGACTCAGAGGAAGTTAGTAAAAATGTTTCAAAAATATTTCATTCAACATTCAAACTTTCCAGACAGTCCAGAAGGAATCAGTGACACATCTGTCACTAAAATATGTTTTCAGGTCCTGAGAGGAAGGTATTAGAAAATGAGTCGGAAGCTGATGGGAACGTTTCTCCACGCTCGTTTCAGCTGGCAGCTCTCTGATTGGTTGCTGTCATTTAGCTCATTAAAGGCTCTCTTTAAACAAACACACTGAGCAGGGATCAGTTTCAGAAACAAACAAGATGCAAGATGATGATCTGCACTGAGTGGGATGAAGTATTCACACCCCATAAGGTTTTTCACTTTGTCACGTTGCAACAAACTTTAATGCATTTCATTGAGATTTAATACACTACACCAACACAGAGTAATACAGGAAATGTATTCATTTGTACAAAATTTGAAAATCTAAAAACTTTAACGTGCATTTCTATTTATCCCCAATTATTTTGTAACCACTAAATAAAAGCCAGTGCAACCAACTGCCCTCAGGTGTCGGCAGTTAAGTAAATATAGGCCAGCTGTATGTTATTTAATCTCAGTATAAAGCTCAGAGGTTTGACAACATTAGAGAACAACCAGCATCATGAAGGTCAAGGAACCAAGCAGACAGGTCAGGGAGAAGGTTGTGGAGAAGTTTAAAGCACAGCTAGATCCTAAAACAATCTCCCAAGCTTTGAACATCCCAGAGTTCTGTTCAATCCATCATCTGAACATTGAAAGAGGATGGTCCACCTGCAGACCTACCAAGACATGGAGGTCCATCTAAACTGACAGGCTGGGCATTACAGTGTATCACAAAAGTGAGTACACCCCTCACATTCCTGCAGATATTTAAGTATATGTTTTCATGGGACAACACTGACAAAATGACACAATGAAAAGTAGTCTGTGTGCATCTTATACAACAGTGTAAATTTATTCTTCCCTCAAAATAACTCAAGATACAACCATTGTCTGAACCACTGGCAATAAAAATGAGTACACCCCTTAGTGAAAGTTCCTGAAGTGTCAATATTTTGTGTGGCCACCATTATTTACCAGAACTGCCTTAACTCTCCTGGGCGTGGAGTTTCCCAGAGCTTCACAGGTTGTCACTGGAATACCTTTCCACTCCTCCATGATGACATCATGGAGCTGGCGGAAATAAGAGACTTTGCACTCCTCCACCTTTTGCTTGAGGATGCCCCAAAGATGTTTTATTGGGTTAGGTGTGGAGACATGCTTGGCCAGTCCCTCACCTTTACCCTGAGCCTCTTCAATAAAGCAGTGGTCGTCTTAGAGGTGTGTTTGGGGTCATTTTCATGCTGGAACGCTGCCATGCGACCCAGTTCCCAGAGGGAGGGGATCATGCTCTGCTTCAGTATTTCACCGTACATATTCATAGTTCATGTGTCCCTCAATGAAGTGTAACTCCCCAACACCTGCTGCACTCATGCAGCCCCAGACCATGGCATTCCCACCACCATGCTTGACTGTAGGCATCACACACTTATCTTTGTACTCCTCACCTGATTGCCGCCACACATGCTTGAGAGGTACTTTCTTCTGGGATGACGGCCATGCAGACCAATTTAATGTAGTGTGCGGCGTATGGTCTGAGCACTGACAGGGTGACCCCCCACCTGTTCATCTCTGCAGCAATGCTGACAGCACTCCTGCGCCTATCTTTCAAAGACAGCATTTGGATGTGACGCTGAGCACGTGCACTCAGCTTCTTTGGATGACCAACGCGAGGTCTGTTCTGCGTGGACCCTGCTCTTTTAAAACGCTGGATGATTTTGGCCACTGTGCTCCAGCTCAGTTTCAAGTTGTTGGCAATCCTCTTGTAGCCACAAACCATGTAGGAGAGTCAGCAAACACGACCAACTGACGTCTAAACGAAAACCTTTCGGCCGACATGCAGACCGATTTGTGTGGCTGAAAGCACCACCGCCGACCCCGAACACACGATCCTCAGGGTGAAAACGTGGTAGCAGCATCATGGTTTGGCTCGGAGTTGGTGGGAGGATGGACGGAGCTATGCCCAGTAACCCTGAAAGAAAACCTGTTAAAGGCTAACCTTAATCCAACGCCTGAGATTGGGGTGGAGGTTCACCTTCCAGCAGGACAATGACCCTAAACATGCACCCAGAGCTACAATTGAATGGTTTATGTCAAGGGTATTCATGTGTTAGAATGGCCTAGTCAAAGTCTAGACCAAAATCCAATTAAGAATCTGTGGTGAGACTTGAGAATTGATATTGTCGGTGCTCTCAATCCAATCCAGATGCAATTGATATTGAAGCGAAAGCAGAACAGACCACTTATTTTAAACATACTTGTAAAATAATCTATGGATCATGTTTCTTTATCTTCCCCATCATGCACCACTTTGTGTTGGTCTGACACATAAAATCCCAATAAAACACATTGAAGTTTGTGACTGTGACAATATGTGCAAGGGTTTAAGAGGCAGGAATACTTTTTCAAGGTACTGTACCTCTGCATGTTTGTTTGCTTCAAGGAAAAAGGTTTAATTTAAGGAATATTTACAAAATCCGACTGATCCTTCATCAGGAGACGGTTTTCTCCGACAAACATTTGAATAAGCACAGAATCCTTTGGAGGCTGAATGACTCGGTATAAAATGTGAGGTTCTGACCTGCAGAGTGGTGATGGACTTGTGTTGATGCATCAGGTGCGGCATGACGGCATCCAGGGATCCCTGCCACTTGCAGGAGGCGCCGGGACAGGGGCAGGAGTACGGCCGGAACTCGCACAGCTCCTCGTGCTCCGTCTTGTCGGTGTGCGGCAGCGTGACCTCGCAACCCGATGAGGCGTACTTACAGGGGAACAGGACCGAGTTGGCCACCTTCTCCATGGCCAGGTTCCTGATGGAGCCCAGGGGGCCTCTGCAGGTGGGACAGCAGGTAAGCTTGGGCCGGCAGTTGGAACACACCTGGGAGAAAATACGGGATAATGTCTTTACTCTGAGCTCGATGTTGAAAACAAACATTCCTCGGTGCTGGGCCGAGTTAATCTGTCTGAGCTGAGGGTGGAGGAGACACGGAAAGTCCTAAAACTCTGACTTCAGTTTCACTAAAGCTCCACGTTTATGTTTAAAGGTTCATGCTGTGAAATATCTTATTTAACTCCAACAGGACAGAGTTTAACTGGAGTTAAATTGGTGTTATTTCTGCAGACCCAAAAGGTTCTGTGGTGAGAACAGTGATCTGAGCGACGCACCAGGTGTCCGGACTGACACTGCAGGATGGGGGGCAGCACATAGTCGAAGCAGACTGGACACTCGAACAGGCTGGCCAGGTCGCTGTTGGAGGCCGTGGTGCCTGACAGGGTGGGCACGCGCTGAGAGGGGGGGCACTTGGAGGTTCCTGTGGGCAGCGCGGTGGCGGTCTGGCGACTCATTTCTGATGATGAGAAAGAGGACAGAACAGAGGAGGAATTAAACACCTTCAGATCCTGGAGTTGACCTTTGCTATAAAACCTGCTTCAGGCAGTGAGTGAAATCCCACTGCTCCACCGTGCAGACGAATCAAACCACCACCACCTGAGGAGGTGTCTGGTCTACACCGTGTGTCTCGCAGCATATATGTGGGTGGACGCAAGTACACTTTCCTTTTCTACTCTATTCACCAGAAAAATAAATGCTAAGACTTAAGGAAAAATCATTGATATTAACATGACACCAGTTATAAATCACAATCTAAAATTAACGCTCGTTTTTCATGCTCTGCGTCTTTAAATCCACAAAGACTGGTTTTTATTCTCACTGCAAACGCTCCCATTACCACAAAATGTGCTGAACATCGTCGATGTAAATAAGCCTGTTAAAAAATAAACCTTCCTTATTTACGCATCCTGTTTTATGGAACTATTTTTAATTTTTTAAATAATAAAAATGTACAGCTAATTTTTTATTTTATTATTCTTCTTTCTATTCCTATTTTCAGGTTTTGTTTTACTATCATGCTCATTATTATGTTTGTCGTTATTAAATCGTTAGAATTGTCATCCATATTCTAATCTTTATTATTAATTTGGCCAAAAATTTCTCTAAACTCCCAGAATATTTAAAGTTCCAGTTAGAAAAACTCCCAGAACGGCCCTGGAGTCAGGATTCGGACTGGGAAAGTCGGAGCTCGCTGAGCAGCTCGGATCAGTTTCCAACATGGCTGCATGCAGGTTTAAAAGCTGTTGGTACAAACATTTATTAGAGCTTCCGATGGTTTGTGTCTCATTTGACCAGTGATGCACACAGTGCAGTAAATTAACTACTGGTGAGCATGTTACTTTATGCTATTAGCTTTTTTTGCTAACAGCAGATTAGAGCTAATCTTTCCTAGGAACTACAACGATCCCAACTTCATTCCCAGCACTGAGCTCAAACGTCTGAGATGAATCAAAATGAGAATAAACATTTGGGATACAAACAAATAATCGACTTATGATTAATTGTTGAATAATGGTTTATTCTATTAAAATTTGTTTGATTCGATTAACTGATGACATCGCTTACCCTGTCTTTAAATGATAGCTATACATCTCTCTGTTCATGGCTGATTTTATTTTATTCATCTTTGGTTTCTATTCAGTAACCCTATAGGGTATTGTTTTATATTTTGTGTCTAAGTTTAATGATTTGTGAGAAAACCCCTTTTTTTTTTTGCCTCATCAGTCAGTAATTAATACAGCTGGAAGAATAAACTATATATACAGGGGTTGGACAATGAAACTGAAACACCTGTCATTTTATTGTGGGAGGTTTCATGGCTAAATTGGACCAGCCTGGTAGCCAGTCTTCATTGATTGCACATTGCACCAGTAAGAGCAGAGTGTGAAGGTTCAATTAGCAGGGTAAGAGCACAGTTTAGCTCAAAATATTGAAATGCACACAACATTATGGGTGACATACCAGAGTTCAAAAGAGGACAAATTGTTGGTGCACGTCTTGCTGACGCATCTGTGACCAAGACAGCAAGTCTTTGTGATGTATCAAGAGCCACGGTATCCAGGGTAATGTCAGCATACCACCAAGAAGGACGAACCACATCCAACAGGATTAACTGTGGATGCAAGAGGAAGCTGTCTGAAAGGGATGTTCGGGTGCTAACCCGGATTGTATCCAAAAAACATAAAACCACGGCTGCCCAAATCACAGCAGAATTAAATGTGCACCTCAACTCTCCTGTTTCCACCAGAACTGTCCGTCGGGAGCTCCACAGGGTCAATATACACGGCCAGGCTGCTATAGCCAAACCTTTGGTCACTCATGCCAATGCCAAACGTCTTTCAATGGTGCAAGGAGCGCAGATCTTGGGCTGTGGACAATGTGAAACATGTATTGTTCTCTGATGAGTCCACCTTTACTGTTTTCCCCACATCCGGGAGAGTTACGGTGTGGAGAAGCCCCAAAGAAGACTGTTGCATGCCCAGAGTGAAGCATGGGGGTGGATCAGTGATGGTTTGGGCTGCCATATCATGGCATTCCCTTGGCCCAATACTTGTGCTAGATGGGCTCGTCACTGCCAAGGACTACTGAACCATTCTTGAGGACCATGTGCATCCAATGGTTCAAACATTGTATCCTGAAGGCGGTGCCGTGTATCAGGATGACAATGCACCAATACACACAGCAAGACTGGTGAAAGATTGGTTTGATGAACATGAAAGTGAAGTTGAACATCTCCCATGGCCTGCACAGTCACCAGATCTAAATATTATTGAGCCACTTTGGGGTGTTTTGGAGGAGCGAGTCAGGAAACGTTTTCCTCCACCAGTATCACGTAGTGACCTGGACACTATCCTGCAAGAAGAATGGCTTAAAATCCCTCTGACCTCTGTGCTGGACTTGTATATGTCATTCCCAAGACGAATTGACGATGTATTGGCCGCAAAAGGAGGCCCTACACCATACTAATAAATTATTGTGGTCTAAAACCAGGTGTTTCAGATTCATTGTCCAACACCTGTACATGTGTGTGTGTATATATATATATATAATGTTATTATATGTCCTTTTTTTAATTTAATCATTCATTTAAGCATATTGCATAACATTTTGATACAAGAGAAAACCCAGGTTTAAAGAACACAGCCACTTATTAATTAATCAATACATTGTTAATAATATTAATAAAGACATCACTGAACGTGTTGACAGCAGACTGACCTCATTTCACCATTTTACAAAAATGAAGATCTACATGGAATAAATAAGAAATGTTCCAAAGAATAAATCAGGAAAGACAGAAGAGAACAATGATAAAGATTTCTCGGTCGTAATGATGTGCTGGAATCAGACAGGGAGGCCCAGAGCTGAGACGAGTAAAATGTGGAGAAGTGATGGCATTGTGCGTGGGAGGAGACGAGAGTCAGGTGGGGAGACAGCAGAACAATATGTCCACAGACAGAAGCTGAGAAAAGCTGTTAAATATTTAATCCTGCACATTTTAACCAGCAGCAGCTTCTGTTGAAAAGCATTTAAACTCGTCTTATTCGTGATCAACAAAGAAATATTGTTAATATTTTGCTCTTATTCAGAAACTTTACTAAAATGATTCCACAGTTTAGATCACTGCCTGACAGCATGACGAAGTACACAACGGAGACCGACAGTTCATCTGGTGTAAACATCTAATTCATGCAGATGTGCACGCTGGAACCAGCTGCAGAAGTAAAAACCGCCTCTAAACATCTGCCATGATGGAGCTCCAGCCGTAGCAGCTATTAATAGAAGCTCTTAACACGCTAACAGCAGCAGTATGAGCAGCGAAGCCAAATTAGTTCAGGACATGCAGAAAGGCCTGCGTGCACAACTCCAACAGGCAAGGTCATCAAAAACATAGACTCTGTAAACCCTCACGGCTCCAAGCAAACACAGCTTCAGGTTCTGTGCTGAAGGTTCAGTCAGCAAATGCCGCATTTTCATCTGAAAGAATATTTGTTTAAAAAGTTTGGTTTTCAACCAACCCCCATTTTCACCTTTATTTATACGGGTCAATCTCGTTGAGACACAAGGTCTCATTTTCAAGAGCAACCTGTGAAGCTCTATGATCCTGTGAGACAGTCCAGCAGAAATCACTTATAATCCAATCAGCAGACCGATGAGCTGAAATCGTTGTGTAAGAAAGGGCTGCTTCAAAACCTGCAGGCCATCATCACGTTGGATCAAAACCGCCTCACTGCAGAATGTCACAGCTGAAAGAACTTCATGAACTTCATGCTGAGAGGTTAAGTTGCAGAGAAGAAGCTTCAGGAGGCAAGCTGGAGGAGCGGTGCACTCCAAACGGGCTGGACGTTATTGGGACAAAATATGGAATGTGATAATACTGGTGAATGTTGAGGTGATGACATGACTTGCCATAAATAAATAAACTGTAGTAATCTTTCTGCTTTGGGTCCATAGCAAACGTGGACCTCCAGATGATGAGAAGTCTAACCAGTTCCTGGAAACACCCTAAATTCATTGTTTCCATCCCAGCAACAAGGTTTGATTTAACAGAAAAAATTGCTTCTGGCCAACATCCGCTGTTTTGGCCAAGTTGTAGTTTTCTTAAGAATTGACTACTTCTTTACCTTTAGATGTTTTTATGCTGCATTAAACAGAAAATGTCACCAAATATATAACTGGCACAGAGGATCTGAATGCCTGGTACTTAAATAACAGGCAAACATTCATTGTAGTCCAAGCTGGTCTTCAGGATACGCATCTTTCATACGGTGATACTGCGACAACCATAAACTAGTGATATATTGTGCAGGTTTACGAGAAAAACATGTCGTCACCAGTGCAGAGCAAAGAAAGGCAGCTTCTCCTGTCTAAGAAAACCAAGGGCAGCCTGAGATCCTGCAGGATGGACGGCAGAAGATTAGCTCACACACTATTCTAATGGACCCTCCTCCAGATCGTCTGGGAAATCTGGAGAAGAAAAGCTGAAGGCTCCTCTGAGTCCTGTGTGGTGCCAACAGCCAAACATGCAGTTGGACTTCTTGAGTGTGGTTGCGTTTCCACCAAGGTAGCAGAGTCACTGTTATGTCCAGGAATAGTTCTAAGGAATAAGGGATGGATCAAAATGTCCTCCAAGAACAACTTCCTCCAACAATCCAGGATCAGATTAGAGATGATCTGTGGATTTCTCAGTATGAAGGACCACCTTGTCCTTCCATAACCCTAAGGCTAAAATGATAAACTGGCTCAAATATCAAAGATCAGAGCATTGAGATAGGAGAAAACTCCCCAAATCTGAACCGCACGGAGAACCTGTGTTTGGTTCTCATGGACTGAAAACAAAGATCAGTCAGGCAGGCAGGGCTGGTCAAATATATCATTTATATGCCAAGTCTTAATGGCTGACATTAGAAATAAAATATCCTTCTAGATATTTCACACCCAAACAGTGCTTCGCCACTGGGATACTGCGATTCAATATATTGTGCTGAAGGGATTTATCAGCATTAATATCGGTATCGGCCAAACACATAGGGATTGGTCCGATAAGGAAAACTGCTCTGACATTAATAACCGATGTTTTCCATCTTCTTGCCGTTTCTGTATGTCATATATATATTATCATATATATTTTTAATATATATAATATCAGTAAATAATGATTATTGCTACTGTACAGTTCTATAAAGAGAGCAATGAAAACATCCACCTCAGTGTAAAATTCATTTTTCTGCCTGTTCAAACACAGCAGAAACCTTCATCAGGTTCTGGACACGAGAGACTTGATCACAAACAGCAATAATGATTCAGCTGTTTTTAAGATGTACTCACCTTCGTCCATAAGATTTCCAAAGAAGGCTTTCGTCTGATCTTGAAATGTGGGGACCTCTGAAAAGACAAGAATTTAAAAAACGGTAAAAAACCTGACAGTAAACAGAACATCACATCGCGTCACTGAGTGTGAAAAGTTTCTCTTTAAGGTTTGTGATCATTTGCAAATAAAAATTTAGGGCTGTCATGACTTTAATATTCCATCCACATCACAACTGTTGGTCAACACCTACTTTTAATTCCTTAGTTTTCTGGATTGTTAAACTTTGTGTTTATATCCACACCTCTTTGTGTGTAGACTCGTCTCTGGCTGCAGTCTGTGGGCATCCTGTGTTTGTTTGTTTGTTTATGAGCTCTGTCTGAATCAGTAGAGATCAGCTCCAGCTACTGGTCACCTCAGTCCAAACTGTACTTTCAAAACAGTCATGGTGCATAAAGCGCCTGCTTCAGTGATGAATTAGTCAGCTTATCAAAGGTTTCCTGTTTACTGGTTTAACATGGAAGCACAGAAAAAGCCACAGTATGTTTAAGCTGCTGAATGCATGCTAAGAAAGGCAGATATGTTCTTTGTGCTGAATTTTCCACTACAGTGTTTAGAGCAGAACCTGGGCCCCAGAACCTGGTCCCATGCTTAACGTTGCCTGTGTTGATGTGCTGACTTTCACTTCTGCCCATTTTAAGCGCAATAAACATTATATAATGCTGATATCTAAATGAATAACGTTTAGATGAAAGAAACTCAAATAATATATACGGTTGATTGTAGTAGTAACATGCATGTTACATGGAAATATTACAGTCTATCATTTCAATTCCTTGTGCTTTTAGGAGAAACAGATTATTTTTCCTTTGGGGTTGTGATGACTAGGGTTTTTATTTTAAATCATAAATATTAAAGGCATATTATAAATATTTTTTAAGTTGGAGTTGCCACTTTATACCGGTGGACTATTTCTTACTTTAATGTGTAAAGTTCTTCATTATTTTTTAGAGGAAAACTGGTCATCCAGATTAATAATAAACATAGCTGATAGATTAATAGCGGCAGCGGTAAATACCATGTAGCAGACCTGTTTCCAGGATGCTGAAGGAATGTGTTTTCCACTCAGGTGGGATCAGATCTGGGTAATGGTTGTTTTTTTTTTTTCTTCTCTTCAGAGCCCAATGAAACCAGAGAGCAGTTTGTTAACACAAGTAGAATTGATTCTGAACTTTCTGGAAGGACTCATGTTAAATGTCTAATTCTACGACAGTAATAATCACCCTGAAATAAAACAGCTGCTTGTTCAACTGTGGTGATTCCAAAGCCGTTAGATTTTCATCAAGATCCCAGGATCATGTTGGTTCTTGAAGAACAAGGAACAAAATGTATAAGTTTAGGCGTTTTCACTAAAAAACAACGTCTGCCACTAGAGATACCATGTCCAACGACGAGGAGCATCACAGAAGCAGTAAGCAGCAGCGCCGTCGTTTATAATAAAGACTCCCCACTTCACACCCACTCACCAACTCAGCGATATTAACTTTGCTATTTTTCTTTTTTATTTCCATATTGTTGCCGTTTGTGTTTCAGGAGGAGGAGCGGTCCATGAGGTGTTTGTTGGGTCATGTGACAGTAATGGTGATGCAGTGCAGGATTGTGGGATGTTTAACTGAACCATAAAAGCTACGTCAGCAGTGAGGTCGCTTTTTACAGAGTCAAAAGGGTTTGAAAATATATATGATTTATATAATATCTGTAAATATGGGTTATCGGCCATAACAGCAAAATTAACATTGGACATCGATATCAGACCATATTTTCACAAAGCTACTACTGATCCTCTTGTTTCTGGAATATTTTTCTGCAGCTCAGAGAGCAAACAAATCTGTTCCAACACCCTTGACTAGGGTTGGGCATCAAGTCTTGAGAATCGATTGGAACCAGGACAAACATCCCAATTCTCCCAGAATCGTCCAAATTTAAAACATGCCCAACCCTACTCGTGATGCAACTTTAAAAACCCAGTCTGTTTTCTACAGAGTCTTGTTCTTCATCGCTTCATACAGATTTATTATGTCATTATGTGTAAACCATCAACAGAAGAGACAACGAGTTTCCCCAGCAACACATTTAACTTTGTTTCTGAACGAAACAGGAAAAAGCTCAGGAGGACAGATGTTTGTTTTCTAAACAGCTTCTCCCTGCAGGGCTGAATTCAGAACTTGGCATTAATATCAGACATAAACAAAATCTGAACAAGTGGAAGTGGAAACGTGCTGCCTGCATCTCCTTAGCTGAAAACAAAGTGGTTTGAAGTTCAAATGTTTCACGGTAAAAATGTTCTCAGCATACAAAATCCCCATCAGCTGACTGGAAACCCATTTATGTCCAATCTAAACAAGCACCAATCAGGCTTTCACTGGATGGCCAGTTTTCCTTCAAGTCTGACCCTCTTTGAGACTCTACCGTATCCATGCTCAAACCTAAATCTGTGTAAACTTAATTTACTTGAGAGAAGAAAATGTAACAAACACCAACCGCAAAAGAAAAAATGTGCTGAAGTTTTGATTTTCAGTATTTGACCCAACAATCAGCATTCAGAGCTGGTCAAAGGAAACTGGCCCAATTACATCACTGGTGCATCATTCATTTAAACCAGGCAAGGTAATAATATTAAAATATTGATTTATTCGATACCAAAAGATGAAAATATTTGCTTCAAAACTGATAGAAGTTGAGGCATTTTCATCTCCCACGTTGGCACAAGATTTCACACAGCAGCCTGCTGACATGCAGGCGCTAAGCCCCTCCCTTCTCTGTTCAGACGTAAAGGAGCTGGCGTCTAGGGCTAAAACTAATGTGAGTGATGCTAAAGAAACGTTACACGTCTTATGTATTTATACATGGATAAATGTAGTTCTGAATTAGTCTTTAAACAGATCAGTATTTTTTTTAAATTCAGAAAAACTTACAAGTCGACCAGGAAGTAGTCCCAACCCGTAGCAACCTACCCTGCTCACCTTTGCATCAATGAAAATGTCATATGCAAAACTAGCACAGAAACAAACTGAATCCAAGGCTGTTGTTGAATGCATTTGCATGGAGCAGGCCTTTGTTTACTGTAATGAAACCTGTTGTCGAATTACCTGAACCACTGAAGCCGAGGTTCTCCCATCGAGGACATTGACACTTCTAGCAACAGTTGTGTTGTCTACTGTTTTACCATGCAGGAAAGACACACTATTAGGTTATGTTTTTATCTCATTGCCCTTAGGAACAAAAACAAATCAGAAAAACACTCGCACTGACCTCTGCAAGAGAAAACGACTCAATGTTAAAAATAATAATAAAACGCATGAAGATGAAAGCGTTTAGCAGCTGCAGACATTGTGAAAAATATCGTGCGTTTTACTTCTCAGGAAAGAATAACATCCTCCTGTCTTAGGTTAATAAAACATAAACCTGCTTGTAAAGTGGTCGGGTCTTCCTGTCAGTTGGTTCCACTGCCAATTAAACGACACAATCCTGAAACTGGCTTCAGATTTTACAAGTCTGGTCCAGTGACATGTGTTTGTTATCGGGACCAACTTAGATCGGGGTCATATTAAAATCCATAACTCTGACTTGTCAAACAATTAATGGAGTATTTTTCAATAAAAGGAAATACTTTAAAGCCTAGTTTTTTTTTAACTTGGTATGAGGAGTCAAAGTAACAGAAATTAACATAAAGATGAATTGAAGGTGTGAAATACTGAACATGGTAAAATTGAATGCCATAAAAACCAGCCTGATTAATTTCGCCTCTTTGAAAATTAGAATCTGTGAATTTGGAAGTCATTAATATAATAACATGGTAAATATTAATGTTATAGATATTAAGAGTTATCAAATCAACGTTGCCTGTTTTTCTTCACTGCCATGACTTCAGCGCTTCCATTTTTACCCCTTAAATTTTATCATTAATCATGTTCACAGAGTAAATGTTACTTCGATCAGAATACGGCAGCAGCCCCAGCGGGGTCAGGGGCCGGGGCGGCAACCCCGGTGGTGTCAGGGGCCGGGGCAGCAACCCCGGCGGTGTCAGGGGCCGGGGCGGCAACCCCGGTGGTGTCAGGGGCCGGGGCAGCAACCCCGGTGGTGTCAGGGGCCGGGGCAGCAACCCCGGTGGTGTCAGGGGCCGGGGCAGCAACCCCGGCGGTGTCAGGGGCCGGGGCGGCAACCCCCGGGGCTGCTTCAATTCATTTCAGTTACTTTGACCCCTCATTATTTTGTACCTTTACTAAGCTCATAAAAATATCAGTTTTAATCCTTGTGTGGTATTTTATTTCAATCATTCAATTTCTACAAAAAAAAAAAAGTTGGTGTAATTAATGTTTATCATGACAGCAGAAAGGAGAAGAATTGAAGGAAGGATATAAAGTAAACAGAAACGGATCAAGGCAGAAGATGGACTGAGCCGGATCAGAAGGTGGGCTTCGACACAAACGTCATTCTTTGTTCTTAACATGGCCCACTTTCTCTCGGCCCCGATCATCAGACAGCGTTCACAGACATCCACAAGGAAACATAATGTACGAAGCTTAAAGAGCCCTCTGTTCTCACCCACAGCCAGAACCCATCCAGGCTCTCTGCACACAGTCTGAATTCATGAAGCCGCCACAAACACCAGCAGCTGAACTGAGAGCAGGAAATCACTGCTCCGCACCCCACCTCAGCTCAGCTGCACAGCTGCAAAAACACAGCAGCTCAATCAGTGAAACGTGCACATGCTTCGCCGTTTTCACACTCGTTCACCTTTAGTTGAGTGGACGTTCCTGGTGGCTACGCACGGGAAGAGTCTGAACAAGGAATTCCAGGGTGGAGAATGTAGAGCTACACTTGCAGGCTTAGATTTCACCGCAGACATTCATGCAGCCCCTCTGTGCCACATTACTCTGGCCTTTTTCACAGAAACCATTACGCTGTTGCCCAAACACAGACTCATATTTCTTTCTCCCACCCCCAGTATAGGAAGGTTGTGATGGTCTGGGGAATGTTGGAGTAAAGAAACAAAGAAGGTGTCCATGCAACAGGAATGGGATCCTTAGCAGCCAGAAAAAAATTCCAGGTCAAGAAAAGAAGCAGGACTGCAAATTAAAACTAAATAAAAAAAGAAAAATCCTGTGTGTGGACCAGGACGTGTTTGGAAGCAGCAGCTGATCAGTGAAACGAGCTTCCATCCAACCTGGCTGTCAGGAATCAGTCAAACTAATTGAGAACAGCTGATGGGAAGGGACTCTGACACAGAATCACAGGTTTGCTTTTTGTTTGAGTCGAAACTCTTCGACAGACTGTGAAGCAACGCAGCCAACAACAGGCAATTATCCATGTCCAAGTTCCAGCGTCTCTCTTCCTTGTGCCAAATTTTCATGAACTATTCTGCCTTCCTCTGCTGCAGATTTCAGGTAGGTGTTCTTCCAAAAGCCATTTCTAAAACTGTATTTCTAACAGATAAGGACAAAGAAAATCCCTTTCAGTTTCAAGGCATTCCTACAGGGATAAACCTTTGCAGAAAGGAAAAACAGCTCAGCGCTCCTGGTGTCCTAAGAGGAAAAGAAGGGAAAGTCTGGAGTAAACTCCTCGTCTCCTCGTATTGTTTTTATTCCAGCGATGATCTTTCTATCCCCTGCAGTGAGGTAGGTGTCTCTGCAGCTGCCTCCTTGTGTGCGAGAGCTAAACTAAGCTGGCATCCAATATCAGTCCGAACGGAGCATGCTCACTCCCGCCCTTCCTTGTCCCCCGTTTACAACTCCTCACCCTAACAGAGACGGCTTTCTCCTCCACGACACCAAGCCTTTTCTAACAGATTTCTACTCCACTTGTTATCGTCTCAGCTGCACCACCCTCCCCTTCTTCCTGAGCACTTCCTTTCACGGTTATGTCAGCTTAAATCCTGCTTATTTCAACCCTTTTCCCCCCCGACTTTCTCCGCCCCCCTTCGCCCAGTGCTGGTTGTGAAAGTGTCAGATTTCAAGCTTTGTCTCGCTGCAGGCTCTACCACCAGCTGCCCTCACTGACACCATATTTCACTTTCTCACTGCTTTCCTTTCCCTTCCATCCAGGCCGTTTCCCTGTCTGTCTTTTTCCACAGTAACTGGCTCAAATAGGAAATGAGGTATTCTAACACCACTAAAACAAACTCCTTTGGGATTTTGTTACAGGCATTTTGCACATGTTACTTTCTGGTGCCATTCTATGAATTTCAAATGTTTGCTCGTTCCATCGCTCGTTCTGTTACACAACCTCATTACTGCACACATGAACACACCAAACAGAACTATTAACCCGAACAAGCAGACTTAAAATGAAACTCAAACCACAATCAGCTCCAGACAAAGCAAATGGCAGCAAAAGTGTCTCTTATTTTTGTAGAGACGGTACTGATCCGATCCAGTATCAGGTTCCAATACCAACGTAATTCAGATTGGAGATTTCTGATCCATGAGCTACGTCTGTGCTGTACTGTTGTCTGCTGAAATGACTCCACGAGTGAAACTACCTGAACTATACAACCAAGCGTCAACCAAGTTAGCTGAGAAGTCCCAGCCCTGAGCTTTACTAGGGTTAGAGTTATTTGGGGTTCAGATGTCTGGCCAATGTCACCGATAAGCCTCACTGTCCACTGGGTTGAGTCGGACACATAACCACTGTAGTGCTGTGCTTCGGGTAAGAAAGTGCAGAGGCTCACTTAATCAAGCTAAAATGCCAGCATCCTCTAGAGGGATGTCAAATCACTGGGAGATCCTTTTGGATAAAGTTCCTGCCATTCTACAGGACAACGCAAGTAACATGAAGGCTGGGATGGAAGACATGGCAGTTCCTAGTTCCTAGTCACACGGTGCAGCTCGCTGTGCACCAAGGACAGATGTCATGGTGCAGCAATAGTGGAGCATTAGCAAACAGGAAGATCGTAGCACACCTCAATTATTCCCAAGTTGCACAGTCTCGCTTGGAAGACCTGCAACATGAAATGCCAGGTGGAAGAACCACAACAACCCCAATTCGCCTGGTTTAAGTTGTTCAAACAAGATGGAATAGCTCCTTCTACATGGTCAATAGCCTTCCAAGAGAGAAGCGACCTCTCCGTGTATTCGCTGCCGACCACAACTTCCTCGCATCGCTGTCAGCCAACTAGTGGGGTTTGCAGAAAAAAACAGTGACACTGCTGGAACCCTTCGAGGAGTTAATCCAGGAAAATCAGCTCAACCTCCTCTGCAGCTAACATAATCCCAGCTGTCACCATTTTAAAACGCCTATTTTGCCGAGGAGAGCAGTACTGCCAGCGGCATCAAAGCTGTCAGCAGACAGTTCTGCGGCACCGAAGGTGAACCCCTCTACGCTGTTGCCACTTTAGTTGACACAAAATACAAAGACAGGTGAGGCATATTTTTATCAATGGCCTTTTTATTAATGCTGTCCAAGTTTTACATTGAAAATGAAATCCTGCTAAATCAAAACTACATATTGATTGATTCCTAGCTTGAAAGTGGATATTTGTTAGCTGTAGTCTACAATGAATTGGGTAAGACGGAACGAGCAGTTGTGTGTGTGTGTGTGTGTGGGTGCATGCTGTCTCCGATACCATGGATGAAAAGAGGAATCGTCTGACAGCAGAGAGCAGAAATGCTCATATTCCTCAAAAAGTACCTGCCAATGTTTAAGTGAGATTTGTTGAGCACTGGATCACTCCCTCGGTGATAACTGGGTCATTTACTCATCGTTTTCTTTTGAAAAATACCTACAGAGTCTGGCGTTAAGATTAATCCAGGTCACCTTCAATGCCAAACCTCTTACTGTACTTGATTTGTGCTGTTCAGATGCAAACCGTTTTATTGATAGTGTGAATGTTCACACTTATTGCACTTTTTTTTTGGTATTCGACATTTGCAAACCTTGATTTGTTGCTGCTACAAGAGCCAGTATGCTTAATTTGTGCTGATCAGATAAAGCAGTCCCTTTGTACTTTTGTTTGGAGAGAGATAGAGGTATAGACGTTTACCCTTTATGGGTCTCCGTCTTGGATTTAACAAATATTAACAGTCAATTTTAGCATAGTTTACAGGATTTCCTATTTTTCTGACCCAATACTTACCTCAGGTCGCCATTTGGAACATACATGCATACGTTTGGTCAAATCATACTTGCCTGTAAAGAGAAATTTCTTGCAGCCTCATAAAATTAACAATAATCATGACAATAGTAAAGCAAACAAAGCTCTGGTATCGGAAACTGGTATCGTGGTATTGTGATTAGACAAACATCATAGAAACCATCAGATTTAACACAATCAACAACTGCCCGACTCTTTGGCTCCCAAAATAGTCTTGACCCATCAGGACACAGAGTACTGCGGACCTGTGAAGGCCTGCTGTGGCATCTGGCTCCAAGCTGTCAGCAGCAGATTCTTTTAGTTCTAGGAGCAGAAGCCTCTCTGGATCAGAATTGTGGACAGAGATCTGGAAAATCTGGTTACCAGGTTAACACCTGAAAACGGTTTGGACTCTGTTAGTAACGTATTTTGTTGAGTAACGTCCACAGGAATGGGAAAACCAAAGATTTCCCAGCAGACCATTATCAAAGTATAACACTGGTGCCTGCCAGCTTACCATAATGCATCCTGGTGCCATTTCTCTGAGGTGAGATACGCAACCAGACCAAACATCCGCATGATGGAAAATAAATTCACTGATTCCACTGCTCTGCTGTCCACAAACTACATTAAACATTCAGCTGTCACTGACATTTTTACCAGTTTTCTTCTACCTTCCCAACTACTGCAGAAATCTCACTGAAGCTGCAGATGTAGAAATGATTCGGGGATCACAACGCTATGCTTTTTGGAAGCAAAGTACGAAGAAAAAAGGTTTGTATTTTTGGCCTTTTGTTCAGTATTTTAAACCCATGCTCTGGTGTAAAGTCTTCAGAATATCAGGAGCTAAAACCATGTTATTTAAAAACATAGACTTACCAGATAAAGTGAAGTCCCAAATTATTCACACCTTCCATGTTATTTTCCATGTTCCCGAGGTACTCTACAGTAGGGATGGGTAGTTATAGTACCGTTAACCACAAACATACACAAAAAAACATTTTATAAGTTTTATATACATGTTCAGACAAGAGGGTGGGGGAAATATTGGCCAGTCACTGTATTTATCATTTTCAGCAGCTAACTTCCAACTTGCTAATATTTGGCGCCCCCACCTGGTCCACGTCAGAACTCTATAATCATCACAGTAGTGATGATTATAGTTATATTATAGTTATATGAGTAGTGCCAGCTGATGCAACGGACTGATATAAAACATCTGCCCTTCTCATCACATCTAACATTTACAGATTTTTTTATACCAGTTTACATGATCAATTAACATCAAATTAAAACTGAGAAAGATTATAGATCCTAAAAGGTTAAAGGTCACAGATGAATAATCGTGAAGAAAAAGTGGATTTAACTCAACTGATATGGTCATCACGATATTTACCTACATATTTTGGATCTTCAGGTTTTCCCTCAGGCTGAGCCCTCGTCATCTCCTGGCACAATCTTTAAATCCAAACAGTTGCTACAGTCTCCCAGACTTTGCTGGACAAACATGTCGTCATTCACCTTTAAGTCATCGTGATTTCTAAACGGAGCTGCGGGATTCGCTACACAAATTGATCCACCACAGCTGGTCACATTATGACCAGAGAACATAAACAATGATATGGCCAGAACCTCAGCAGCAGAAAGACCTGGACACAAAGAGACCCCACTGCGTCCCACATGCCAACTGTGAGTTATAAAAACAGCAGCGGTGAAACCGGCCCCTGCCTGAAGTGTGTCATTAAAGGGGCAGGCCGAGGGAAATAACAATGAGCCATCTGGACCAGGCAGCAGTTCATCAGCAGCGACCCAGACACTTCATCACCTCCAGCCAGGAAGTTTACAAAGAGGAAAAGGGGAGGAAGGAGGAACGAAGATGGGTCATTTACATTTTAAACGCCTTTAATCTGTCACTGTAAAAAAAAACAAAAAAGAAAAAAAAACTAACATCTTTGAACTGAGGTTCAGAAAGAGAAACACCAAAACCAGCGAGTCAGGATGTGCTGAAGCCAGAGGACCATCGGGGGGGAGGAGTAAAGCACGAGCTCACATTTCCATATGAAACAACGCCTGCTGTCCATTTCACTTACTGTCTCACACCGGGATGCAAGGAGCCGACAAAAGGCAGGAAAATGCTTTGATTACCTCCAACATTCATCTACAACGGAGAGATCACAGGAATATCTGCCAGGTTAGATCTAATCTGCACATCAGGTTAAGCAGGATTCACCACACAGCTGATCCTGAAAATGCTGCAGAGAAAAAATGTGAAAATAATTTAATAAATAAATGAAGACATCTGGCCCTGATGTAAACGTTTTCAAAGTTCAGAAAGGTTAGACGTGAGTATTACTAAAATAAAGCACAAAGATCAACACTTAAAGGTGAAATAAATCCCTCCTACTGGGAATCTTAGTTGGTCTCACTACTCGGCGTATCAAGATGCATTTCAGTGCCTCTGTGCTGCATCCTCTAAACACAATACATACTCACTAATGCATGCAGCAAGACAAGCGTGAATTAATCTATTGATTGCCTTAACATTAGGAATCCATTTTGGCTCAAAGAAACTCATTATTACAGATCCACCATATCAAGTCCACAAAAGATATCCTCCTGCCCCTCAACAAGCACTTTAGGAGCAAGTATACTAAGGTATAAAGAGTCAACCAATTATTTTTTTATAAATCTTTTTACCTCCAACTTCAGTCACATGTGACAGTGAACAGATACGACTGATTACTTTTTGGGGAACTGCATGTCACTGTAATAACAGCAGCAGTTGAATATTTACAAGTCAGTCTGCTTGAGAAGAAGCATTAAATCCACTGTTCTGTGCACCGCTACATCGGCTTAACGAACAGTGACCACACAGAGCGAGCTTTAGATGACAACGTATGGACACTAACCTGCCATGTATGATGAAAGATTTATTCATGGATTTATCAAAGATTTTCTATACATACATTTTTCATGAAAAATTCAACTTAAATAAAAATGAAAATCAAAGTAGGAACTTATGGTCACACTCATCTGGCTCCCTTGATTTCAGGTATCTGGTTTGTGTGAAAACATCTAAAGATTTTATTTCCGAAAGGCAGATTTTATAAACAGCACGCATTTATTTAATTCATATATTCAGAACACTTGAGCGTAATGATAAAGCCACCTGAAGGAAATACACTAAAACTAGCAGATCTACATCAAGGTTTTGTTTTTAATGGCAGTTGAACCTCTTTCCAAGCTCAAGGCGCAGCTTAGTTTTTTTTAATGTAAAACTAACAGTTAATGTAAACAACCTTGAGGTGGACGATATGACGATATTAGATCGTAAAGATTAGAAAGTATTGGCGAGCTGGCCATGCAGAGAGCCCATTGTAAACATTGTAGAGCTATGCTCCTGCTCAGGAGTATCAGTTGATTTCTTCCTCTACCTGCAGCTTCATAAACCAACTCACGTAGGAAGGAAGAAACAGGTAACGGTTAATAGAATGGCATGGTAGTGTTATATTATTATAGTTAATATTCTTACTAAAAAACATTAAAGCCATCTTCAGTTACCTTGCTATTTAAAACTTAAAACTTTGTCGTTCTTTGAACGCATTTGCATTTAGCTGGATGTTTGGACTCTGGTTTGTCTGCTTAAGGTGGAACTACTTGGTGAGATGTATTGGACCACAGGCCGTGTATCCATTTACTTTTTTCCAGGCCATCCAAAAATAATAACAGTTTATGCCTCCGTTTCCTAGCATCAATAAGACAAACCTTGTCAATAAGAGCCCAATCCATGTAAAAGATGCTTTGAACACCAAAAAGTGGTCTTTAAATTTCAATAAAAAGGTGTTAATGGGAGTGTCATGAAATAATGAAAAATATTACTAATTATAATAAAACTACTTATACTACAACTACTACTACTAATAATAATAATAATAATATATACAGGGGTTGGACAATGAAACTGAAACACCTGGTTTTAGACCACAATAATTTATTAGTATGGTGTAGGGCCTCCTTTTGCAGCCAATACAGGGTCAATTCGTCCTGGGAATGACATATACAAGTCCTGCACAGTGGTCAGAGGGATTTTAAGCCATTCTTCTTGCAGGATAGTGGCCAGGTCACTACGTAATACTGGTGGAGGAAAACGTTTCCTGACTCGCTCCTCCAAAACACCCCAAAGTGGCTCAATAATATTTAGATCTGGTGACTGTGCAGGCCATGGGAGATGTTCAACTTCACTTTCATGTTCATCAAACCAATGTTTCACCAGTCTTGCTGTGTGTATTGGTGCATTGTCATCCTGATACACGGCACCGCCTTCAGGATACAATGTTTGAACCATTGGATGCACATGGTCCTCAAGAATGGTTCAGTAGTCCTTGGCAGTGACGTGCCCATCTAGCACAAGTATTGGACCAAGGGAATGCCATGATATGGCAGCCCAAACCATCACTGATCCATCCCCATGCTTCACTCTGGGCATGCAACAGTCTGGGTGGTACGCTTCTTTGGGGCTTCTCCACACCGTAACTCTCCTGGATGTGAGGAAAACAGTAAAGGTGGACTCATCAGAGAACAATACATGTTTCACATTGTCCACAGCCCAAGATTTGCGCTCCTTGCACCATTGAAACCGACGTTTGGCATTGGCATGAGTGACCAAAGGTTTGGCTATAGCAGCCCGGCCGTGTATATTGACCCTGTGGAGCTCCTGACGGACAGTTCTGGTGGAAACAGGAGAGTTGAGGTGCACATTTAATTCTGCCGTGATTTGGGCAGCCGTGGTTTTATGTTTTTTGGATACAATCCAGGTTAGCAACCAAACATCCCTTTCAGACAGCTTCCTCTTGCGTCCACAGTTAATCCTGTTGGATGTGCTTCGTCCTTCTTGGTGGTATGCTGACATTACCCTGGATACCGTGGCTCTTGATACATCACAAAGACTTGCTGTCTTGGTCACAGATGCGCCAGCAAGACGTGCACCAACAATTTGTCCTCTTTTGAACTCTGGAATGTCACCCATAATGTTGTGTGCATTTCAATATTTTGAGCAAAACTGTGCTCATACCCTGCTAATTGAACCTTCACACTCTGCTCTTACTGGTGCAATGTGCAATCAATGAAGACTGGCTACCAGGCTGGTCCAATTTAACCATAAAACCTCCCACACTAAAATGACAGGTGTTTCAGTTTCATTGTCCAACCCCTGTATATAATAATGTTAAAATTTATGCTGAGTTCAAACTGATAACTTTGATGAAACTGCAAACATTATTAATTACATTAATAACAAAATAATATTTTATACTGTTTATGCAGCGATACTGTGGTTTAACAAAGTGGTGGCATTGTTATTTTTATTAGGAAAAACTGAGATATAGTGTGCCTCAACCTTTATACGCCAACATAATAAATGTCAACTGCTTGACACAATGTCATAAAATTTAGCAAACTAATACGAATCTGAAAATATTCCTTTTTTATGTAGAATTGTGATAAAACAAACGGGTGTTAATATTTTTGCCATATTCTCAGCTCTGCTATGACGAGTTGAAGGATGTAAACTTGTCTGCATCAAGATGAATCCAGCTCTGATCACAACACCTGCAGACCCTGAGATCCCTTTGTTAAGATTTCCTTTCTTCTTACCGATCTCAGATGGAGGCAGGTCTGATTTGTGTCGGTGTTTCAGACTTTCCCACCAAGACAAAAGACAGATCAAGTTCTGTTTCTGCGTGGACTGCAGCTGTACTGACAAAGAAGATGCTGACAATGAAGACATTTCAGCATCTAAGTCTGCACTGCTGCTTAAAGAGAAGCTGCAAACAGCATCTAGGGTTACATCGCATTTCCCAGCTAAAACATGTCAATGCAGTGTTTTTACATTTAGAGTGAGGAAGGCTGGGGTCTCTTAACTTCAGTTAAATCCAACAACATGTAACCTACTGGAGGGGTTAAAGGTCAGAGCAAGGAACCAGGTCTGGATCAGTTTCTGACAGACAACATTCAAACCTTTTCATGCTGGATGAATGCCCATCATTCTGAGAAGCGTGGAAGTTAACATAAATCCTGTTTAAGGCAACAAGGAAAGCCCAAAGCACAACAGTTACACATAAATGCATGGATTATTCATGGTCTGGTTACAGCTAAGACTCAGCTGATATAATCTTCTTCACAGAAGGACTCATGTGAGACAATGGAGAGCTAAATCATCAATGGAAACGTTTGTGATGCTTTTTACAGAGTAAAACCAGCAGGTCATGTTTGACTGCCACCTGCTGCTGCTTTAAATCAGCGTTCACTCCTGTGTGTTGTCCAACCTTCCTGATCCACATTACCACTTTTTCAGGATGAACGGTAACAGGATTAGGATTATCAGACCGATTTATCTTATCCAAGAGTAAAATGAATCATCTAAGACCTTCAGCAGCAAGGAACCAGAATAAGCTTCTAAAGCGAACACAAACGGTTTGTTTCTTGCATTCAGGGAGGGTTGCTATTTTCATTCAGCTTTCCCATCTTAACCCCAGCAGGAAAAACAACCGAGGAACGCCTCTAAACAGTTTGTTACCATGGTGAAGTCATATGAAGCAGGAAGAGCAGGGCTATGCAGAGCCCATCCCTAACTCACGCAAACAAAAAAGCCTCGCACCATCAATACTGTCTAATAAAACAAACCAAGATGTGAACCATCCACACAATCAGAGACAAACGTCTAAAAGTAACCAAGGGAAAATACGGCCTCCCGTTGGCATTAGCACCAGAGTTTCAATTACGATTACAGAGTCAGTGACTCATTTCTGTTTCTCAGTTCGTCTTTCAGAGCTGACAGCTGTCATTCCTCTGAACATACGCTGAGCTCTACTCAAAACTAAAATATAAAAAGGACCTAAAACACACAAACAGAAAACCATCAGCAGAAAGCAAAAGCTGTTTGTTAAAAACAACAAACAAGCTTCAGGCAAACCAATAGGGGCTACCTCACGTTTTCAAGGTTTTATTTAAACACAACACTGCCAAAGAAAGTCTTAAAAACCAAATGCTTCACCAACACACAGCATGACACATTTCAGAGTCGTATCCAGTCAGCATTAAACTCGGGTGTGAACGCATTGAAGACCGTTTACTTACTTGGAAAGTGAGTAACTATGATACAATCACTCAGGACAGATTGTAGTACTAGGTGTGAATGATCATTGTTAGGCCCATCGTCCAGGACCCATGTTCCCACCAGGTCCAAAGGAGGATGTTTCTGAATCATTATTAAATCTACACCATGAAGAATTAAGGCACTTCTGAAGCCAAACTTGAGTCCAACCCCATACTACCGAGCTGTACCTAATAAAGTAGCCAGTCAGTATATGCATATTCATAACTATTTCAGTTTCTGTTATACAGGTCCTTCTCAAAATATTAGCATATTGTGAAAAAGTTCATTATTTTCCATAATGTAATGATGAAAATGTAACATTCATATATTTTAGATTCATTGCACACTAACTGAAATATTTCAGGTCTTTTATTGTCTTAATACGGATGATTTTGGCAAACAGCTCATAAAAACCCAAAATTCCTATCTCACAAAATTAGCATATCATTAAAAGGGTCTCTAAACGAGCTATGAACCTAATCATCTGAATCAACGAGTTAACTCTAAACACCTGCAAAAGATTCCTGAGGCCTTTAAAACTCCCAGCCTGGTTCATCACTCAAAACCCCAATCATGGGTAAGACTGCCGACCTGACTGCTGTCCAGAAGGCCACTATTGACACCCTCAAGCAAGAGGGTAAGACACAGAAAGACATTTCTGAACGAATAGGCTGTTCCCAGAGTGCTGTATCAAGGCACCTCAGTGGGAAGTCTGTGGGAAGGAAAAACTGTGGCAGAAAACGCTGCACAACGAGAAGAGGTGACCGGACCCTGAGGAAGATTGTGGAGAAGGGCCGATTCCAGACCTTGGGGGACCTGCGGAAGCAGTGGACTGAGTCTGGAGTAGAAACATCCAGAGCCACCGTGCACAGGCGTGTGCAGGAAATGGGCTACAGGTGCCGCATTCCCCAGGTCAAGCCACTTTTGAACCAGAAACAGCGGCAGAAGCGCCTGACCTGGGCTACAGAGAAGCAGCACTGGACTGTTGCTCAGTGGTCCAAAGTACTTTTTTCAGATGAAAGCAAATTCTGCATGTCATTCGGAAATCAAGGTGCCAGAGTCTGGAGGAAGACTGGGGAGAAGGAAATGCCAAAATGCCAGAAGTCCAGTGTCAAGTACCCACAGTCAGTGATGGTCTGGGGTGCCGTGTCAGCTGCTGGTGTTGGTCCACTGTGTTTTATCAAGGGCAGGGTCAATGCAGCTAGCTATCAGGAGATTTTGGAGCACTTCATGCTTCCATCTGCTGAAAAACTTTATGGAGATGAAGATTTCATTTTTCAGCACGACTTGGCACCTGCTCACAGTGCCAAAACCACTGGTAAATGGTTTACTGACCATGGTATCACTGTGCTCAATTGGCCTGCCAATTCTCCTGACCTGAACCCCATAGAGAATCTGTGGGATATTGTGAAGAGAACGTTGAGAGACTCAAGACCCAACACTCTGGATGAGCTAAAGGCCGCTATCGAAGCATCCTGGGCCTCCATAAGACCTCAGCAGTGCCACAGACTGATTGCCTCCATGCCACGCCGCATTGAAGCAGTCATTTCTGCAAAATAATTCCCGACCAAGTATTGAGTGCATAACTGTACATGATTATTTGAAGGTTGACGTTTTTTGTATTAAAAACACTTTTCTTTTATTGGTCGGATGAAATATGCTAATTTTGTGAGATAGGAATTTTGGGTTTTCCTGAGCTGTATGCCAAAATCATCCGTATTAAGACAATAAAAGACCTGAAATATTTCAGTTAGTGTGCAATGAATCTAAAATATATGAATGTTAAATTTTCATCATGACATTATGGAAAATAATGAACTTTATCACAATATGCTAATATTTTGAGAAGGACCTGTATTAGGTTGAGTCAGACCAAACAGGGAAGACTTTCACAAGTGGAGGTCAGTGGAGCAGATCAGCTGAAAGATTAACCGGACTCGAAACTAGAAGCTGTCCACAGAAAGGAGACATGGATCAAAATAATCAAAGACTAATTAAAAAATTACATTTTCATTACGTTGGATAAACATTTGAAAAACTACAAGTCATCCTTATTTACCCATCCTATTCTATCTATATATTATCAGTGCACTGCAGAGCTTAAAGAAGACTCGCACATTTTCTGTAATAGAGCAGCACAATATTTTTAAATCACAATCGTCATCATGACATCAGTGTGTCCAAAATCATAATCGCAGTATTAGGTGTAATACTAATATTCACATGTCATGCAATTGACCTTTCGCAAAACCCCGCCCCCAAACGGTCCTTGTCCAATCACACATCATTAGCATTTCTAGCTATGTAAGCTAGGTCCGACATTCCCCAAGATGGTGAAGCGATGCGCCTATGGTTTATGTAAATCAGACAGTAGGTATCCTAAGAGTTTGTCTGGGGGAGTTGTGTTTTTTCCCTTCCCAAAGCCGAAAACACAACTGGAGCGGTGCCTACAATGGATAAAACGGTGTGGAAGGCCTCACTCCCAGCTGAATGTCTCAAAAATTAACAAGCATACGTACGTCTGCTCAAAGGTAAGGCAAGTATTGTCCTGCTGTAGAGGTGATAATATCAAGGTTATGAATAATATTCGTTAATATTGTGTATTATTTAGGATATTGTTGCCAAAAGATTACCCTCTTACTAAACGTTTAGTAAGTCCATTACCTAACTTCGGTAAATGTCTAAGTAGATGTTCACTGTCGTGTTGGCTCTTAATGCTGGTAACCCTCTAAAGTTATGTTTTTTCAGTTTAACTACATAAAAGTAATTAGCTAACTAACATTTAATGTTAGCCTCCTAACAAGCAACTTGAAATCATTTTGTTTTCATCTTTCATTTAGCATTTCCTGAATGGGAAGCCCACCCCTGAGTATCCCAACTCTGTAGTTGCTGTACAAGTGCTGAACCAGACTAGGGAGCAGCTCGGAGCCTGTCGAAAGCCACCCAAACATCGGTAGGGCTACATGCTAATATTTTATTTGAAAAAAGGGTTGCACTAACCAGTTAGGTAGAATGAGCAGTGAATGCTTATAAGTTGCACTTCTCATTACACCACTTTGAAGAGCAACTTGAGACCGGTATGCTTTAGCCTCGAGAATTGTTGTGTCCCCTTCATTACGTATTGTAATATTTTGAATATAACCCTCCACGGCATATTGTAACCCCTTTTGCCTCGATCTGGAGGATAACGCGCAAGTATTGCTCCAAAACGAGTCACTAACACGCACTGGTAAAGAAGCTATCCCTGTCATGACATGCGCTAACACTCCGTCGGCTACAGAAAGCTTGACGGGCGTAGTAACAGTAACTAAGGGGGCAGGGCTTTTGCGAAAGGTCAATTACAATCTGCACGGCGTTAATACATGTGGCTGGCTGCCTGGACTGCTGTTTATTTTTTATCCTAAAGCTCCTAGAGAGGGGTGGGGACATTGTGGAATTGTAAAGAAAGAAAAAGAGTCTGGAAAACTTTATATTGGCACAGTAATTTTCAGCAGTAATATCAAATTACCAATATTTCTGGCATCATGCAGCCCCAGTAAGGGAATCTGAACGGCTAAGGATCATCTGAAGGCGAACTACATCCCGTTTCAGTGAAGCTGAAGAAGCAGGACCATCACACTTCGGATTCAAACTTAAACAGATCAACATTACCTAGCGTACCAAAGCAGTGTTGGTGGAAACCTTCAACAATTCATTGAAAGGACACATACCAACAAGAGCAGGAGGAACGGCAGGTCACTCCTCTGAACAGCAGAAAGGTAAAGCACTCAGGAATGTCAGAATGGGTCAAAATCCATTTAGACTTAGAGCTCAGTGGGTCATATGATGCAGGAAACAAATCAAAGAATTAAATAATTGTTAAGTATGAATCAAGGCTGACAATACTCTCGAACAAAGTTAGGAAGAAGGAAGTTTTTTTGCTTTTTATGTAAAAAAAATAAATTTTATATCCCTGGTGTGATGAAGCCAGACTGAAATCAGCCATTCTTTGATAAGAATCACAGACTCTCTCCCAGCTAATCCTGGGACGTACATGAATATCAGCTGGAAATACTCAACCAAACGCAGGCTTCAGAGCTCTAATCCCACTGCAAAGCTTCCAGGAATTCAGGTAATTATCACGTTTAAACCTGAAATATTTTCAGGAAGAACCTCCTTCCCTGGAGTAGAGCTGAAGGGGGAGACAGAAAGGTTTAATTAAAAACAGACCATGGCTCCCATGGTCAAAATGAAGTCATGTTTCTATGAAGCTATTAGGTCTTATTTACCAAACATTAAATAGCAGCAGTTTGATATCGAGCTGAGAGATGAGGCAGTTGTTTAGACGGCCAGTCATGTGGTTTTCCCACCAAACCGGATCCAGTCAAAACTGGTGCTGGTACTTACTTTGCACTGGTTCTTTTCTGTTTCCACTTCAATTCAATTCAAAAATACTTTATTAATCCCAAAGGGAAATTAAATGTTGTAGCTCATATTATGAAGGTTTCCTCAAAGAGCCGTTGTAGATGCTGATGGCTGTGGGCAGGAAGGATCTCCTGTAGCGCTCCGTCTTACAGCAGATCTGAAGAAGCCTCTGACTGAAGAAACTCTGTTGCTGTAGGACAGTCTCATGAAGAGGATGCTCAGAGTTCTCCATAATGTTCTTCATTTTATGAAGAATCCTTCTTTCCCTTCTTGTAGATGGCTTCACAGTTGCATCTCCACTCTAGTCTGTTGTCCAGGTGAACACCGAGGTATTTATACTCCTCCACCACCTCCACTTCTCCTCCCATGATGAAAATAGTGTCTGACCTATTCCTGTTTCTCTTAAAATCTACAATCATCTCCTTTGTTTTAGTCACGTTCAAAATGAGATGATTGTTTCCACACCATGCCACAAAGAGGTCCACCACCATCCTGTACTCAGCTTCTTGTCCATCTCTGATCTACCCCACGACTGCAGAATCATCCAAATATTTCTGCAGATGACAGGAGTCTGTCTTGTACTGGAAGTCTGAGGTGTAGAAAGTAAAGAGGTGACAGTCCCCTGTGGTGTCCTCTTGCACAAGCTACGGCCCAATAAACGGGTTCTTTCTTAGCATCAACTTTGAGCTGGGCCAGATAATGAACAACTTTCACCAGCAGCTATACTTATGGAGGCCAACAATTAACAAAAATCGTTTTAGCACCTTGTTTAAACTTGCACAGTTTATTTAGGTTTGATCTGTCTAATCTAAGACAAAAACACAGAGGTTTATCATTAAGAAAACAATTAGCATTAGGTTAGCATGACCTCACTGTCACCCATCTTCCTGTAGTTTATTTTGATATCACCCATCATGGTGTTTAAGGAGGCCAACATGCCACAAAGAGCTTGCTCCCACAGCTGAATCCATAAATGCCATTTCTGACTCCAGGCATCACCAGACGTTAACAAATGTCGCTCTAAATGTTGTGTTACCAGCGCTCCAGGAGTCGATCAGATCAGAGATCGGCTGCTCTGATTGGTCTTAAGACTAGCTGATGTTTAAAACAGCGCTGATAAATCAAGGTGGTGATAATCAGAGCAGCTATTTGCTGTGTTCCTTGGATAAAGAATGTGATTAGTGGCGTTTAATGGTCTGCATCGTCTGCAATCTTTCCAAAAGACTGAATAAAACAAGGGAAAATCAAACGGATGACTTATATAGTGACACAAAGACATGGGTCCGAGTTGGTTCACACATCTTGGAAAACCAAACCGGTTCTTTTATAGAGCCAATTCAAAACTGGCTCTTGCACCAGCTGTGATTGGCACTGGAACTGACAGGTTAGGAAATGGTCAACACCAGAATCATCAGGCCAGGTGAAAAAAAAAATCCTTACCAGTGTGGAAAATGGCCAGCGGTGCATCTCCAATAATGATCGCCAAATATATGGTTAAAAATATGATAACATAAAGTAGTTGCTAGGAGACCACAGGTGAGGACCTAGAATCACTTCCATCCAAGTAGTTTTAGGTCTGAACCAGAGTTGGTGTCAAAGCCAGTTCTTAAAAATTACAGTAAAAATCAGTTTTGGGTTTTCCACAGCAAGAGCCATCTTATAGCCACAATATTAAAACATAGAATTAAAACAAACAAAAGTGTTAATAACACAAAACTTATACAGATATAGATATGAAAATTCAAAACTACTTCACAACAACCCAAGACCCAGAAACAGATAAAAAACTTCAGGATCTAATGAAAATCAGATTAAAGATTACATTGTAGCCACTGACAGAAGTGAGGCTGCCATACACAGGCTCCAACGAGACCCCCGACCACAATCAGCAGCCAAGTCTGGTGAAGTGTCTTGCCAAAGGACAACGCCTGAGACGGACAGAGCGGGGGTTCGAACCGGCAACAAACTGATTACAGGACAAACTCCCACCACCTGAGCCACAGCCGCCCACTTTTAATCTTTAAGTAAAAGACTTGGAATAAAAAAGAAAAAGGGTTTACTGTTCAATAGTTACCTAGTTACATCTTTGTAGTCATCTTTAAAAGTGCAAGAAGATGAGAGACAGTGAACTCATGTTGTTCCAGAGCTAATCTGACATTTGATGTTCAGTGTTTCTATTGCTTTCTGTCTGAAATTAGGCAGATTAACAGTCAAACTGTTTCCAGACTTTTCGTTAACCCCCCACCCTCCATCTCTTGATGAAAGCGTTACTCATTTGTGGCCCAATAAACAGTTTGTGCTGGAGTTTGTCCTTTACCAGTGTAAACAGACAGCACTAAGACTTGTTTGATCAGAGAAAAACAGCAGCACTCCACTTAGAGGTATACAGCTTTAACTTCAGACATATAGGGGGCGATAATGAGGTGGTTTCTACACCATCTACCTAGATGAGACGAAGATGATCTCATCAGAAACTCAATGTGGTTTTGGGTCCTTGTTATTCTGAGATAAATGATCAAAATGGATAAAAGGCAGCAGAATATGTCACAAGAGAAGGGCACACACCCGCTGTCAGTAAAGGGGATTTTCCGTTATTCCAGAAGCTCGTGCCTGGCACAATCTTTGCAACTTTTCGTGCAGCATGAGATGGCCACTGGGTTAAGCTTCAAGTTTTTTTGACTAGCCTGATTATAAACACAGGTAATAATACTTGTTAAATGAACTTTCATAAACAGGAAACAAGTAGCACTTATAAAAAGCTCAAACTTTGTTGATAGAACTGTTTATTAGGATGAATCTCCCCTACAGATTCTTCTTCTGCTAACAATTGTCGTCTACTGTTTAAAATAGGAACTACAGCGAAAGCAGTGCACCTCAAGTGAATGTTGAAATTACAAGCGACTTTCTTCATGTTCGAAATCTGCCAAGACGCATTAAGTGACTGAAGGATTTATTGCCCCTGTCAGCGTGCACACTTAGCACCGTCACAATAATGCACGAGTAATGAGTCATCTTTTGTTATATCATTATAAAAATTGTTATTTGCACTTCCTGATCGAGGACTTCATATGAATGAACTGTTAGCATCAACAACGTAAATTCACATCATCAGTCCTCATAAAAAAACTAAAAAAACAATCCTATGGTGGCACAAGTCCTCCTCTCTGAAGGCTACTCTAAACCTGAGGGTCAAAACAAGTTCTTCTGTGCTGCTGTGTTAACTACCTGAACTAGAGCCTCTGCAACATACATGTGGGTTGTGTTTCCCTTTTATTTGTCATGCCTAACAAGAGATTTTATTAATTTACATATCTGGCAGGTCTCATTCCTAAAGTCTAACCCCTCGCCGTGTACTAGGGCAGTGAGCGTGTGATGAATAAATCCTGATGGGCTTTTGAAGCATTGAAATAGACCTGATATTTACTAAAGCTGAACCCTGTGAGTCCCAGCCAAGCAGGAAAATAACTTACAGGTAACAGAGTCACTTACAAATTTAATAAAAAAAGAAATGGAAACATCCATCCTTTTCCTAGCCCTTAGTCAGCAGAATGAAGCCATCATCATTACTATTTACTTAGATTACAGCAATAAAACAATTTTTAGAACCATAACTCCCTCCAACTGCATGTTAACTTCTCTGATTACAACATTCTCACTGTAATTAATTATTTATGAACATTAAAACAAATCCCTAACTGCTTTATTCCAGCTGCAGATGCAGCTCATGCAATGTAATAGTAAAATTAGCACGATTAGCAGTGAAGGAGTAAGTCTGTTTCTCTGCATCGATGCCGTCACGTAACAAAGCTGCATGTGTGTAATTACACAGCATGCAAAAACGTCTATTTGGCTGCAGTTCTGCAGACCAACCAAGAGTATTATTATTATTATTCAAAGCCCAGCCTCAAACAATTCCTTCCTTCTGCTCGAAGTTTTCCTTCTGTCTTACAACCAGGATGGCCATCAGCCCAAAATATGTCAGATGATGGATGTCGATGTGTAACCTCAGACCACAACCAAGAACCAAAAGCTAGCCTGGATTCCTCCTGAAACCTGGGAGACACATGGACTCAGCAACACATGGAGCAATATGAACTCTCACTTCCTCACTCTTTTGGTTTTGTTGGGTAGGAATGTGGTTTAGTTCATGGAAACCATCAGTGAGTGAACCTGGTCTAGACTAGAAGGCAGAGAATCTCGTACACACACATGCAGCTGGGACATAAAAACATGCCATCAATTATTAAACAGGCTTGCCTTTTAATATCACTTTCATGGTATAATAATCAGAGAATTTTGTAGTATTCCACGTTAACTGAAAAAGCAGAAGCTATTGGAAAGGAAAACAGAAACATAGATGCAAACTATATTTTTGTTTATTGCATTGGCCTAAAACTGCACAGAACAGATTTTTCTTTCAAAAACGAGGATCAATATTGTATTCATCCTTGATCCTAGCAGCCTGCAATGATGCATTTTGGTTTAAATCCAATAACTGAATTCCTCAAATTTACTTGGCTTTTAGCTTTAATTATAGGTTGATGTCAGATTGTGAACAGCTCATTTTAATAATTATCCACCGAAATGTGTTCAGATATTATGGATCCAAGACTATAAGCGATTAATGACTAAATAACATGTCAGTTTAGAGTCCAGCCTAATCACAAACATAAGTAGAAAAATCTATACGGGTTTCTGTTGTCTTTGTTTCAGGGAGATGGGTCAACAGGAGAAGCAGAGCAGATGAAGGACTACATTTGAAAGCAGCTACATTACAACTTCAAGCATGTTACTGTCATTTCTTTCTTCATTTCAGCTGTTTTGGACTGTCTTAGGTCTGCTGGGAACACTATTTTACAAATTCTGCAGTGAATTACCCAGAACGGTGTTATTTGCTTAAAACAAACAAAAAAGGCTCTACTTGCAACCTGTTGATCATATTTGTGTACACAGCACTTAAGTTTGACTTGGATTTGTTGCAAAGACCTGCATGGACTCAATCAAATGTACATAGGATTTAAATATGATCTGAACTGCAGAACTGGCAGTTCGTGATATAGTACCTGGACCTTTTTTGGTCATAGGAACTATCCATGCCTTGTGAGGGTTTCTTTCAATTCAATTCAGTTTATTTATATAGCGCCGTTCACAACACATGTTGTCTCAAGGCACTTCACAACAGTCAGGTTCATACATTCCAATTAATCCTAACCATTGAACAGTGCAGTGCAGTTATTTATTCAAAGTGGATAAAAAAGTTTTTCTATCTAAGGAAACCCAGCAGATTGCATCCAGTCAGTGACTTGAAGCAGTCACTCCTCCTGGATGAGCATGTAGAGACAGTGGACAGTCACTGGTGTTGACTTTGCAGCAATCCCTCATACTGAGCATGCATGTAGCGACAGTGGAGAGGAAAAACTCCCTTTTAACAGGAAGAAACCTCCAGCAGAACCAGAACCAGGCTCAGTGTGAGCGGCCATCTGCCACGACCGACTGGGGGTTTGAAAGAACAGAGCAGAGACACAAAGAGAACAAAGAAGCACTGATCCAGGAGTACTTTCTATGGGAAGGAAAAGTAAATGTTAATGGATGTAGCTCCTTTAGTCGTTTCACCTAGAAAGAAAGAACAGATAAACTCTGAGCCAGCTTTCAAGGTTAGAGTCTGAAAGAGAGCACAGTTTTAATTTCTTCCATTCTTATTTTACTGGATGAAGTTACGCATGCAGCGACTTGAAAGAGCTTTACAAGACTGACTTCATGCAACCGAGAAATACTGCTATAGCTTAATTTTGTGAGATTTTCCACTTCTACTGCAAAGCATTAAGGCTGCCAAGTCAGCAGCCATAATGTGCTTAGGCCTCTTCGTTAAATTAGATTTTTATATCTAGGGATACACCGATATGAAAATTAGGTTGATATTAAATATTAACGTTACTATTATGGCTGATAACCAATATTTACTGATATTATAGATATATAATTCCCTACCCTTTTGACTAAACCACTACACCACTGGCATTGCTCCTCTGATTCAGTTGAACAATCCTGTGCTCCATCACTTTCACATGCTCAAACAAATACCACAAGGCTAAACCCCTCCACATCCAGAAACAGATTAACGGCAACATGAAAATAAACAGTAATTAATATCGGCATCGTTTTACTTACAGTACCGATACCAATGTTAAAAAATGACGTCAGCCAATATCCTATTTATAGGAGCACTACACTGTTTACCTGAACTAAAATACAATTTAGGTGTATAATTAGGCGTTCAAAAGTGCACAAAAATCAAATTTTAGCTCAGAACATACTTTAAGTTTCAGTATATCTGCATCAGGCAAAAAATGTTAGGTATTTTTGCTGTAACATAATAGTAGGTATACAGCCAGGTCAATTATTACAGTTTTTTTTCCAGTGTAGAATGACGAACATCTACAACAATAAAAATCCACATATTTTAGCGATAAAAATAAACTCCTGCCCATG
This sequence comes from Girardinichthys multiradiatus, assembly GCF_021462225.1. Classification (NCBI taxonomy): domain Eukaryota; kingdom Metazoa; phylum Chordata; class Actinopteri; order Cyprinodontiformes; family Goodeidae; genus Girardinichthys; species Girardinichthys multiradiatus. Next base: position 44,893,114 of record NC_061795.1, on the reverse strand, counting down.
ATATGAACATATGTACAAAGGAAGAAAATGTGCGTGTAGTGATGTCTTGATGATCAAGACAGTTGGGTAGAAAAACTCAAACGTAAGCAGTGAACTAGTTCTTAAAATGCAGGAGCCAGTGTTAGTTTTTATTTTTGCCCAGGATGCTCAGATGTATTGAACAGTGCAGCTGCAGCTGGGAAAAGATCTTACATCACTCCCTGCCGATCACAGCCCCTTTAAACTAAAACAACACGTTAACTTCTCCGACTTCAACAGCAGTTTTTCCTACAACATAAAGCATCTCCAGCTACAGGTGCTCCTAAACGAACCTGATCCTAATGATGCAGGAGAAGCTGCAGACCCACGCAGTCACTGTGGACCTCGGTGCAGCCACGGTGATAACCGTAAAGATCATTCATCACCTTCTCTATCATAAAACCAGTGAACTACCAGAGCAAAGCTTTAAGCCAAGCCAACACGCTGACGGGTTTCTGAAGAATAAATCGGCCCGGTTTGACGGTACTCATCGTTACAGACAGCGGAGGCCTCCGTTCTGCCGTAAACCAGGATAAGATTAGCCTTTAGCGGTTAGCTCAATCCGTATCTCAGCCAAGTACCACTTTAAAAAGGGATGCGACCAACCTTCCCTTCGATGTCAACACAATGTCTTCGATGTCACCCGATCGCAGACCGTAAACAACAACATTTTAAAGGGATAACACCTCCTAGCTGTTAGCATGGAGCTAACGACTGGAGCTAACGTCTGCTGTTGTTTTCACCGAAGGAGGTTGCTCTGAAAAACCCGGTGTTGTACTCGCTAAAATACTCCTCTTACCTCTAAAGACAGCTCCTTCAGCTCACAGCGGGTCACTGAGCAGGTGAACAACGAGGAGACAGAGCCAGGATCCCAGTTTGTCGTCTTTCCTCCGTCTGCTTGTTGAACACATCGGATCCAACCCAGACAGACTCCAGGCGCTTAATAGCAGCCGGGGCGCGCTCGCTCAAGTTTTCTGTCGGGAGCGCGCGCTGCACGAATCTATATGACACCAGGGGCGTTGTTAGGAGCCGGGGACACCCGGAAGGAAGGGGGCGTGTGATAGCGGGGTGACTTTTAAAATGCAAAACCGCTGCACAAAACGATTACATAAATGGAAAAAAAAAAAAATAAAGTGCGTCAAAATCTGATTGACCTAACCTCATTAAAAAAGCATTCAAAGACATTCCCGTGACCCAGGTCTATCTAGACATTTCCACACCAGGAAATGCTTCCCCCTTATTTGCACCTGGTACAACGTTTTTCCCATTGTGTCAACATTAACAGTTAGCAATTGCAAAATCTAGAACATAATGTTAGCTCAGCATGAGCAGAGCTACTAACATGAGCAAACCCTTCTTGTAACACACAACTAGGAAGACAAGTCCATGTGTTTTTCTTGGCTCAAATACCCAGCAGCCCTTGCGGCTTATCCAGCCTCAAAGGACGTAACATAGCCCCCACCTAACTCTGAGGGTGCCTCACCTGTCATTGATGAGGGCAACTGAGCTGCGTGAAGCTGACACCCCACCCACTTGAAAAATTCCAGCAAATAGACAGAATGATTAGTGCTTCGTTTGTGCTGTTTTGGTTTCTGAGATATTAAAGATTATTTTTTAGGCCATCCAGAGGTCACCATCCCCCCATTTTACTCCGAATTGAACCGGAGTGGGCTCATTTTTTAGTGCTTCGTTTGTGCAGGTTTGTGCCGTTAAAATTTTTGTTTGTGCTGTTTTGGTTTCTGAGATATTAAAGATTATTTTTTAGGTCATCCAGAGGTCACCATCCCCCCATTTTGCTCCAAATTGAACTGGAGTGGTCTACCTTTTTAATGCCGCTTTTATGTACAAGCTATATAATTTTCTTTCAGGTGATCACTGACGACTTAAATCGATGACGTCTATGGCCTGCGCTGAACATCATCACCACCATGAGGTGGGCACATGACCAATATATTCATAGTTGGACAGTATTTCCCATCCCATACATGAAGCTAGTAAAGACATGGAGAGGTACTTTAGCCTAAGTGAAGCTTTACCTTAAGTGGACAAAAGTACTTTTTTGCAGATCAGAGCTGCTGTTAGACTTTATAGACTAACCATCACTGCTTCCAACAAACAATAGGTTTTCTACTTTCATGCCAATATTGAAGTTTTTATCTGATCAAGTTTTTATCTGATCAAGTTTTTATCTGATCAAGAGTTTACATAAATGCTGTCACCACTGTCACCTGATTGTTCTGCATGCCTAATTTAATATATATAACCTATACCTTACTGATAACTGCACAGTATTGTATTTTTCCTCTCTTTTATTGTAAATCCCTTTCAGCCTTTTTGTGATTGTTTTTTGCACTTTGTTTCTTATAGCTTTTAGTTTGGGTAAGTTTTCTACTTTTTTAGATAAATATGAACTTGTGTACTTTCATTGCCTTATGGTTTGGTGCTGACACACTCAAATGTTCCTATTGTGGAACAATAAAGGTTTTCTATTCTAATTAATTGAGAGAGGTAACCATGACTTCTGAGATCACACATAACCAAGTTACTGTTTGAAAATGTAATCTACATTATACTTTCAAAGAAGAATAAACACTTCTGATTTGGAAAATTAACTTTATGTTATAAATCACCACAGGTAAAATATGGCATACTTAACCATCTAAGAACTTGTAACAAAGAACATTAAAATAGAACCTATTTCTGGTCAGGAATATAAAACCATGGCAAAATGTATTTGCCTTTTGATCTGGGCTTCTCAGAAATTTTCCCCCAAAATGTGTTGATTCACAGCATTCAGTCTGCTGTGTATAACACTGCATGTGGTTGTATTGTCTTCTTTTCAGACACAGTCTTCACTATATTTGCCAGGTCATCATGAAGCTCCCACACACATGGAGCTCTTCGGCAGTATGCAATGTAATGTCCCAGACCATCTTTAGTCAAGCTTCCCTTGAAAGCGATGACTCCTCTCAAAGAGAATGTCTTTCCTTGGAGAGCAACAGTGGGGGGAAATTCACTCAAAGGAAACTGAGTTGTGTTTGCAAGGTCAGTGTCAATCCATGTTATTTCTCCAATGCTGTAGCTGTGAGTAACAGTTCCAGCACAGAGCATTTTTCCTGAGGTGCTGGCTCCCGTTTTGAATTCAAGTGGACATTCTGATTCCTTCGGTAGTGGGCGAAGGCAGGGAGACTCCGGAAGGAAGAGTCCATTTTCCACTGAAATGTCAAGCTGAGCCATGCCACAGTCCATCAGCACAGAAATGTCAGGAGAAACAAATGGTACTTCCCTTGTTGTTCCTTTGTTTAGCTGGCAGAACTGTGAAGAGCAGTGTTTTGAGATGTAAACGCTGGATATATTTCTCATTGTTTTTCCAATGACCGTGGAGATATTGCACTGGGCATCGATTTGATGGGCACCAGACCTCAACTGGATTTTTTCAAACATTGCACTTAGCAGCTCTGCCCTCTGTGAATAGATCTTTGGGGTCACACCATCTGTAGCAATGGCTTTTACCAGCAGCAAGATGGGGTTGTCACTGTTGTTCCTGACAACATTTTGAAATGTCACAGAAAGCACAGCATAAGCACTGACAAAACGCATCAAATGCACATGTGTTCAGAACAGAGATTGTTGATTTCCCAACTCTAATCGGTTGATGCAGGTTTCCATTTTTTAATAGTCCCACTTTCACTCTTTTTGCCCCAAAAGATGGATCTGCATGGAGCCATTCAGTGCAGGAAGTGAGATAAGAAGTCCTCTTCCTTTTTTTGGGTGGAAGAATCAGTCCCCTCCAGTTTTCAACCACGTCTTCATCTGTTGGAGGAATGTTTGTGGTTTCATCGGATTCTACAGATTGGTGAGAATCCATTCTTGTCTTGGCTTCAGCACTGTGGGTAGTCATGGATACAGAGTTTGTTTCGGAAACTTTTGCTAATCCAGATGTTTCCTCATCATTTTTCGCTTTTGCAGAACAAATCCGCATATTTCCTTCTATAAAGGAAAGATGACGAGAAATAAAGCGATCAACTCGAATGGGTAAGTTCTCGTGTTTAAAAAGGCCATGCTTTACATTTTTAAATTCTGCTTCAACAGTGGCTGAGCTTGCTGTGAGGTTGGTGCTTTTGAAGAGGGGGACCATTACTCCTGTCCAAAGTGGTAAGTAACTTGCTAGTCTTATTATGTGTGGAACAATATCAGGGAGGAAATGGATGTTGTCCCTATCCCCATTGGCTGCAGCGAGTGACCTGCTCTCCTCGCATATGTTTGATACCCAGCCGCGTAGGTCAGTCTGGATCTCGTCAAAAGAATCCACTTGATGCATTTCATTTGGATCTTCAGCTGGAATGATGATGGAGTCTTCTGTGATCTGGGCTTTTAGATATTTTTTGCACATCTCTGATTCGAGAGGGACTCCAGAACTATCATCACCCTCTGCCTCACTGAGGGCCACAACAGTGATGGCATGTATTAGCTGTTTTGCATGGTCCAAGCACTGTGATTGAAGAAGCTTTGCTATTGCCCTGACAAAGAAATCTTTGACACGGTGTGACTTGTTTTTCAGGCAGTCCCACTGAAAGATCATCTTTATGCAGTGTGCCACATCAACCCTGATAAAACAAGGAGGAAGTTTTGCAGACTGGTTCCCAAGTAGCAAACGGAAGCATTCGTTAATATATGTCTTCAGATCGGGGTAAGGAGTGAAGGCCTTCACCAGAGCACCAAGAATAGCCAGAGAAAAGTCACTCACGGCTTCCTTTGGTATAGCAGCACCTGTACGAAGCCATTCTGTCAGCCATGTTGCATTAATGTCGTGTCTCTCTGACAGCATTTGCACAACTGGGACTGAGCAGTTGTCCCCTGTCAGAACACCTTGATATAAGAAGATGTGGCCAGATGTACCATTTGGTCTCACCAGTCTTCTCACAACTGAGCCAGTTGCGTCAAAGCAAACTACTGAGGGGCATTTTTTGGACAATGCCTTATACACATGTAGCTGTGTTTGACTCCAATAGTGGCAGAAGAACTTGTCTAGACCAATGTCTCTTATACTACCACTGTGAGGTGTGCTATATTTTAATAACTGCAAAGACAAAATGGGATCTTTGTCACCTAATTCCAAATCTCTTCTCTCCTGCTTAGCTTTTCGTAGGGTGGCCAAATTTGGAAGGTGACTTGGCTCAGCATCTCCAATATCCATCAAATCTGATGCCTTCGCTGACCTCCATACAGCCGGCTCCATCCTGCCCTCACACAGCTCTTTTGAAATCTGTGCACGAAGGTTTCCAGACATGAACCTCTTGGATTGCCCAGTGTGCAGGGAGATATCAGTGTCTTCAATGAAACACTGAAGCAGCATTTGGCTGTTTACCGTTGGCTCTCTAGCACAAGTCATTTTAATATGGCCTTGACACTCTTTACAGAAGCCTTTGATATCTATGTAGTTGCTTGTGACAGTTGGATAAACTTTTGCTCTCTGGAACACAAATGTACTTGTGCTTTTGATCTTTTTCCAAATCAGATGGTTAATTACATGACTCCAAGTGCCAGGCTTCAAAATCATGTATTCCCTTTTGCCAGATGATGAAAACTAGTCATTATATTCCACTTTCTCAGGTACAAATTTGATCCATTCCTCAAAAGGAACTTCAAGCTGAAAACCTGAGCAGTCGTCTTGTCCAGGAGAAATGGAGCCAGAGTCAAACTCTGTGTCCACACTGCTCTCACGATCACTTTCCTGCTCACTGATCTCCAAACATGACCAGATGTTGTGTCTGTTAGATTTTACAAAAGTGTACAGGGCTTTTGGAGACATCTTGTTTTCCAGCTGCTGACTTAATACTGTCCAAATAGTGGCAGCTGGAGTGGCTATTTTGCCATTTAGAAGGATATCCTCTTTGGAAGTGCAGAGAACTGCAACAAGGGATTCCCTGTCTATTGATGGCTGTCGAGGCATCTAGTTAAAGAACGAAAAGGCTTTGATTAGCATTAATCAAAATATTATTCTGGCCTATATAATCTCCCAAAGCCACAAAACATTGATATTTCAGCATTCTATCACAACTCAAAAACTCAGTTTAAATTGTTCTCTCAAATCTGTAAGCCATTTATGCTGTGTTGTAATTATAGTATGTTTTTATTTTATTTTAAATGTTGAATTTTTTACTACTACTTGTCTTGTGAATTTTCAATTGAAGTATCTGTTCAACTTTAAAAATTTGTCTTAGTTCTGTGGAGTCTACTGATGTGCCTAAACATCAATGACTAAAAATGAATGGAATAGCTGCAAAATGAAACCTTGCAGAATCTTTGTTTCAACATTTTTTAAAAGTCTGGACTTTAAAAAACAGTGTTTTATCTAAAACCTAAACATTATTAGCTTACTTACCTTGTACAAGTAGTAAAACGTTTAAATTACCGCCAAAACAAGGTAAGTGGTGGGGGTCAGTACGTGGGTGGAGCCAATCCCTATGACATTGTGTGAGAACTTAGTATATCAAAGTTGCCAAGCGCTTTTAAAAATTCTTACATTTAATGTCAGAAATTAGAAATTAATGCTTGATGCATTTTAAATTTTTATTTGGACAAAAAGTAAATTACTTGGTTATGAACTTTGAGCCAATGACCTACTCGCACTTCCGCTTTTGTCCAGCGTACACGAGCTGAATTAGATTATTAAAACCACAACAGTAAAACAGAACAGTTATTGAAATTATAAACATTACATCATAGTGGTCGCAGACCATGTCAGGTTTTGGGCAAGGAATGTGTAGCTGCAGCTGGTGGATTTTTCCCCATTTGCGAGAGGATAATATTGAATTACTGTGTAGAAAGATAAATGTATTGGTGACTTAGTAGACATATTTAAAGCAAATTTCTTTGAGACCAAAAAAGTTTCATAATCTTTATTAAGGAATAAAGTGCAAAACACTATAACAAGGCATACATTTTACAACATCGGATAAAAACACAATTTAACTTGCATGATGAAAGAAAAACACGAAATTAATAACTGCTTGCTTGGTGGTGATGATGTTCAGCGCAGGCCATATACGTCATCGATTTAAGTCGTCAGTGATCACCTGAAAGAAAATTATATAGCTTGTACATAAAAGCGGCACAAACAGCATTAAAAAGGTAGACCACTCCGGTTCAATTTGGAGCAAAATGGGGGGATGGTGACCTCTGGAAGACCTAAAAAAATATATTATTTAATATCTCATAAACCAAAACAGCACAAACAAAAATGTTAACGGCACAAACCTGCACAAACGAAGCATTAAAAAATGAGCCCACTCCGGTTCAATTCGGAGTAAAATGGGGGGATGGTGACGTCATCGGCCGAAATTAAAACTTATAATATCTCAGAAAATAAAACAGCACAAACAAAAATTTTAACGGCACAAACCTGCACAAACGAAGCACTAAAAAATGAGCCCACTCCGGTTGAATTCGGAGTAAAATGGGGGGATGGTGACGTCATCGGCCGAAATTAAAACTTATAATATCTCAGAAAATAAAACAGCACAAACGAAAATTTTAACGGCACAAACCTGCACAAACGAAGCACTAAAAAATGAGCCCACTCCGGTTCAATTCTGAGTAAAATGGGGAGATGGTGACGTCATCGGCCGAAATTAAAACTTATAATATCTCAGATATTAAAACAGCACAAACGAAAATTTTAACGGCACAAACCTGCACAAACGAAGCACTAAAAAATGAGCCCACTCCGGTTCAATTCGGAGTAAAATGGGGGGATGGTGACGTCATCGGCCGAAATTAAACCTTATAATATCTCAGAAATTAAAACAGCACAAACGAAAATTTTAACGGCACAAACCTGCACAAACGAAGCACTAAAAAATGAGCCCACTCCGGTTCAATTCGGAGTAAAATGGGGGGATGGTGACGTCATCGGCCGAAATTAAAACGTATAATATCTCAGAAATTAAAACAGCACAAACGAAAATTTTAACGGCACAAACCTGCACAAACGAAGCACTAAAAAATGAGCCCACTCCGGTTCAATTCGGAGTAAAATGGGGGGATGGTGACGTCATCGGCCGAAATTAAAACTTATAATATCTCAGAATATTAAAACAGCACAAACGAAAATTTTAACGGCACAAACCTGCACAAACGAAGCACTAAAAAATGAGCCCACTCCGGTTCAATTCGGAGTAAAATGGGGGGATGGTGACGTCATCGGCCGAAATTAAACCTTATAATATCTCAGAAATTAAAACAGCACAAACGAAAATTTTAACGGCACAAACCTGCACAAACGAAGCACTAAAAAATGAGCCCACTCTGGTTGAATTCGGAGTAAAATGGGGGGATGGTGACGTCATCGGCCGAAATTAAACCTTATAATATCTCAGAAATTAAAACAGCACAAACGAAAATTTTAACGGCACAAACCTGCACAAACGAAGCACTAAAAAATGAGCCCACTCCGGTTCAATTCGGAGTAAAATGGGGGGATGGTGACGTCATCGGCCGAAATTAAAACTTATAATATCTCAGAAATTAAAACAGCACAAACGAAAATTTTAACGGCACAAACCTGCACAAACGAAGCACTAAAAAATGAGCCCACTCCGGTTCAATTCGGAGTAAAATGGGGGGATGGTGACGTCATCGGCCGAAATTAAACCTTATAATATCTTAGAAATTAAAACAGCACAAACAAAAATTTTAACGGCACAAACCTGCACAAACGAAGCACTAAAAAATGAGCCCACTCCGGTTCAATTCGGAGTAAAATGGGGGGATGGTGACGTCATCGGCCGAAATTAAAACGTATAATATCTCAGAAAATAAAACAGCACAAACAAAAATTTTAACGGCACAAACCTGCACAAACGAAGCACTAAAAAATGAGCCCACTCCGGTTCAATTCGGAGTAAAATGGGGGGATGGTGACGTCATCGGCCGAAATTAAAACGTATAATATCTCAGAAATTAAAACAGCACAAACAAAAATTTTAACGGCACAAACCTGCACAAACGAAGCACTAAAAAATGAGCCCACTCCGGTTGAATTCGGAGTAAAATGGGGGGATGGTGACGTCATCGGCCGAAATTAAAACTTATAATATCTCAGATATTAAAACAACACAAACGAAAATTTTAACGGCACAAACCTGCACAAACGAAGCACTAAAAAATGAGCCCACTCCGGTTCAATTCGGAGTAAAATGGGGGGATGGTGACGTCATCGGCCGAAATTAAAACTTATAATATCTCAAAAAATAAAACAGCACAAACAAAAATTTTAACGGCACAAACCTGCACAAACGAAGCACTAAAAAATGAGCCCACTCCGGTTCAATTCGGAGTAAAATGGGGGGATGGTGACGTCATCGGCCGAAATTAAAACTTATAATATCTCAGAAAATAAAACAGCACAAACAAAAATTTTAACGGCACAAACCTGCACAAACGAAGCACTAAAAAATGAGCCCACTCCGGTTCAATTCGGAGTAAAATGGGGGGATGGTGACCTCTGGATGACCTAAAAAATAATCTTTAATATCTCAGAAACCAAAACAGCACAAACAAGAATTTTAACGGCACAAACCTGCACAAACGAAGCACTAACCATTCTGTCTATTTGCTGGAATTTTTCAAGTGGGTGGGGTGTCAGCTTCACGCAGCTGGGCAACTGAGTATCCTGTGGGTCCCCCTCCTCCTACACCAGGCTCTGGGGGTAGTCCAAAAATTAGGTCCACAGGTGTCTGCAGTTTGTGACCAAACATGAGGGCTGCAGGGGTACGCCTGGGGTATTCCCCTTTTTTAAAAATGTGTCCTGTACAGCAGAGTAGCACTCAGAATTATCATCTGAGTGCCAAGAAGAAGCCAAAGAGATTTATTTTCGCAAGTGGAGCGTTTCGGCTAACAATAAATGTTCCGCTTGATTGATATATATAAATAAACTTTATTGGAAATTGTTTTAGGATTATTTCAATTGCAATGGACACAAAGACAAAAATGAAAAGGAAAAAGAAGAAGCAAGAAAGAGAGAGATGTCAGGCAAAAAGAAAAAAGGAAGAGAAGGAGAAAACAATAGAGAAGAGAAAGATGGATGAAAAGAATACAAGATAACACCCTAAAAGACGGCTTCTACAACTGTAGAAACACATATATAACAACAGCAATGTTAAAGAAAAGTGCACGGTACTAATGAATGCAAGATGTATTTAGTGCCGACTGCAGCTCAATAAAGAACATCTGTGTATCTGTTAACACCTGAATCAAAACATCTGTGGACGTATGTGTGAGTGCTTGTGTATATAAGGTTTCTCCATAAAAATATGCAATAAGTGGGTGTGAGGAGCCAAAGACCTGCACCATAGGACAGACAGGGAGAAGATCTCAGCCACAGACAACCAAAGGTCCCCCAGAGCATGGGAATCCTGGGAGGACCACCGTCGGGACTACCACAACCCCCCCAGAGAAGAGCAGAGGAGAGCCCCAAGGGAACCACCCAGCAGCCACAGTGCAGAAGCCCCAGCCCCAGGGAGCTGCATAGACGAGCCCACAGGCCCCGCCGTAAGCCGTCTACATCAGTGCAGATCCAGCCATGGACCCAGAGACACGAGACTCCAGGGCACATCACCCCCAGGCAGAGGCCAGACAAAGCCAGGGGGCCCAGGCCCCAGCTGCAGCCGCTGGGAGTGAGCCAGCTCACACCAAAGCACCCAGCCCCAGACACAGAGAACCACCAGCAGGCAGAGACACCAGCCACCAGCAGGAAGTGTGGTGGAAGGAAACAGGCCCAACATTTGATGGGGGGGTTCCAGGAGAGGTAGCAGCCATAGTGGTAGCAGCCCAAGACCCAATTTGGCACAAAAACAGGTGCAAACAGTCACAATCACACATTTCCTTCTTCATGCGTACACATAAAAACACTCACACCCACACACTCAATGTCACGACACACAACAATGGACGTCATACACTTACTTACACTCCCCATACAAACTCTATACTCCCAGATCCAGGTACCGATACCCCAGGAAATGGTACTCTTCATTCTGGGGTGGAGACATACCGCCCCAGCTCAAGTCCAGATTAGTGCTGGCCCCGCCCGAAACCGAATGACCCCTTCCCAGACCCCGACTCCCCGCACCTTCCCCAGCCCCCAACAACCCCCATCTCTATCCAGAGAGGGGGCATTGAACAAGAGAGGGTCCACCTGATCAAAACGAGCCTGCAAACCAGTGCCGTCCCAGGACAAAACAGTCCAAATCCCCCAATGAATTCCGATCCCGTGGTCAAGAATTACGATCTTGACCTGATGAGCCTCCCAGCCCCCATGAACCCCAACATGAATTTTCCTAACCAGGACACAGATATGGAACCCAAATGCCATAAATCTCCTCTCCACTGGGGCACAACCCCACAGATGATCTCCACCCCTGAAAAACAGTTGAAGACACATCCACACAGCGCAAACTCCACACACAGCCCTACTCCAAGCACCCCCACCAAATGCTGTCATCCTCAACACAGCACACCCCGATGGCAAGGCAAGGCCCCTGCGAAACGCCACCCAGCCTCCGCCAACAAGCGCAGCAGAGCAGACACCACCGAGCACTGTACTCACAACAGAGGCCCCACATCAGGACGGAACAAACTCACCCAGCAAGCAGTCCCCAGCCGGCAGCATGCGCCCAGGGCCAGTGGCCCCCATCATGCCCCCACAACCACACAAACACTCCACATCACCGCCCTGCAGTGGCAGCCCAGGGAGAAAGACCAACCAGCTCAACTCCACCGTCACCACTCAGCCAATCCAAATGCTGGCAATCACACATCCAAAAAGAGGACACAACCCCCCACCCCACACACTGCAACCCCTCTGTGCCACCTTCCCACCTTCCAGCCCAGCGCAAGGACACCCCCCCTTGGACACGACAGCCAGTGGAGCAGCACACCGCCAAGCCCGCCCAACCACCTAGCCGACGCCAGCAGCTCCAGCCCACCTGTCCATGAGATGGAAACAAAATAAATTAAGTGAACATGCGCCAGTCGGGTACCCACACCTGGGCCGACCAACCGCCCCAGGCCAAGCACAACCTGCCAGCCTCCCAATTGCAGGTGTAAGGAGCGCTCTACTGTCCCACCCACCTGACTGCGACCACAGCCCTGCGCCAAGCTGGGGGCGAGAGTCGCAGGAGAAAGCAACAGAGGAAGGCCACCACAAAGACCGGGTGCCCCGCCAACCCCAAACCTCAACCCCAAGGTGCCCCAGCATGCTGGTCGCAAACAGTCTCACATGGCATACCCCTGCCACACTGAACAAGCCTGCCCGCCCTCTACAAAAGCAATGCCATAACCCCAATCACTGCCACACACTGCCTAGCTGAGACCCCTCCACCAGAACCTGGCTCCCCCCCAGCCAACGGACCGGGAACCAGGGCCAGGGCCTGAGATCCAAAAAAGCCAAACGATCCCAAGAGAGCCGAAACAGCAGCACCAATCGACCCCTGAGACCCAACTTTCAACCCCAGCTCAGACCCCAACCAGAAGGCCCGCTCATTCTCCTGGCTTCCAAACCCAGATGGTAGACAGTGATCAGAGATGTGGAAAGACCCCAAGCCGACCTCCAATGCTCAAATGTAGTGTCAATGTGTGTTGTTGTAGAGTGCATTTAAAAAGAAAAACAGTTAGGGAAGATCACCTGGGATATTCCTGAACAGTGGTCCGGCCAGCAAACAGAACCAGGGGCAGGTGGCAATCCCAGTCTCGTTGCTTTTGCTCAGTTAGGATGGTAACCTATGTCGTGCTGGGACCCACAGCCATGGATTTCAACATTAAACTCCGGTACGAACTCTTCTGGAACTTTTCAAAATAAATTGCATTAACCTACTTCTGGCACAACTTAGGAATAGGGGGTAACAGCGGACTTCCCATGATGCCTCTGTCTGAATAAGAGCACCCCCTCTTCAACAAGCTGCTCTCATTCTACGCGGCCTCTAGTGGGACCGGTCAGGGGAGACAAAGCGCGCTGATGTCTCTTTGCTGGCAAACAGACATAAACTCTTCAACTGGATCCAAGAGTGTCATACGATCATCGATCATATGCAAAGATAAGTACGAATGAAATACTGTCTGTGTATCCGGTATTTTCATTCATGAACGAGGGTAATTAAGGTACAAGCATTGCTTGACTTTCTCTCCGAGCCCTGTAGGAGCGGACAGGATGGGCCGCCCAGCTACAGCTCCGGAGCTAACCCTTTTGTTCAGAGCGAACGCACCTTCAACCCCCGGTGAAGCTACCGAGCTAACCGCTTGTTGACTGTGGATACTTTCTTCAAACTTCGCCCTTGGACAACGTTTCCTCACCACGGTTCATGAGGTTAAGTGTTTTGGGCAGAGACAGATTAACAGTTAGGATGAAATGATTTAAACGTTTTTCATTTTATGAAGTTTGGTTTGTGTGAAACTCGGCTATTTTAGTGCTAGCAGGCTATCTGCAGCATACGTGCCCGGTTTGTGTTCTTTGTATGTTTTTAAAGTTAAGACAAACTTTATTTAAAGGGTGATTTTAACACAGAAGATTGATCATAACGCGGCGTCCACGCTTATGAATTTTAACCCTCATATTAACCCTGGTATTTTAAAGGTATGTGTTGATTCTGGTGCTAAGCTATTAGCTTCTTTGTTAGCTCAACTGCTAACCAGTAAGAACACGTGCTTGCTACTAAAGAGTATTTAACAGAAAGGTTGTTAGTTTTCAAGCTAGTGAATAATAGTCCCTGAACATCATTTACTAGATTTGATAACTAAGTAAACACCATTAAGCCCATTTCTCCAGAAAGATTTGGCTCGTTTCCAAAATATTCCCTTAATAATATTTCTTCAAATATTATTTCAATAAATAAAGGCAGCTAATTGGACACCGTTGAGAAATGGTAATCCAGAAGGTTGGTTTTATTCAGCAGATCATTCTTTAAAACATTATTTTATTAAAATAATATTTTATCTCATCTTGCATTGAGATTGGTTGTCTAAATGTTGCTGATTATTGCCTAAGTTGGTTCCAAGACTTAACTTAACTTCATTTCCAGATTCTTCAAGATAATCCTTGGTTCTCAAACATAAACATTGCTTGGTAATGTTGCATCACTCTTTTGGTCAAAATTTTCAATCATCTTTAATCAACTTGTTTATATTGTACATAGCCCATTAGTCTTCGTTATTCTTTAATTCTGCTCGGTAGTTTAGTTGGATTATTTTAGCATAGTAAAGAGTTTGTTGATTGAAATATGTTTGACTTGGAGTTGACTTATGTTTGTTTAATAAATTATTGTATTTTAAGAAATTGTGTGAATTCATTCCATGTGTGTAGAGTTTATGCTGTTCAATAATGTCAGAGCTCGTCTCACACCTTTCTATTTTGTCCTAATACCATCGCCTTACTGGGCTGGTATTCACAGGACAACCCTTAACACACCGAAATATTATTTGATAAAATATTAAAATATTAATATTAAATAATATTCTCAGATTCATAATTCTAACAGTTGCCATCATCCATTTGAACTGCTTAACCCACAGAGTGATGGGTTGGTGAAGCCATCTTGGTATGGCTGTAACAGTGCTCAGGGATGGCAAATTGGGCTCTTCTATGCAAATGTCACAACTGTGGACAAACATCTCAGTGTCCTTATGGCAACATGGCCAGTAGAGCTGCCTTTTGGAAACACAGAAATGTCCCCCCACATGGCTCCTATGCACTAATCGGAGAATCCACTCTCGGAGACAGCGACATCTCAGTGTCCTGCTACCATCCTGGCCAGTAGAACCGCCTTCCTAACCAGTGGAAGATTTTGGAGACAGAAATGTCTCCCCACAGGGCTCCTATGCCCCACACGGAGAATCCACTCTCGGAGACAGCGACATCTCAGTATCCTGCCGGCATCCTGGCCAGTAGAACTGCCTTCTTAGCCAGTGGAGGGTTTTGGAGACACAGATATGTCTCCCCACATGGCTCCTATGCACGAAACAGAGAATCCACTCTCGGAGACAAAGGGGCGCAAGTAGCTGTAACACCTCCTTGTGCCCAATCGGAGGCACCCAGCGGTGGTAAAGAAGGCTGTCTCGGAGCTGGAGGCCTTTCCACTGGGAATGCAGTGACTTTGTCTCTTTATCGAGGGCCAACACCTTCCCCCAACCAAGTTGTTGCCCAGACTCCATCCAGCCATGAACCCCAGTTAGGACTGGGTCTTGGAGTTGGTACTCTTGGAGCTGCTGAAGGCTGAGACTTTCGATCTGCTCCGTACTGCTGTCATCTGTCGGCAGATAGGTAGCTCTCACGCTGTGAAGCGACCTCTCCTCCACCTGGTGGCAGTGTCCACAGCTTTTCTCACAGGGTCGCCTGGAAAGAGAGTCTGCGTTATGTAGGCGACCACCACAATGCCTCACTTTCAAGTTGTAGTCCTGCAGTACCTGAGTGTACATTACAAGCTGCCCATCAGTGTCTTGACATTCAGCAGCCAGGTAAGTGAGGCCTAATCTGTGTGCAGGATGAACCTCTGTCCATAAATGTCAGGCCAAAAATGGTGGAGCCCCAGGACCACAACCAACAGCTCTTGGTGTGTGACACAGTAATTGGGTTCTGGTCGGCTGAGTATATGGCTGTACAGCGGCACCACCAGCTCACTATGCTGCATCCTGCAAGAGCACTGCTTCTATACCCACTCTGCTAGCGTCGACGACAAAGAAAAGGTCAGCTGGGGTCCGGGTTGGAGAGCACTGGTGCCTCCATAAGCGGAGTACAGAGCTGCATGAATGCAGTGGCACATCTGTCAGTCCACTGGAGTATATGGCCTTTTTGAGTTAGCTGGTGGAGGGGACCGACAATTGTGGCAAAACCCTTGATGAACCTGCAGCAGTAAGAGGCAAAGCAAAGGAAACTGGGCAGCACACTGATGTTTCTGGGTGTCGGCCACTCACGGACAGCTGTCACTTTATCAGGATCTGTGGTCACGCCTCTTCCACTGACAACATGCCCAATGAAAGTAACCTCTCAGTGGAATAAGTGGCGTTTCTTTGGGTTAAGCTGCAAACCCTGCCTGGAATACAACCTCTGAAAGTCAGCAGAATAAACTAGGACATCGTCCAGGAACACCACGCAGCAATTTCGTAGAATGCCCACCAGCACCATCTCCATCAACTGGTCAAAGGTGGTCATAGCATTACACAGTCCAAATGAAGAAATTAATCAAGACACATAAATAAACAGTAAAAAAATAAAATAAAATAAACAACAGGTACAAATTTTTACAAACCTTTCTGGGGAGGAATACATTATGACACATCCACATTTATTCCAATTTAAAATGGCTGAAAATACGCAAAGATGTATCACATCAGATGCGTATGATTAGAAAATTGTTACTCAGGATTTTAGGTATGTTTGATCCAAATAACTATCTGAAAGACAATTAGGCATGAGTCTGGTAAGGATTTTAAAAGGTCTCAGAAGAATTCCACTGGATGGAAAGTAGTCTACAAGTGCAGGGCATTAAAAGTACCTGCCAACATGAACAAGTCTTAGCAGTCCAAACAAATCACTCTGAAAAGGGACCACAAGGTGCAAATAGAAGTCTCCAAAAACCCTAAAAGTCCCTCATTGGACCTACCAAAGGCTCTTCTACTGTTGATGTTAAGGTGCATGCCTGTACTATTAGAAAGATACTGCACAAGTTTAACTTTCATGGGATATGTGCAAGTATGTGTGCTCATCAAAGAAACACAAGAAGACCAGACTCAAGTTTGCCAGAGACAGTATAGACAGTGACCAGGACCTCTGCAATAATGTTATTTGGACAAATTAGTCTAAAAGTGAACTGTTTGGGCACATGAAAATATGATATATTTAGCATAAACCTACTGCAGCAGGCTAGGAGATAACCTCATACGACTTCTGAAGCACTGGGGTGGAAGTGTCATGGTTCCAGGATGTGTTACTGTAGCAGGACATGTGATATGGACATATGCTCAACACAATAGAATTTACCATAAATTCTACCGTGTATCAGAGGGTCCCTGGGGAAAATGCGAGACCATCTATAAAAAAAAAAAAATGAAACTGAAGCAGAGCTGGGCCCTGCAACATGGCAATGACCCAAAACTACCAGTAAATCCACCAAGAGTGGATGAGAATTAAGCACCGGAAAGTTCTGTAAGTCAAAGCCCAGATCCCGAAGTCAGTGAATTGCTGTGGGATGACTTGAAACAAGCTCTACATGCAAGAAATCCCTCAGCTAGAAACTCCACAATTGTTTAATGACTAAAAACTGTTAGATGCAAGTAAATCAATATCTTTTCTACTGATAAACAAATGAGATTATTCATTGATTCATTCATTAGCTGAAAGCCAAAATATTACCAGAAATAAACATTTGGAATATGTCACTCAGTCACTTTTTGACTTGAGTTGCTATAAAATAGAACATTTTGAACTATTGGGAGTGTTTCAAACCCAGTCTAACTGAGAACCCGGAGCAGAACATTAAAGGTGCTACATCTCCATTCTGGCCTGGGAACACTTTCATTTCCTCAAGGATGGGCTGAAGGCTGTCATTCCATCTGTTAAGAGGGTTATATCTGGTACCTGGGTGTAAGTCTGATCTTGAAGAGGAGGTACATAGACGGGACAGACAGACGGACGGATGGATTCACGGGTTTTTGTCTATTGTTTATTCAGCTTCATACATAATTTACTTTCCTACAATCTTCACATCTACAACAACTTTGTTGCAATTATAAGTGCATGTATCATTGAGAGCTATTTAATCTTGTTATTTTTACAGTTTTCTTCTATCCGCTGACTGTAACATAACCAGATAAATTTGTGCTGTAAAACTACCACCCACTTTTGCCGTTCAGACCACAGTCATGTGATTCAGGGTAGACGATGTATTCAGCACTATAACTCGTTGAGATTAAGATTAACATGTCATGCTGCTTGTTCTATAGCAATCTGGACATAAGGGAGCCTCCCCTGTTAGTGAAAGTGTTTGGTGGGGGTTGGAAGGATTACAGAGAAGGACTGGTTACATAACTGCATTGTATCAGTAGGATGTCAGGGTGTAAGTAAAAGACACACAGTAAGAAAGACAACGATCATCTAAAAGGAAATTGTAGATTATTTAGTAAAAAACAAAGAGGTGTTGAACTTTCCAATGTAAATCTAGACTCAACGGACCAAGTAAGGTGTTTTTCCAATGTTTCTTTGTCCAGTTTTGATCCGTCTGTGTGAACTTTGGCCTCAGTTTTCCATTCCTAGCTGACAGAAGTGACACCCGGTGTGGTCTACTGCTGCTGTAGCCTATCTGCTTCTACAGGGGTTGGACAATAAAACTGAAACACTTGGTTTTAGACCACAATAATCTATTAGTATGGTGTAGGGCCTCCTTTTGCGGCCAATACATCGTCAATTCGTCTTGGGAATGACATATACAAGTCCTGCACAGTGGTCAGAGGGATTTTAAGTCATTCTTCTTGCAGGATAGTGTCCAGGTCACTACGTGATACTGGTGGAGGAAAACGTTTCCTGACTCGCTCCTCCAAAACACCCCAAAGTGGCTCAATAATATTTAGATCTGGTGACTGTGCAGGCCATGGGAGATGTTCAACTTCACTTTCATGTTCATCAAACCAATCTTTCAGCAGTCTTGCTGTGTGTATTGGTGCAATGTCATCCTGATACACGGCACCGCCTTCAGGATACAATGTTTGAACCATTGGATGTACATGGTCCTCAAGAATGGTTCGGTAGTCCTTGGCAGTGACGCGCCCATCTAGCACAAGTATTGGGCCAAGGGAATGCCATGATATGGCAGCCCAAACCATCACTGATCCACACCCATGCTTCACTCTGGGCATGCAACAGTCTGGGTGGTACGCTTCTTTGGGGCTTCTCCACACCGTAACTCTCCCGGATGTGGGGAAAACAGTAAAGGTGGACTCATCAGAGAACAATACATGTTTCACATTGTCCACAGCCCAAGATTTGCGCTCCTTGCACCATTGAAACCGACGTTTGGCATTGGCATGAGTGACCAAAGGTTTGGCTATAGCAGCCTGGCCGTGTATATTGACCCTGTGGAGCTCCCGACGGACAGTTCTGGTGGAAACAGGAGAGTTGAGGTGCACATTTAATTCTGCCGTGATTTGGGCAGCCGTGGTTTTATGTTTTTTGGATACAATCAAGGTTAGCACCCGAACATCCCTTTCAGACAGCTTCCTCTTGCATCCACAGTTAATCCTGTTGGATGTGGTTCGTCCTTCTTGGTGGTATGCTGACATCACCCTGGATACCGTGGCTCTTGATACATCACAAAGACTTGCTGTCTTGGTCACAGATGCGCCAGCAAGACGTGCACCAACAATTTGTCCTCTTTTGAACTCTGGTATGTCACCCATAATGTTGTGTGCATTTTAATATTTTGAGCTAAACTGTGTTCTTACCCTGCTAATTGAACCTTCACACTCTGCTCTTACTGGTGCAATGTGCAATCAATGAAGACTGGCTACCAGGCTGGTCCAATTTAGCCATGAAACCTCCCACACTAAAATGACAGGTGTTTCAGTTTCATTGTCCAACCTCTGTAGGTTCCATGTGGTTATTTGAGCTTCTGTTGCCTTTCTATCATCTCAAACCAGGTTGCCCATTTTCATATTACATTAATGAGGCATTTTTATCCATACAAGTACTGTTCACTGGATGTTTTCACTTTTTTGGACTATGGTTCTGTTCATAACAAACACAATATTTGAGCACAGAGTTATCCAAAGTTGACATCAAGACACCCTGGGTCTCTGTCAGTGTTACGTTTTGCTATGGGATTATCAGATCTGCAGCAGTCGGACCAGAAATTGACAGCTCATATGTATCTGAGCTGTAAATGGATCACCAGCTGGGGGTGAGCTGGTTGGGGATAGAGAGAGGCTAAGATGTAAACAGATCCAGAGCATGCTAATCATATGCAACGTCAAACTTACAAAACATTTTATGTTTCAGCCAACAAACGTCATTGTATTTTATTGTGAATCAATCTAATAGACCAACACAAAGTGATGCATATCTGTAAGGTAGAAGAAAAAGAGACCTGGTTTCTACAGAGAAATTATTCACAAATGGAAAACATAACAATAGCTGTCTGTCTTCCCAGAAGTGGATGTTCCTGCATATTTACTTCAAGGACAGAGTGTGCAATGCTCAGAGAAATGACCAAAAACCCAAAAGCTCCATCTCATACTCTACAGGCCTCAGTTAGCAGGTTAAGGTCTGTACATGCTCCTCAAAAACAGAGAAATTAGTTCTTTTACTTCAAGCTGCAAGAACATTTCACACATCATAACTCCCTCCCATTGCTGCACACTCACTTCTTATTTCTCCGACCCAAAAAAGGTTCTGCAGAGAATATGTGTCAAGAACAACCTGCAAGAGCTGTCAAACCAGGACTGAAAGAACATATTGTCATTTTGTTCTTGCAGCCCTGGGGTAGAAAATAAATTTTTGTTTTTGCAGAGTATGTGTTGGCCTTTAGTTGTTAAAGTTCCTCATGGTAGAAACCTATACTGCACCTCCATAGGAGAAAAGGGGATTTTACACCATAACAAATCAAAGAGGAAACGAACGATCTCAGTTAGGTTGCCTGTACAGGGACTTTTGCAGCAGGTCTTTTGGGTTGACTTGGTTCAGAGATTTTTGTGAACTGGTTTTATATTAAGCATGTATTGTTTGATCCATTAGACTGTCATCTGTATAAGTGAATGAACTGGCTTTGTGTATCAAATATCTTTATAAAAGATACTTTGGTTTATGGTAACCAGGAACCTGTCACATATCGTACATTCATATTCAATGAATTAGAATATGCATTACAATGAGGCTTGTTTGACAGATAAGTACTTTTTGAAAATGACAAACTTTAAGCAGGTAAAAAACATAGTTTTTATTGAGCCTGCTTTTCTTCATCATTTCTTTTTCTTAACTGATCTGATACAATAATCTGATTTGAAATGTCTTGTTTTCATAAGCTGTATGTGAAAAATCATCATAATTACCAGAAATAAATGCTTAAAAACATCAGTCTGTGGGTAAATAATCTATATAATGTGTTTCACTTAGTGAAGTGAGTTACTGAAATAAGCTTTAAAATTTTCAAATTCAATGTTTTAATGGTTCTATAATTTGCTCCCATTTCTTCAGCTGCATCTGTGGAAAACACAAAGATAACGCAGAGAAAACAGGATTTTAGCTCCAACAATGTGACGTTAAAGAGCCTTTAGCTGAAAGACAAGATGTGCAGAAATCAGACAGAAGTAGACAGTTTTGAGTTCTGTATGTTAAAACGTAAACGGCTTGACAAACACTGACCCCTAGTGATCAATCTGCAGAAGACACTGGGGCATTTCCCAGACAGGAAACCACTCAGGTCACTGTGTTAAAGGTTAACTAACTTGACAAGAAACAGTCAAAGGCTTAACATCTTGTAGCTTAGCATAGTATATATGTACTGTGAATAAACATACAAGTAATTATTTCAACACTTCACTCCTAAAAAGCAAAATAAAGCAAAATAAAAAAGTTATCCAGTGTCCCTCTGGAGGAGAGTCGTGTTTTTAAATCTTATCACAATTCTTCTGGAAGTGCCACAAATCATGAAAACAAATGAAATTAAATGGATAAGATTGCATGGGACCCATGGTAAATGGTGTGTTTTCACACTATGGTGTGATTTTTCTGTTATTCAGGACAGAGGACAAGCTATTCCCTTCTTCCATTCACTCAGTATATTTTCCATACAAAGAACAGCAGCTGACGACGTACCACACGCTGGGGCTTCTGTGGGGACTCTTCATCCTCCTCTTCATTCAGGAGAGGATCCTGCCGTCAAAAAACACTGATCACTCAGAGGAAGTGACTGTTTCCATGACTGAAGCTTGTGACGCCAGATGATTCTTTTTATATTATGTAATGACACTTTTACTTGTAAACCCATGTCGGATGTAGGGGTAACTATCAGGAAACAGCTCTAACAAGGCAACCAGCCAAACAACAGACGATCGCCCCCTGAATTAGATCTGGACCCTGCTGGACATTTGTCTCTCAGTCACTTATTTCAAGTAAAAACTGGTTTTACTGACAAACGTATTGGTAGGTTTAGATTAGTTGATGATGCGTTAGTCAAAATCAAGTTACAGAAGTAAAAGCCTTTGCTGAATACATCAGTTCAGCAGACACTACATCAAGTTCCCCTGAGAGACATCTCAGTATCGTAGAGTCTTGTTCCAGCGTGAAGAAGCAAGAAATTGATTGATATCCCACTGCTTCATCTGCAAAACTGAGGGCATTGCTCCGGTCCCTTGTGGTGAAAAAGGAGGCGTGATGAAAGGCAAGGAGCTCTATAACGAGGGGGAAGATGCTGCTCCTACAGGAGTGAGCTGGGGTGTTTTCTCTGACCACAATGCCTCCATTTTGAATATTTTCCAGACATATTCCACTGGAAGGAAACTCTGGGGTAGACCTAGAACTCACTGGAGGGGATATATATCCTTTCTGGCCAATGAATACCTGGGGATCCCCCAGGACAAGCTGCCTGGCTGCAGGTTTTCATTCATCAGCAACACACACGTTATTTGCATTTTCTTTTTTGGTGAATATAAATAGTTGGAATGACACTGATTTCAGGGTGAAGATCTGATGTTTATTTTCTCTTGGTCTTTAATATTATCCAAACCGGTAATTTATAATAATTAACTTACTCAATTGGAGTGTTCTGAATGAACTGGGAATGAACCAAGAAGAAATAAATCAGAGCTGAATTAACTGGAATCAGATTTAAATTTGCCTGAGAAAAGTTATTCTGTGAACTGGTTCTGCATAAACAAATTTAACTGGAGTAAACTGACAGAAAATTCTTCAGAACACATGAGGTTTATCCATTTGTTCTCAAGGAGATGTCCCTCGTATGCAGC
This sequence comes from Girardinichthys multiradiatus, assembly GCF_021462225.1. Taxonomy (NCBI): domain Eukaryota; kingdom Metazoa; phylum Chordata; class Actinopteri; order Cyprinodontiformes; family Goodeidae; genus Girardinichthys; species Girardinichthys multiradiatus. The sequence continues at coordinate 44,870,092 of NC_061795.1, read as the reverse complement.
ACCACCTCTGTTAGAGAAGAACTCCACCCTGTTGGTGGTCTGTTTCTTCTGCAGCAGCTGGTCCCACTCAGCAATCAGCTCCAGCTGCTCTCAGGATCATATAAAAGCAGCTCCTGCAGGTTGGAGTTATTGTCAGTGTGATCAGAGCTAGGTACAGTCTGGTAATACTCCATTTATCCTGTGCAGCAGCTGTAACAGAATGAGGTGAGTTTGTGGTCTGTTTGTAGATGGTGGTTCTGAAGTTGGGATTGAATGTTTACTTCACAGTACATCCTTGCAGGATGCATGTTTAATAGTTGGTAGTTAATGTTGGATCCTAGCTTGTGTTTTCTGAAACTGTCTACAGGATGTTGTGGCTTTCTCTCATGCTGATTGGAAGCGTCAGCTGTGCAGCAACAAGGTAAAACTAATCAAACCTAAAATGAGCAGTTTCAGCTTTAAATAAAACCTGACTCGGAACTGGTTTCTACGCAGGTGGAAGTGGACTGCCCATGTGGTGGTATACGGCTGCATCATCTGAACAGGATGTTTCTGGGCCAGCCAATCAGAACCCCAGTGGACAAGTTGGTTCCGTCAGTTACAACAGCTCGGAGTTTACTACTGCAGCAGTACTGGAGGTGCTGACAGGAGTCCTACTTATGGGGTCCAGCACGGCGGCCATCAGCACAGCCAGCATGCAGCTCCAGGAGATGGCAGCTCTCGGTTTGCAGAGGAGAGCTGGAGCTCTTCATCTGATACCAGCGGTGAAGATGAGCCAGTCTTCTCCCCTGTAGATGAATGCCTAGACCATCCTGCATGGTTTAGAGGCCCAGGATTTTTTTTTTTTTTTTTTTGTGCTTTCAAAGTTTAATGTCGATGCAAACCTCGAATCTTGTGCTGCTTCTGACTCCATCCAGATGACGGCACTAATGTCAAAGTGGACATGAAGCCTTATGACTAAAGTATTCAAGCTGGAATTTGAACCTCTGAGAAAAAACCTGTGCTGAAATCTTCAATTTCCTTAATGGGTAAAATGGACCTCCATTTTTAAAGTTGGGACAAGACCCACAACTGAAATGACTTGTAATACTCCAGTTTCTCAATTGGCCCATTAAAACTTTAGTTTGATATTTCTGCACAGCTCTCTGAGGGTACCACCACTAGCCCATTCCAAAACCAAAATGCTTCTATAATTGACAGTTTTGTCAAGCCTGCAGGATGGACTCACATTTGGCTCAAAACTTTGTGTATATCGGTTTGTTGCTCAGTAAGGCACCATGTGACTGAAACTATCATGCTTGTTTCTTCAGTGTATATGGAAGGCAATTGGACTTTAACATTTCACCATCTCAAAAGGCTTAATTAGTTCTGAACATGGTTTGGAAGAAACATCACACCAACAGGATGGAGTCACAGAACCTACCCTCAATTCTCTTGTCCAATCCAAAGAACATTATTCCAGAAGTCTTGTTGTTCATCGAGATGCAGCTTTGCAAAGCTAAGGGTTTCTGCTATATTGTTTGTATAGAAAACAAGCTCTCAAAAAATTCCAAACTTCTTTTTTTTTTTTGTCTTTTTCTATCTTGAACTTCAACATGCTTAGGCCAAAGCTCTTTGACATTTCTGAGCATTGTATGCTCTGGCCTTGGGGTGAATTTTGCTTGGATGTCCAATCCTGTGAAGATTAGCAGCTGTAAAATGAAATAATTCATTTGAAAATGGCCCTCCAAGGTCAGCAACAGCTTCACTAAGATATATTAAAAAGTTGTGGGTAACAATGAAATTGTTAAAGATAAACTCTGCTTTAGTCTCCTCTCGATTTAGATGCAACTTTGCAAGTGATGCTGTTTCTTTATAGAGAGAAAACCCTTTCTCCTGGTAACCCAACTCGAGATGCAAGCAAGCTTTGCAAATGTTTTCAGAGGACAATAACAAATGAATCAGCTGTTCACATAAATGTCCATCAGAGCTTTAACATTTTGAGATTTTTCACTTTAAAGTTACTGCAGATTTTTATTTGAGCTAGGAAAAATAAATCTGATTAGCCTTTTTTGTGATTCCTTGTAAATGCTGAGTTAAATTTACTCTTGTAAATATTGCCTAACATTAAAATTAGTTTGAGACATGCAAGTGTGACAAAAGGGTTAGGGTTAGGGTTACCTGTAAAAGGGCATATACATTTTCACTGTAAATACACTGAATGGAAATGAACTGCAGCTTCCCCATACAGGTTAAAAAATATCTTAACATCAATGCATTTGTTTTAAATTTGGATCACTCGTTATTTGTTTACATTTTTCTACCAGGATTTATTGTATTTGCTTTTAATATAATTTTTTTGAACTATGTCCCTTTATTTTCTTGTAACGGACTTCGAGTTACCCTATAAATGACGCTGTACAGTTGAACTCCTGTATAGGATAGTGCTAGTTTAACTGAAGACAGATGAAATGAGTCTGTAATTGTCAGTAACCCGCACTTCCTCTCACCTCTACCTGCTGAACCCTACATCTAAAGCAAACAGAAACGTAACTCACCTTGTCACCTTACCGCATTTCTCTGCCATTTGCCGAGCTACCCAATCACTATGGAGGACCGATCCTGACAAAATTAAAAATAAAAGCAGAAATATATATATTTTGTTTATCTTTTTCCTTACACATGCCTTTGTTCTTTTGACATTTCCTCATCTCTTTTTTCTTTACGTATGCATTTCTCCATTATGCAAATGAGGAGGGCTGCCTTCTTCTCTCCAGCTCCTCTCCTATTGGTCAATAAACAGGAAGGAGGAGGATCCGTGTGCAGGCCGAGGGTGTGTCCCAATTCAGGGGCTGGATCCTTCCAAGTCCGTACTTGTGGGCCGATTACGTCACAGCGCGGCGCACAAGGTCTGTCAGATGCTGCCGACAAATGTGTCCTTTTGCCCGATTTGAAGGATGCGTTGTGAGTTTCCTTCGCGGTCCATCTTTTCCCATGATTCATTGCGGGTCAAAGCGGTTTGGTCAAACACGGGCAGCCATTGCGGACCACAGTGGCAAAAGCTGAGTAAACTGTGAAAAATTACACTTTCTGTGACACAAATGAACTTTTACAATGTTTTTAGTGCGGGAATTTACAGAGGTTGGACAATGAAACTGAAACACCTGGTGTTAGACCACAATAATTTATTAGTATGGTGTAGGGCCTCCTTTTGCGGCCAATACAGCGTCAATTCGTCTTGGGAATAACATATACAATCTGGGTTAGCACCCGAACATCCCTTTCAGACAGCTTCCTCTTGCATCCACAGTTAATCCTGTTGGATGTGGTTCGTCCTTCTTGGTGGTATGCTGACATTACCCTGGATACCGTGGCTCTTGATACATCACAAAGACTTGCTGTCTTGGTCACAGATGCGCCAGCAAGACGTGCACCAACAATTTGTCCTCTTTTGAACTCTGGTATGTCACCCATAATGTTGTGTGCATTTCAATATTTTGAGCAAAACTGTGCTCTTACCCCGCTAATTGAACCTTCACACTCTGCTCTTACTGGTGCAATGTGCAATCAATGAAGACTGGCTACCAGGCTGGTCCAATTTAGCCATGAAACCTCCCACACTAAAATGACAGGTTTCATTGTCCAACCCCTGTATGTACCTTTAGTGCTTTCTGGTTGATGTTTTGGTCACTTTTGAATGTTGGTGGTGCTTTCACACTCGTGGTAGCATGAGACGGACTCTACAACCCACACAAGTGGCTCAGGTAGTGCAGCTCATCCAGTTGTAGGTTATATCTGTATAGTCTCTCTTTATAGATAATATAGTGAACCTGGAGTCCAGTCTTTCGCCACCTGTGTTCAGCTAATGAAGGAGAAATGCATACGGTAAAGGAAAAAGAGAGAGGAGGAAATGTAAAAAGAACAAAGGCATGTGTAAGGAGAAAGAAAAGATAAAAATTTCTTGATGAAAATGCAAGTTTAAGGGAAAGGAAAAAGAAAATGTATATATTTCTGCTTTTATTTTTTATTTTATTAGGATCGGTCCTCCATAAATCACAGCAGCCCAGTTTTGTAATTCAACTTGACGTTTTTTCGCTTGTCCAACCAGGCAGCAAATAGCAACGCCCACTGTCCACTAAACCCCGCCCACTGTCGTCGCTCGTAAAGTTTCGGAAATCCCGCTGATATCCTCGTTTCTCCCCGTTTTTCTGACTTGCCGACTTCCTGGTGGCCTCTCCGCTGGATTTTACTGATGGTGGTCTAAGAGGGAAGCATGGTGGTAAATTCCGTGCACTGGTTCCGCAAAGGTTTGCGGCTGCACGATAATCCGGCGCTGCAGGAGGCCCTGAGCGGAGCGGACACTGTGCGCTGTGTTTATGTCCTGGACCCGTGGTTCGCTGGAGCCGCTAACGTCGGGATCAACAGATGGAGGTTTTTACTTTTTGACTTCATCTCTTAAACTGTATGTAGAGTTACATTAAACAGTTTCCCGGAGGATAATAACGTCGTCGAGAAGCTGTATCGGCTAAAGCTAGCCGATAAAGAACTCTATAAACAGAAATCCTAATTTTAATTATTCCTCAGAAATTACTTCAATACTTCAGTTTATAGAAAAAACAATATTTCAGGAATCCTTATGGTAAACAAAATAATTCGGCGCGATGTTTGGCTCATCAGCTGTTAAATTTAAACACAAAATGTTTATTTAAATTAATTCACAGGCGCATCTCAGTAAATTAGAATAAATCAATAAGGTAATTTATTTTACTAACTAAATTCAAAAAGAGAAACTAGTAAATAGATTAATTGCATGCAAAGGGATATACTTAAAAGTCGTTGTTTTTGTTAATTGTGAAGATTGTGGCGAACAGCTAATAAAAATCCAAAATTCAGTTTCACAAAACATCATAATCAAGATCAACAAAAACCTGATATTGAAATGTTTTTTTTTTTTTTTTTTTTTTGGGGTGTAGACTGTCAAAGCTCCAAAAATTCATTGCTAAAGATGCTGGCTGTTCACTGTGTTCAACTAAATTAATGGAAAGTTGAGTGGAAGAAAAAAACATACACAAGCAACAGGGATATCCACTGCCCTGCAAGGGTTGTGAAGCAAAGCCTATTCAGAAGTTGGGGGGAGGTTATGAAGATGTGGACTGTGTCTGGAGAAGAGCCTCAGGAGCCACCACACACAGATGTTTTCAGGACATGAGCTACAACTAGGGTGTCACAATATTAGAAGGTTTTACGATGATAATATCACTTGCGATATCTGCCTCATTTCTTCTTTGCTCTCTTTCTTACCTGTACATCCCTTTGTGACCTTTAGCATTTTTGACAATGTCATTTATGTCCAGTGTGAGCATCTGCTGCCCCTGAGGCTCTGTCCAACTGGCTAAATATGACATTAGCATGAAAAATGCAAGTTTAAAACACCAATTATTGTGCTGCAAACAGTCCTTTAGAATATGAATACTCCTTATACTGATATTACGATAATAATAGCTAAAACTGTCATTTTCCTTGTGTTGAAACGCCTAAATCAGAGACGATGTCAGAAGTGTCTTATTTCTTCCCTGTTACCACTGTGCAGGTTTCTGCTGGAGTCTCTAGAGGACCTGGACAACAGTCTGAAGAAGGTCAACTCGAGGCTGTTTGTCATCAGAGGTCAGCCGACCGAAGTCTTCCCGAGACTCTTCAAGGTCTGTGTTCTTGCAGATGTCATGTTCTCACACTGCTCTCCACCAGCATACAAGTCCTTCTCAAAATATTAGCATATTGTGATAAAGTTCATTATTTTCCATAATGTCATGATGAAAATTTAACATTCATATATTTTAGATTCATTGCACACTAACTGAAATATTTCAGGTCTTTTATTGTCTTAATACGGATGATTTTGGCATACAGCTCATGAAAACCCAAAATTCCTATCTCACAAAATTAGCATATCATTAAAAGGGTCTCTAAACGAGCTATGAACCTAATCATCTGAATCAACGAGTTAACTCTAAACACCTGCAAAAGATTCCTGAGGCCTTTAAAACTCCCAGCCTGGTTCATCACTCAAAACCCCAATCATGGGTAAGACTGCCGACCTGACTGCTGTCCAGAAGGCCACTATTGACACCCTCAAGCAAGAGGGTAAGACACAGAAAGAAATTTCTGAACGAATAGGCTGTTCCCAGAGTGCTGTATCAAGGCACCTCAGTGGGAAGTCTGTGGGAAGGAAAACGTGTGGCAGAAAACGCTGCACAACGAGAAGAGGTGACCGGACCCTGAGGAAGATTGTGGAGAAGGGCCGATTCCAGACCTTGGGGGACCTGCGGAAGCAGTGGACTGAGTCTGGAGTAGAAACATCCAGAGCCACCGTGCACAGGCGTGTGCAGGAAATGGGCTACAGGTGCCGCATTCCCCAGGTCAAGCCACTTTTGAACCAGAAACAGCGGCAGAAGTGCCTGACCTGGGCTACAGAGAAGCAGCACTGGACTGTTGCTCAGTGGTCCAAAGTACTTTTTTCGGATGAAAGCAAATTCTGCATGTCATTCGGAAATCAAGGTGCCAGAGTCTGGAGGAAGACTGGGGAGAAGGAAATGCCAAAATGCCAGAAGTCCAGTGTCAAGTACCCACAGTCAGTGATGGTCTGGGGTGCCGTGTCAGCTGCTGGTGTTGGTCCACTGTGTTTTATCAAGGGCAGGGTCAATGCAGCTAGCTATCAGGAGATTTTGGAGCACTTCATGCTTCCATCTGCTGAAAAGCTTTATGGAGATGAAGATTTCATTTTCCAGCACGACCTGGCACCTGCTCACAGTGCCAAAACCACTGGTAAATGGTTTACTGACCATGGTATCACTGTGCTCAATTGGCCTGCCAACTCTCCTGACCTGAACCCCATAGAGAATCTGTGGGATATTGTGAAGAGAACGTTGAGAGACTCAAGACCCAACACTCTGGATGAGCTAAAGGCTGCTATCGAAGCATCCTGGGCCTCCATAAGACCTCAGCAGTGCCACAGGCTGATTGCCTCCATGCCACGCCGCATTGAAGCAGTCATTTCTGCAAAGGATTCCCGACCAAGTATTGAGTGCATAACTGTACATGATTATTTGAAGGTTGACGTTTTTTGTATTAAAAACACTTTTCTTTTATTGGTCGGATGAAATATGCTAATTTTGTGAGATAGGAATTTTGGGTTTTCATGAGCTGTATGCCAAAATCATCCGTATTAAGACAATAAAAGACCTGAAATATTTCAGTTAGTGTGCAATGAATCTAAAATATATGAATGTTAAATTTTCATCATGACATTATGGAAAATAATGAACTTTATCACAATATGCTAATATTTGGAGAAGGACCTGTATATGTGACTGTGGCAGCTGGTAGCCTCTGAATAAATATCAAAGTGGTCATTTGTAAAAAGAGGCGTTCTGTTATGATTTACCCCAGAAAGTATTCAGAGTCATCACTGATGTGACTTTGGTTATGGCGCAGCTTGTTGTCAATAAAGAGGAACAACATGTTTTAATTTCATAAAAAGAAAAGCAATGAACTCAGCTGAAGCACATTTGGCAGCAGCTACAGCCTTGGCTCTTTCTGGGTTCTATGCAGCAAACATGGTACACCTGGACTGGATGGGGATGGTTGGTGGACATTATCAGGTCTCCTGAGATGTTTGATAGGTTCCATGTCAGGTCTCTGGAGCTCTCCTGTGCTGTCTTCAAAGTGTGCTTTGGATCATATGAAGCTTCAGCCAAGTCTGAGTTCCTGATGTTGAAGAGGATGCATTTTGCTTTCCCTCAACACTGACCAAAACACCTCCACAGCATGATACTGCCACCTTCAGCTTCACTGTGAGGCTTGTACTGGCCAGGTGATGCAAAGTGCCTGGTTTCCTCCTTATTTCATACATCTCTTTTTAAAGATATTTTTAATTGCATTGGTCCCAGTGTAGTAAACTTGATAAATTCCTCTCTTTGTTCCGGATCTGTACCTCGCTGTTTTAAAAGCGCTGCTGTCTGTCCTCTGCTAAAAAAGCCTAACTTGGATTCTTCTCTGCTTGAAAACTAGAGACCTATCTCCAAACTTCCTTTTATGTCAAAGATCCTTGGGAAGGTTGTAGCACAACAATTGACTTGCTTTTTAGAGGAAAATGATTCTATGGACATTTTTCAGTCTGGTTTTTGCAGATTGCACTCCGCAGAAACAGCATTATTAAAAGTTTCTAGTTATGTGTTGATGGCAGTTGATTCTGGAAAATACACCGTGTTAGTTTTACTGGACCTGACTTCAGCTTTTGACACTGTGGATCACACTGTTCTTATCCACAGACTGAGAGATTTTTTTGGTATTTCTGGCACTGTTTTAAACTGGTTTATTTCTTATTTATCTGAAAGGGGTTTTACTGTTTTTATGAATAATGTCTACTCCAATGTTGCACAGCTGTGCTGTGGGGTACCTCAAGATTCAGTTTTGGGCCCACTCCTCTTTTTATTGTATTTACGCCCTTTAGGTTTTATTTTAAAACGCTACAGTAATGTCTCATACCATGTGTATGCTGATGATATTCAGATATACTGTTCGTTTTGATCCTCTGAGTTATATAAATTGACTGAACTTAGTAACGGCCTGTCTGACATCAAAATATGGCTGAATGACAACTACCTGCAGTTAAATGAAAACTAGACTGAGACTCTTATCGTTGCTCCTGACGATAAAATCGCTGAAATCAGGAAGCATCTTGCGTTCTTAAACCCTTCGGTAAAAAATTGTCTCCGAAAATTGGGTGTTGTCTTTGACAGTTCTTTGTCTTTGGACAATCATTGTGAACTGTTAGTTCGTAACTGTTTTTACCATTTAAGGAATATTTCAAAGCTGAGATCTATTTTATCACAGAAGGAACTAGAAATGATTGTCCATGCGTTTATTTCTTCTCGTTTAGACTACTGTAACAGCCTTTTAGCGGGTCTAAGTAAATCTTTTGTGGCTCGCCTTCAGTCTATGCAAAACGCTGCAGCTAGGCTTTTAACTGAGACCCACAGAACAGCTCGCATAACTCCTGTTCTGGCCTCTCTGCATTGGTTCTCTGTGCACTTTAGGACTCATTTTAAAATTTTGGTTTTAACTTTTAAGGCACTTCATGTTGAGGCTCCCAAATATATAGTGGATCTTTTAAAGCCTCTCTGTCCTTCTAGGACTTTGAGGTCTTCTAATCAGATGCTGCTGACCGTACCCAGAACTTATTTTAAAACCCGTGGTGACAGAGCATTTCAGGTGGTGGCCCCGAGGCTCTGGAATGCTCTCCCTCTATCATTGCGCTGCTCCGACTCCACTGACTCTTTTAAAAAAGGTCTCAAGACATATTTATTCAGGCGGGCTTTTAGCTAAAATTTGTTCACTGATTTTATATTGTTTTTATTACTGTTATGTTCCATTTTGTAAAGTACTTTGTGACTTTCCATGTCTGTGAAAGGTGCTATATAAATAAATAAAGTTTACTTATGTCACATCCGACCATTTTCTATACCTGCTTCTTCCGTACAGGGTCACGGGGGCACCCTTATCTCCAGCAGTCTACGCCTTGAGGCAGTGTACACCCTGGACTGGTCGCTAGTCCATCGCAGGGCAACACAGAGACAAACAACCATGAACAAACCTAAGGGCAATCCAGAGAGACCAGTTAGCCTAACATTTATGTTTTTGGACCTGTAGAGAACCCCTGCATGCACGGGGAGAACTTACCAAATGCATGCAGAAACACCCCTGGCTGGTTGTCGAACCAAGGATCTTCTTGGTGAAAGACAACAGTGCTACCGACTGCGCCATCGTTTAGCCCGTCAAAGTAACATTAGGATCAAATGGTTCGGTACTGTATTTGTCAGACAAGAGTACCTTGTTCCTCAGTCTTAAAGCGTTTTTACAATGATAAATGGTTTACTTTCGTCTGAATTAGTTGATGAGTTTATTAACTTGTAACTTTTCACACAGAGAAAATTCCAAGTGAACCAAAACCCGTCACTACAAACCAGACGAGAACGTTCTGTCTGTTTACTAGTAGGACGTGTCCGGGGCGGGAGAACCAAATGTAAATACAGGAAGCTGTGTTGTAAGCTAGCAGAAAAGACGGAGAATTTAATCTTGTTTTTATTGTGGTTCTGGGTGACACTTCAGGTAAATGTTTCTGAGAAGACGTCTTGAAAGCTGCACAGCTTTACAAAAAAGACGCACGGCCTTTGTTTATTAGCTTGTTTACTCTACCGCAACCCACGATGCAACTCAAAACTGACGATCAAGTTTTGCAGCATGTGCCTGAGACCACCTCCTCCAATCTCAGTACGGATGTTTTGGCCTCTACACTGGTGCAATTGGTGTGTTCACATCTACGCAAACGGACTGGACCAAGGGGGAAAACGAACTAGAGATGGTTTTATAGAACATACTCTAAAGCTAGGTTTATACTTGTTGCAGATATGGGTGATTGGTTTGTCCACGGAAGAAGTGGCCATCCAGGTGGAAAAAAAACAGTTTTAGCCATCATACTAGAGCCGTAAACAAAGCTCTTCCTCTTCTTCCTCGTGTATGTTTGCAGTACTGCACACAGCCATTTTTGGTGAATGATGTCAGGCGTTTCCTCTCTTTTCTGTTTTTTTTTTTTTTTACTACATTTCCACTGGTTATGTAGTGCACTGCACCAATGTCAGCTTTAGGTATTTGGGCCCACAGCGCTTATTCAGGTTCACGGGTCCTGCACAACACTCTTAGGCTCGGCTATAACTGAGCCTTTAAAGTTCCTCAGCTGCTTCTTGTTAGAAACTAAAAGCTGACTTTTAGTTTTTTTTTTCTCTAAGATCACACATTCTGTCATGTTTGTGTGAGAGTCTGAAGCAAAGCAACATTTAACCTGGTTAACACTGTAAATTACAAAACAGACAGGATAGAAATGGCAAAGGTTCCTGATGAAAACATCCTTGTGGTGTAGCATCGAGATTTCACAAGAGATGAGACGTAAAGCTGAGTCAGCCAAACAAAGAGGTCTTTGTGGTAAACTGCTGCAAAGGTTGCAGCCGTTTCATCCTGTTTCACCGTGCGAATGTTGGTGCAAAGAAAGGACACGAGGAAGGAAACTCACATCTTAATTTCACATCTGCACAAAACGGGTTTGTCACCAGGTAGTCCCTTCTGGTGACATTCAAAGATCAGTTTTAGAGGAAAACAGTCGATTCAGACTGTTCATGTTCTTTCAATGCTCTGATTTTTGAGGCATGTTGCCAATCTGTGATTGATGGGTTTTCCTGGGCTGAAGTGAATTCCTTGCTGCTCAATGTCTTCTGTTGCACCCAAACTCACCTGCTGCTGATTATAAGCAAGCTCTGCACTGGTGGCAACATGATTCTGTAGTGCCCTTCTCCGTAGCTGAGGTTGACGGAGCTTGCTGAACCTTCTTGGACGTCCGGAAAAACTGCAGCTGATCTCCTCAGCTAGAAGTTATTGAAGAACAAATCTAACAGATGTGTGTTTGTTTGTCTGCCGTTGTCAGACTGTGAGAAGAACCGGTCCGTCGTTTGCTGTTGTTCTGGTCGACTAGACCTGAGATGGAACAAATAGCCGTTGTGATGTTGGTTGGGTTAAGAAGTGGATTTTGGCTCCATTGTTTCTCTGAATGAAGAAGTTGATAAACTTCTTGTCTGGAGCATAAACAAACCTCAGTAAAGGAACCAACTGAGCTACATGATGAAGTCAAAGAACGAGGGCTTGTCGTTATTTTTTATGGTCAGGTGTTTTCCTTGTTTCATTCCTGGAACATCCAGAAAATCTTCTGGTACAGATCAGTGCAGCTCTGAACAAAGCAGATCTGTTTTTCTGCAGCATGTCTCTGAGAGTCCTGACCAGCGCCGGGCCAGTCGCTGTTAATTTGGTGTTTCTGTTCTCTGATCTGTTTGCTGCTTCACAGGAACGTTGGTGGAGTCTCTGCGGCTCACTGAGTCAACATGATTCTTCTCACCCACCCCTCCTCATCATCCGAATTATTGCCATCTTCATCAACTCTGTCTTCAACCATATTCTTCAACTTTGTTTTCATCAGTATCATCTTCCTCTTTAACATCTTCATCATTTTCCTCTTTATTATCTTCATCTAAATCATCTTTGTCTTCATCTTTTTTATCGTAGTCTATATCTTCCTCATCACCTTCATCTTCCTCATCATCTTTATATATTACTTCATATATGTCATCATCTTCCTCTGCATTGTCTTCTTGTTACTCATCTTCTAAATTGTCTTCATCTTCGTCATCACTATCTCAGGCATCGTCCTCATTATCATCTCCCTCTTCTTTATCTTCATTATTGTCATGTTCTTCCTCATCTTCATCCTCATAATCTTTGGCATTGCCTTTGTTATTGTCTTCCTCTTCTTGATCTTATGCGTCATCTTTGTCAAAATGTTTAGCTTTAATTTCATTATCATCCCCTGTTCTCTTCTTCATCTTCATTATCTTCTTTCTCATCTTTTTCTTCATAATCTTTGGTATCACCTGCAATATCGCCTTGCTCCTCTTCATCTTCTGCATCATCTTCATCATTGTTATCTTTGGCGTCATCTTCCTCCTAATCTTCCCCATCATCTTCCTGATTTGATTGGTTGTATAACATTATCACCTACAGACACGCCCATGTTTAAACCTTTATTGTCTGTTTTTCTGCACATATTTATAAAAAATGTTTGTTCAGTTTTCCACAAAATGAAAGGTTTTTTTTATTTATTTTTAATGAACCAAGACTGCTGTGATGGCGTTGCTTTAAGGTGCTTCATGGTAGAACCTTTGCCTTTTGTTTCGGCCCGCTGCAGGAATGGATCGTGACCCGGCTGACGTTTGAATACGACCCGGAGCCTTACGGGAAGGAGAGGGATGGCGCCATCATCAAGATGGCCCAGGAGTTTGGAGTGGAGACGGTCATCAGAAACTCGCACACCCTCTACAGCCTGGACAGGTCTGTGGTCCCTCACCTGCACTGATGTACCGAGAGATTCAGTTTCTATAAGCAGGCAACCTAAAATTTAAAGGATCTGAGTTTTTTTATTATTAATGCAGGAATTTTAACAGTTCTGTTTTGGAGAGAATTTATAAACTGTTTCCATTCAGTTATGGATTTTTTGTTTGTGACTTTTGGTCCAAAGATACCAGGAGGATATTTGGTAACTAGGGTTGGGCACCGCTGGTGCAGTTGGTGTCATTGTTGCCTTGCAGCAAGAAGGTCCTGGGTTCCTCTCCCGGCTGGGGGTCTTTCTGCATGGAGTTTGCATGTTCTCCCAGTGCATGTGTGGGTTCTCACCGGGTGCTCCGGCTTCCTCCCACAGTCTAAGAAAATGACTGTCAGATTAATGGGTTTCTCTAAATTGCCCTTAGGTGTGAATGGTTGTGTGCATGGTTGTTTGTCCTTTGTGTCTCTGTGTTGCCCTGTGATGGACTGGGGACCTGTCCAGGGTGTACCCTGCCTCTCGCCAGTCGACTGCTGGAGATAGGCACCAGCTCCCCCTGTGACCCTGTACGGAAGAAGCGGGTCTAGAAAATGGATGGATGGATGGTTGAGCACCACTCAAATATGAACAATTCTGATTCCTCGTTATAAATTTCCCACAGGCTTATTTTCAACCAGTACATAAATATTAAACCTATGAACTTGAATATAAAGGTTATAGATTTACGGAGTCTGGTCAGCTGCCTAGATAACGTTAGCAAGTTCAGGTTGTATGTCTGTAAAAAAAACACATGGGCTAACGTTAGCGGGGTGTCTGCATTTGAGTTGACCATTTTAGGTGGATTATAACTTATCTGTCTCAGAATTGGTATAAAATGTATTTGATTGTTTTACTTGCCTGTGTCTGACTGCAGTGCGGTGTTAGGCTGAGTGTAGCCAGAGGAAGGCCGGCGCAGGGCGCCAAAGACGGGCCACTCAGCTGCTTGAGTCATGCACAGTCAAAATCCAGTCGAGAGTTTATTGGACTTTTTGAGCCCTCGGTGGCCTCCTGTTGTCACGGCAGGTCACACACTGCACCCATGTGCAGGGATACTCTGGTTTTAATAAGTGAGAGTGAAGAACTTTCTCCATGTTCATGCCTCTGTGCTCCTGCATGACCAGTGCAGTGTTACATAACCAGCGGATTACTGATGGGCTGTGTTAGTGTACCAGCTGGGTGAAGCGAGGCTTTGTGCGCAGCAGGGTTGTGGAAATGTGCACAGCTTAACACACTCATTCACAGTGGACAGCGTGGCAGCCAATGGGAGGCCGTCCCTGCTGCAGATCATGAGCAGGTTGTGTAAGATTGAAACTAAAAAGTCCAAATTGCACACAGCAGCTGATCCGCTTAAACTGTGTCTGCAGTAACCAGCCAGGCCGATGAAAACCCTCAGACTGGTTCTAAACACTCAGATATACGTTCAAACGAACCAGGCTGATGGGGCTAAACGGGTCACATGCATTCTTTCCAGGAGAACTTTCAGTTTTGCCTGTCACGGCTATGGAAACAACATTCATTGAATAGAACAGAACTGGACTCAACTGAACTGAACTGAATGTCTGTATTGTCACAGAAGCTCAAAGCAAGGTGCTCCTGCTCCATCTGGTGCACAGCAGAAAACAATCACACATAATAAGATGCCTGAGTTGCAACGGACGAAAATCTTTTAGAAAAAAGCCTAGAGATGCACCGTTCAGGCTTTTTGTTTTGGGCCGATACCGATTTGTGATTTTTCTCAAAGTTCTGAACATTTTGATTGAAATCTTTGTCCAAATCCTTTTTTTGTTTTCTCAGAAGAACTTCTGAATTTTGCTGCAGGTTCCTTGATATAGAATCCAGTTTTGAATCGAACAGAAAATTATAAAATTAAACCCATTAATGTGTCAAAGATAAGATAAAATAACCTATTGATCTCACAATGGAGATATCTCGTCCTTAACCTTTATTTGATTTTCATTAAACTAGAAAAAATACAAAGTTGTTCAGTCTGTTGGTGAATATGTTTATAGACAGAAAATGGTGGAAGCTTTTAGTTTTTAAGCATTTAATGAATTGTAAAAAAGAAAAATTATTTAATGTTTTTTTAGTATTTGACCTGCTGATCACCCATGAGAGCCAATCTTGGGAAAATTGGAAAATCTTGATCTCTCTTAAAAAAAAAATCTGGTTTAATGAGTAGCTTTTAAAATGTCAACTGTTGACTATAGTGTAAAAATGATTGAATGTAGCTCCAGTACCTGTTGATGCATATTAAAATTTGTGCACTGGTGGCTCTGGGAAAGAACCTGTCTCTGAATCTGCATACGTTGCTTTTAGCAGCTGTGCGTCAACCTGCCTGATCTGGGACTTTTTCTGGGTCCGGATGGGACAAATCCACAATCCTCACTTTATCCAAGAATACTTGAGCTCAGGGAAGTGGCGGGAATAGACCTGTTTTGCAACATTAAAAATGCTTAGCAAAGATACATTTTATCATCTGAAGAACATTGCCAGAGTAGGACAGTTTCTCTCCCAGTCCAATGCAGAGACTTTAGTGTTTTGGGTTCAATTTCTAAAATAAAAGTTTTGGTTGATATTATGAGTTGTTGAAATGTACCTTTTTCATTCTGGTCTTTGGGACCTGCCGTCCTGCATGTTTTTAGGTGTTTCCCATCTTAAACAGCTTCTAATGATTGAGTGATGTCCTCTGAATGTGATAAAGTTCAGTAGAAGCTCGTCAATCTGCCTTCATGATAAGTCAGGCGTGTTGTAGCAGATAAACCTCTAAGTCCTGCAGGACATTGGATCCTGAGGGCTTAAATGTAAACACTGCCTTGGATTGAGCACACGGGTTCAAACATTTGATTTCATTCCATTCAGCCTCTTGTTTGCTTTAAGTATACCAGTACCAGAAACATCTCAGCTTCAGGGTCTGTTTTTATTAATAAGACTTGGACGTGTTGAGCTGCTGCAGAGCTTTAATTCTCCTCCTCTGTTGTTTTCATGGCTGCAGGATAATCGAGATGAACAACAACAACGCTCCCTTGACCTTTAAGCGATTTCAGACCATTGTGAGCAGGTTGGAGTTACCAAGGAGACCTCTGGCTCCCATCAGCCAACAACAGATGAACAGATGTCTCGGTAAAATCTCTGACAACCACGACCAGCTGTACAGCATCCCATCACTGGAGGAGCTGGGTAAGCCCTGTTGTTCCCTTTCTGAGCATCTGCAAGGCTTTGGGATTCAGGCTGCTGGGTGGGGTTCCACCTGTAGGCCGTTTATTTCAGATTAAATAAAAAGAAATGATAAGAGCTGGGAATAACCGGACAGACTGCTGGTTAGATGACTCACAACACAAGTACACCCAAACAGGGTGTGTGATGGAGTCCCTTACTTTATGAAAAGTTATTATTGATATTGTGTGATGTAGGACTGAGTTTCAGACCAAATGGTTGAGTTCTTTACTGCAGCTTCGTTCAGACATTCTTGGGAAGCAGAATATATAATGTATAAAGAGAAAGCAGTATGTCAGTCTGTGTTATCTTTCATCTCTATTGGTTTAAACTTTCAGTTTAACGATTAAATTTGCTCAGTGGAACAAGCACTGACCTCTTCCTGGTTGTCTCCTGAGCAGGGTGGGGCAGCAAAAGGTGCTTAGAAGCTCTCCAATAAGATTAGGAGGGTAGTGTCTTGTTAAATTAGCTTTTCTTTTCTGTTGATTGATCTTAGATTTGTTTAGCTATGTTGATTTGTATTTATGTAAGTATTAATCTTGGTAGACTTGTGTAAATATAGTTCTTCCTGTGGATCAGCTGATTGGTGTCAGTGTGGGATGGTGTTGGCTTACACATGGCCTGCAGTTAAAAAATTACTCAGCGTTAAATTTTACTTCATTGTCATGCCTTTCCATGAAACATTTAATCTTTAACTTTAATCCAACCCCAAACTGCCGGGCTGCTTGCAGTTTCTTTCATTTGCAAAGCAGTGTCACAGTTTTGGGAGCAACCTGCTTCAGTGAGGCGGGCCACAATGGTGCTGAGTCCGAATAACGGGTTCATTGTTTGCCAGAAACAAGAAAATAAGTAATTTATGAAATATTCATCCATGCATGAAATTATGCATTTACATATCTAAGGAAGTAGAGAGTTTCCTTAATAAAACCTATTTGTACAGCAGTTAATTCCCACATAAGCCCTTAGAGCTGTAATTAGTAAGCGAGAGTGCTTCATTGTGCATATCTTTGATCATTATGAGAAGCAAACCGATGTTCAATAAGCAGGAATGCAAAAAATATTTTATTTACAAAACAATCAGTCCTATTTATTTATTGTGCCTTTATTGGCTGCAGTAGTTTTTAAAATTATTTTTTCAATGCTTCACCTATTATAAAACGCCAGGCAATAACATAACTTATTACTTTACTGGCAGCATTTTACGAGGTTCAGGCACTTTATTGCATTATCAGTCAGTCGCATTGTTGGTTGCTGCACTTCTGTTCATTTAAATGAATTCATCATCAATCTACTTATTTGTCCCCACAAAGGTTCATAGTGATCATGAACTTGAGACGAGCTCCAGTATTTCATCAAATGCTCTCAGCTTTAAACAGAAATTTCCCCCAGCAGCACGAGTTCTAGAGTCAAAGGAGGATGAGGGTTTCCCACCTGAAAATGGATAATAAATCATCCAGGGTTGGAGATTTCCATAATGATTTTTAAACAGGTAAATTTGTTTTGGCCTGTTTTTAAAAAATTTTAAAATGAATCTGAAGATATTGTCTTTGTGTCTTCAGAAAGTCTCTGGCCAAACCTTTTGCTGACAGGACAATCAAAACAACAAACAAACATGATTTTATTTATCCTGATACAAATCTACTTCACAGGGAGAAAACACTGAATCAAGCTTGTTTTACGCCATTTTACTATCGCGATTTATCCCTCTGATTATGTTTTTGTCTTGAAAAATAGAAAATCTAGAATTATTTTTTATTTTTTCACTTTGCTGTCCACTCAGGGCCTCCTTCATGTCCTGGAAGCCCTGTAGGTTCACTACTGCTCTTTACTTTATAGAAATATTAGTTTCGTCTGCATAATGTGACAAAAGTTGCTATTGTTACAAGTGTGGATTTTCTCTCCTGTCCCATCCCGCTCCCACAGAAAAATGTCTTGTTCCATCCTAATCCCAGGCCAGCATAACGAAAAAGATCCTGTCCCGTCCCACTCCTGGTAAATTGACTCCCACTTCCATTTAGAACAACTCCCACTCCTGTGACTCTCCCATTTTTGTTTTCTTCATTTAATCTTTTGGCAATTTCTTTCTTTGAAGGACCAGTTAGGTCCCTGTTTTTAGTTGTAGTAAAGGCCAGTTAAAGTAAAAAGAATAATAATGAAGAAATAATAAAATATCAAACAAGGAAACAGACCATGCATTGAATAAACAAAATGTACATAGTTGTATTTTACTCATTTATTAAGTGATTGTTTCCTTTGAACAGTGACATAACTTTTATGTTTCAAGTTGCTGAAACAAAAGAAAAATACACCTAGCAAGAGAACTGTACTTGGTGAACAAAAGTGCAAAAAGGCATTACCTTCATAATTTAGAAACTGTACCTCAATGGTTCACAGACCTGGTCCTCAGGGACCCCTTCCCTGCAGGTTTTAGATGTTTGTCTGCTCCAGAACACCTGATTCATATTCTGACATGATCTCCTATACAGGCATCAAGAATGGAGGGTCAAACTGGACACAATTAATACAATAAAATCATCATTAAATAAATAAATGTTGTGAATGTCCCATTAGTGAAGTAAATGTAACATGAAAGAAATGTAACATTAAATGTGCCATTAAATTAAAGGTACCATTGATTTATTTAATGCATCATTAGAAACAATAAATGTACCATTATATCATGAAATGGACTATTATGCAATTAAATATGCCACTGAATAATTAAGTATAATTTTAAAGACGACATGACGTAATTAGTGGTACACTTAATATTTAATGATGTATTAAATAAATTGTACATTTAATGGTACATTCAATTTTTTTCTATTTCACAACATATTTATTTAATATCTTCCCTTGATGAAGCCTTTCTATACGGAGTCCACGAGGGGACATGGGGGAATTTTTCTCTTTTTGTGTTCCCACGCAATACTTTTTGCGTTCTCACGCAATAGTCTTTGCGTTATCTCGTAATACTTTGTGGGATAGTTTCCAAACCAGATAACTGCAAAAATGAAACCAACACTACACCCGTTTTGAGATTTGAGTTTTATTTTGAAATCTGCCTTAAATAAAATTATCTTCAAATCAGACTAAAAGACAGTTTTTATCTACAAGCTGTCAAACTACTGAACAATAAAACAGTACGAAACCACATCAGGGACAGAGCAGACTGTACTTCTTGAGGAAGCTTAGGTCCTTTGGTGTTTGCAGCAAGATGCTGCATATCTTCTATAAGTCTGTAGTGGAGAGTGTGATCTCTTCTACCATCATCTGCTGGGGAAGCAGCATCAGAGCCACGGACTTAAAAAAGCTCAACAAGCTGATAAAGAAGTCTGGTTCTGTTCTGGGGACTCCTCTGGAACCTCTGGAGATCATTGTGGAAAGAAGGATTCTTCATAAAATGAAGAACATTATGGAGAACCCTGAGCATCCTCTTCATGAGACTGTCCTACAACAACAGAGTGTCTTCAGTCAGAGGTTTCTTCAGATCTGCTGTAAGACGGAGCGCTACAGGAGATCCTTCCTGCCCACAGCCATCAGCATCTACAACGGCTCTTTGAGGAAACCTTCATAATATGAGCTACAACAACATTTAATTTCCCTTTGGGATTAATAAAGTATTTTTGAATTGAATTGAATCTGTGACACTTTATTTCCTTATTACTGCTGCATGATGTGTACTTTTTTTTTTGCACACCATTAGTGTTTTTGTTTTTATCGTGATTTGAACGGTTCTTCTTATCCTAAGCATTTAATCGTATTGTTGACTGCATGTTAACCTGTATATGACAAATAAACCATATCAGTGCTGTTTGTTTTATGAGCAGTTTATCATCTGTGCTGTTGTTCCAAAATGCCAAACGCAAAAGTATTGCGTGGAGACGCAAAATAAATAAATTTCCCCATGTCCCCTCACGGGCTTCCGTACCTTACCTCTTAAATCTTTAGAGCACATGCAGCAATTTTGTTGGTCAGATGAGACTTGACACATGTTGGTACTTTTGGTTTGATGAATGAAGAGAAGCAGGGTTGATTTAATCCAGAATCTGTCTTACAAGTGTCCTTTAATCACTGGTGAACTTGATTACAACTAAACACGTTTTACAAGCAGCAGACTGCGTGTTAAAACCGCTACATTCAACTCTCCTGAAGTTCGGTAATATTTACGACTTTCCTGTCAGCTCTATGAGTTTAATAGATAAGTCCTTATTTCTGACTTTACGTTACAAATCCAGTTTTACCACGTCCAGTTCTCCACCTGCGTTTGCTCCCTCCATCCTGAACGCAGGTGGAAAACATTGATCAGAAGCACTGTTGGCTTGTGGGTCGTGTAGTTCGTTTGACTCACATTATAGTTTAGGCTTCTTGGAAAAAAAACTACACAATGGCGGCGTTGATCCAAGTTTTCTTTTCTTAAAGTTTATAACAAAGTCTCAGTTTTACATTTCCAAAGACAATTGATCCTAGTTTATTTTCCCTCCTATTGCTTAGTTCCCGCTCCCGTTAATTTTTTATCCTGTACCGTCCCAATCACGTGATCTTTACTGATGCTGTCTCCCATACCGCGGGATTCCCGAAAAAATGTCAGCCTCTAGTGGCGATGGAAAGAAAGTGGCCTGACTATAATCCTTGTGGGACGCCACAAGAGAATTTCTGTAAAGCTGATGATGATGCAGAGCCTTCAAAGTCGTCTGCTTACCAAAATGTTTGGCATTGTGCTGTGTGCAGGTTTCAGGACGGAGGGATTACCTGCAGCTGTGTGGCGGGGTGGAGAGTCGGAGGCTTTGGACAGACTGAGCAGATATGTGGACAAAAACGTAAGCGTTAACCTAACATTAGTTCTCCATCAGTGGCTGGACAAGAGGGCTTGTTTTGGTTGTTAAATCATGTTTATGAATGAATGTCTGCTTTATGCAGCTGGAGTTTGATCTGTGGGGAAGATTCTGGCAATATTTATAATTTATGAATCCAAATGAAGATCAGGATGAACTCTAGATGTTTATTTGGTAAATGAACACACACCAGGAAAGTCCTTTGGTCCGCTTGTTTGGTCCGGACCAAAAGCGAACTTTATTTTTTTCATTTGCGGCGGTTTGTTTTCACATTGTACTTTTTGCAAGTGAACTATTACTTGTAAACAAAGCCACGCGGGTGACGATCATTGCTCCTATTGGACAGAAATGAAGGGGGCGGGACAGAGCACAGACCCGGAAATGTAGGAAAACATCTGTAGACGTGCTGCGTTCAGCTCCTCTGTTCTGCATATTTATGCCGTTATTAAAGCTGCATATTATTGTGAGGTTGAAGAGCAGCTCATTCAACACAGACTATGAGACGCTCCATTTATAATGTTGGAACCCCGTTGGAGAATGCGTGCTGAACGCCGACGTTCTCTACGTATCTTGTCCCACAACAAGCCAGTAGCGTTGCTAAGCAACACACAGCTTATCAGGTATGATTACCTTACAACATACACCTTTGCTACCGGCTACGGTGGCTTTTTATGTCCAAAGAGACGTACGCTTTTTGTAGTTGGTTCAGATCGGGGCCGGTTTGTATTCAAGCGAACTGCACCAGAGTCCGTTTGGAAGCGGACCGAGACCACCTCAAAAAGTGGGTCTCGGTCTGGTTGTTTGGTCCCGACCAGGGTTCGCTTGAGTGTATTCACATCTGCACAAAAGGTCCGGACCAACGGTGGAAATGAACTCTGGTCCGTTTAAAGCTGACCAATAGTGGCAAGTGTGAAAACACCCTAAGATTTTTGTCACATGGCCCAAAATTGTCAAATAAAAACTACTCATAGGCCAAAAAAACAGTCAGTCAATCATTTTCTATACCACTTCTTCCATAGTGGGTCGCGGGGAAGCTGGTGCCTATATCCAGTGGTCTATGGGCGGGAAGCGGGGTACACCCTGGACAGGTCACCAGTCCATCGCAGGGCAACAAACAAACAAGCACACACTCATTCACACACCTAAGGGCAATTTAGAGAGACCACTTGCCACTTTTGGTCCGCTTTAAACGGACCAGAGTTCGTTTCCCCCCTTGGTCCGGGCCTTTCGTGCAGGTGTGAATACACTCAAGCGAACCCTGGTCCGGACCAAACAACTGGACCAACACCCACTTTTTGAGGTGGTCTCGGTCCGCTTCCAAACGGACTCTGGTGCGGTTCGCTTGAATACAAACCGGCCCCGATCTGAACCAACTACAAAACGCGTACGTCTCTTTGGACATAAAAAGCCACCGTAGCCGGTAGCAAAGGTGTATGTTGTAAGGTAATCATACCTGATAAGCTGTGTGTTGCTTAGCAACGCTACTGGCTTGTTGCGGGACAAGATACATAGAGAACGTCGGCGTTCAGCACGCATTCTCCGACGGGGTTCCAACATTATAAATGGAGCGTCTCATAGTCTGTGTTGAATGAGCTGCTCTTCAACCTCACAATAATATGCAGCTTTAATAATGGCACAAATATGCAGAACAGAGGAGCTGAACGCAGCACGTCTACAGATGTTTTCCTACATTTCCGGGTCTGTGCTCTGTCCCGCCCCCTTCATTTCTGTCCAATAGGAGCAATGATCGTCACCCGCGTGGCTTTGTTTACAAGTAATAGTTCACTTGCAAAAAGTACAATGTGAAAACAAACCGCAGCAAATGAAAAAAAGAAAGTTCGCTTTTGGTTCGGACCAAACAAGCGGACCAAAGGACTTTCCTGTTGTGAATACACCCTAACAGGCATGGCTTTGGACTGTGGGAGGAAGCCGGAGTACCCGGTGAGAACCCACACATGCACGGGGAGAACATGCAAACTCCATGCAGAAAGACCCCCAGCCGGGAGAGGAACCCAGGACCTTCTTGCTGCAAGGCAACAATGACACCAACGGTGCCCAACCCTAGTTACCAAATATCCTCCTGGTATCTTTGGACCAAAAGTCACAAACAAAAAATCCATAACTGAATGGAAACAGTTTATAAATTCTCTCCAAAACAGAACTGTTAAAATTCCTGCATTAATAATAAAAAAACCCAGATCCTTTAAATTTTAGGTTGCCTGCTTATAGAAACTGAATCTCTCGGTACATCAGTGCAGGTGAGGGACCACAGACCTGTCCAGGCTGTAGAGGGTGTGCGAGTTTCTGATGACCGTCTCCACTCCAAACTCCTGGGCCATCTTGATGATGGCGCCATCCCTCTCCTTCCCGTAAGGCTCCGGGTCGTATTCAAACGTCAGCCGGGTCACGATCCATTCCTGCAGCGAGCCGAAACAAAAGGCAAAGGTTCTACCATGAAGCACCTTAAAGCAACGCCATCACAGCAGTCTTGGTTCATTAAAAATAAAAAAGAAACCTTTTCAGTTTATAATATAATACAATAATATAATAATTCTACTTATAATTTTTGTTTACCTACTCACCAGTGATGCAATATTTAAAATGGACAATGAAAATAGTCAGATTTAGTTGTAGTGAAGGGATGTGTAAACACTTTAGATCCAAAACTTAAACGGGTTTTTCATGTTTGTCCTATTAAAACAAATTATTTTGAGCTTGTTTGGAAATGAATGATTGAATTCTCAGCAATAAAAAGAGGATTTGGGTACCCCTTTCTTTGAAAACACTTACTTTATTTAGTTAAGTTTAATAATTTAATTAAAAGCATATCAGGGTGCACCAAAGTCTGCTTTTGAAGATATTGTTTTGGTACTAGTGGCCTTTATTTTTTATTTTTTTTTTGACAGTAGGCAGACAGGAAGGAGGGGCAAAGAGAGGGGGAGACATTCGGCAAATGTCGCCGGGTCCGGGACTCGAACCCGGGACGGCCACCTCGAGGACTGTAGCCTCTGTATATGGTCGCGCGCTTAACCCCTACACCTCCAGCGCCGCGCCCCCCAAAGTCTGCTTTTAAGTAAAAGTCACTGGATAGATTTGGTCCTATTTACTGAGATTATGGAGAATACAAGAAGCCTGGTTATTGATAGACAAATACTTTGTGTTGCCAACGTTTCCCATTGTGAGAAGATTTTAATTTGTCCCTAAAAAATAAAAAGCCTCCATCTGTATCAACCAGTGCTGGACAAACTAGTATTATTCTGGAATTGTAGTCTGAGGGCCGTAAATGGCCCCCGGGCCGCACTTTAGACACCCCTCATGTAAATGGTAAAAATCCCACAGAATGAGCAGCATCAAGGATGCACGCTAGGATGAAACCATCCTCCTGCTGTGGACTGCAGAGACCTTCCATTTAATTCATTCCTTCATTTAACATTTAATTTCCCTTTGGGATTAATAAAGTATTTTTGAATTGAATTGAGGCTGCCCGGGGGTCTTTCTGCATGGAGTTTGCATGTTCTCCCCGTGCATGCGTGGGTTCTCACCAGGTACTCCGGCTTCCTCCCACAGTCCAAAGACATGCCTGTTAGGTTAATTGGTCACTCTAAAATTGCCCTTAGGTGTATGAATGAGTGTGTTTGGTTGTTTGTGTGATGGACTGGCGACCTGTCCAGGGTGTACCCTGCCTCTCGCCCATAGACTGCTGGAAAAAGGCACCAGCTCCCCCACGACCCACTATGGAATAAGCGGTAGAAAATGACTGACTGACTGAATTGAATTCACCTTTACCCCTAATTATTCTAAATAACCTCAGTAAATCAGTTTCATATTGGAAACATTTTGTTTTCCTCTTTTATACATGAAACCAATTATTCAGCACAGAAGCTTCCCATCTGTTTTTCCTCTCTTGTACAATAACCGATTTATTCCTAAGCTTTAATGGATAATTATAAATATGCACATTTCTAATGGTTTCATGTATTTAAAAGCACTTTTAAAACATCTCAGCACCTGATTCGAGTCATACATGTTGCTCCAGTCATGTTAAATAACCCCTGAACGTACTGCTGACTGAAGCACACCTCAGACTTCACCTGTGTGTCCGTCTCCTCAGGTGTGGGTGGCCAACACTCAAGCGAAGATGTGCTCTCTGTATGCCAGCCCCACAGGCCTCAGCCCCTACCTGCGCTTCGGCTGCCTGTCCTGCAGGGTGTTATACTACAACCTCAGAGAGATCTACATGAAGGTACTGAGCCCGTTTTGTCCTCCTCGCTGTAATGACTGCAGACTATATCTCCAGCTAGACCTGGTATGTGTTTCTGATGAAGATGACAGAGAGGGAGAAAAAGTCTTAATTCATTTATCAGAACAGTTAAAAAGCCACAGGTGTTTGTTTTTACGGCTGCACAAGGAAAAGACAAAATTCAGAAACTCTTTAACAGTTAAATCCATAAAAACTAAATAAAATCTGTAAAATAAACAGAGCGAAGGGAAACTGATTTCACAGCTTGGTCGGGTTTGAAAGCCAAGGAATGGACATTTGTTTTAAGAGGGTTACAGAGGAAAAGTGTTGGTGAGGTTCTTATGTAAAAGAGCCGACCATGTTTAAATGCTGCCGTGGGTTTAATCTGCTCCTCTGTACGCCCATCAACATCTGCTCACCTCAGAGACCTTCTCGATTTCTGCAAAGTAAGAAGTTGTGGCAGGTTCAAATACAATACAGGAGATTTTAGACTTATTCTAAATCTGAATCCTGAAACCGGTCCATGCCTTCCTCCGAGTGAAGAATCCCCCTTATGGACCTCAGAATCTGAGGTTGTGGTCCCATATTGGAATCAATGTGGTGACTTTATTTTTCTCCTCTGGAAACCACCTTAATTTATGGTAGTTCTTTGTTTAATGAAAGCCTTTCTTCACATGATGGTTCCACAATAAACTCACATTGACTCACCTCCTCTTACCCAGAACTTTGTCCTTTCTCATCATACAAAGGGATCTGCCGAGACCATGGGCCCTGTGTGCTTTTAGCTCATATTCTTCTGACTTTCCTGCAGACTGGTGACTCGTGTTACTCCTTACACCTACCTCCCGAGGCAGAGCAGTGGTGTCATGACCTTTCAGCTCATCGCCAGGTATAACGAAAGGTCATCTGACCCCAGAAAGAAGTAGAAGACAACAGAATCACATCATCTGCAAATCCTTACCAGTCTCTAAGCGAGGGCTCAGAATAAAAGCTTTCCTGCGTATTCCTGCATTAAACAAACCTGGAGCCAGGCCTGAAGGAGAGGCTGATGGCCTCCATGATCAGGCCATGTTCAGTGCATCTCCATCCATGTGCAACCATACTCACCTCCTGCAGGAAGCTCTTTAATAGCAGTGTTTGTGTTTGTGGGGCTTTGACATAACATTTTTAGTCCATATCCCTAGGTACAGTACTATGAGTGAGAGATAAAAGGTGGATGCTGTTTCTGCTTTCTGTTTGGACATGAAGGTGGTCTAAATTCTTGTGTTGATCCAGAACTAAACGGATCTTCCTCTCTGTGGGCCTTCTTCTTGTCCCCATCAGCTCTGTAAACGTCGCAGTCCTCCTCTGTCCCTGTACGGCCAGCTCTTATGGAGGGAGTTCTTTTACACCGCCGCCACCAATAACCCAAACTTTGACCGCATGGAGGGAAACCCGATCTGCGTGCAGGTGAGTCTGACATGGAGCTGGCTGGAGGGCGAGCAGTTGAGCAGCATAGACAAAGACTCTGGCTACATTGCAGAGATGAATGCTATTCCCTGTGTCATGTTTGTCTGCAGATCCCCTGGGACCAGAACCCAGAGGCAGTGGCCAAGTGGGCCGAGGGACGGACCGGTTTCCCCTGGATTGACGCCATCATGACTCAGCTGAGGCAGGAGGGCTGGATCCACCACCGGGCCCGGCACGCTGTGGCATGCTTTCTCACCAGAGGTGACCTGTGGATCAGCTGGGAGAGCGGGATGAAGGTGGGACCGTCAGCCCTTCCAGCTGCCTCTCAGGTGGAGGGAAAGCCGACTGATGGAGTCTGGTCTTGTTCCTGCAGGTGTTTGAGGAACTGCTGCTGGATGCAGACTGGAGCGTGAACGCCGGCAGCTGGATGTGGCTGTCCTGCAGCTCCTTCTTCCAGCAGTTCTTTCACTGCTACTGTCCCGTGGGCTTTGGGAGGAGGACCGACCCGTCAGGAGACTACATCAGGTCAGCTTAGTGGTGACTTGAGTGATCCGTTAGCTTTTTTAGAGATGCACCCATCAGGATTTTACCGGCTGGTACTGACTTCTGGTTTTCTTTGAGGTTCAGATTTTCTTTCTAATAACCAGAACACATGATTTTATCTATTTTAATTGTCATATTTAACAAACATCAACCATAGAAGTAAAAATGTACAGCATTTATTTTAGAGATGGTAGAGTTAGTCACGTAAACCATTTAGGTGAAATGGGGCGCTTCTGGTCTTTTCACAATAAAAGCACAAAATCAAACACGTGAAATAAAGAATAGAGTAAAGCGTAAATAAAACATAATACCAGTTCTGTCTCTCAAGCTTAACAGGGGGTTAAATCCAACAGCAAATGAAGGAAATGCTAAATTCTATATTGCTAAATCATGTCTGCATCAGCACAATTACCCCTAAAATGTACATGGTCCCTAATTGTCTGTTGGTTTACACGTTTTGATCACAGATCGATGCATGACTAGAAACGGATTTATCTTTGCGTACCACCAACTGGTTGTCTGTTGCGTCATGTCTGGGTTTTCGTTGGCGGTAAGGCTGGGCGGTTATAATGTAAACGGGGAATGCAACAACAGCATCGGCATCAAAATTTGATCTGAATTTTCATGTTGGCCGTGAACAGTGCAGCTCAAATTGTGGCGTTGTGTTTGTCTGTAAAGGATGTGCTTCCTGTACAACGGGTTTTCCTCCTGCGTTCCTTTTTTTTTTTTTTAACAAAAAAAAGTTCAGATTTCAAACCACAATTCTGCAACACATCAGGAGCAGTGCTCAAGCATATTCTACCTGATGTCAGACATTTCTTAAGCGAACAAGCGAAAAGTAAACTACACAAGCAAAAGGTTCATGTGTGACAGTCGCCTGCAATAAACAACAGCATTTGGGTCGGGTCACACCATGGAAGAACGAGCAGATGCAGAGCTGACTGAATACTGCACTATTTTCACTCTCTGTGATGCAATGTGAAAAGATCTAATGCAATGTTGTGTTTTGTTACTTTTATCTAACATATAAGGTCGAAAAATATATTTACACCTTTAAAACGGCACAGATTACATGCAGACATTAAACTGGTATAAATTGAGTCTTAAAAAATGTCGGAGTTTAAATGAAGAGAAAAAGCTTGTTGCCCTTTAATAAATCTTTCCAGCTTCTAATAAATCTAATATCAGACCTGTTGGGTCTGAAAGCAGCTCAGGAGTTTCCTATTGGATGTTCAACCTCAGTTTCCATGATCCTCCTCTGATTCGTCCTACAGGCGTTACCTTCCCATCCTGAAGGACTATCCGAACCGGTACATCTACGAGCCGTGGAACGCCCCCGACTCTCTGCAGAAGGCGGTGAAGTGCGTGGTGGGAGTGGATTACCCCAAACCGATGATCAACCATGCAGAGGGCAGCCGGCTCAACATCGAGCGCATGAAGCAAGTTTACCAGCAGTTGTCCCATTACAGAGGACTCAGTAAGTACAGTTCTGACCCAGTTAACTCTCTTACTACCATTCTGCGGGGGGTGCCTATCTCCAGGAATCACTGGGCAAGAGGCTGGGTGCACTTTGAACAGATCTACAGACCATCACAAGGCAACAGACACACAGGACAGACTACCATGTACACACACACACACATTCGCACTCAAAAACAACAAAATGTTCAACCGAGGTTGAAGCTGGTTTGAAACCCCAACTGTGTTAATGAAGATGAGAAGGAGAAGCCAAAGGTTAAGATAAAAATTGGCTTAAAAGTATTGATTTTTGAGTGTTAAAACAAAAATGTACAGATGAAAAAATACCGTAAATACCGGACTATAAGCCGCTACTTTTTTCCCACACTTTGAACACTGTGGCCTATACAACGATGCAGATAATGCATGTTTTTTTTTCATGCCGCCAAAAACATTTTTCCTGGTAACAGTAGACCAATCAAATTGATGAGTACTTCAAAGAGGTCCAATGAACTTGTGCGATAAATCAAGAGCACTTTCACAATTCATTTACTGGTATTGTAAATCAGACATTTATATCCACCCTCATCAACGTGGAAAATCACCAGCGGGTTTCGAAAGGCCGGACTGCTGCGTGATTAAGGGGACCGGCTGCGCTCAAGTGAGAGCGTCAACCAAGAGGCTGAATGACGAGATCCTGAGGCTGTTCAATTCGGACACTCAAGAACAGGACTTTGATGGTTTCAGTGCGAAGGAAGAAGATGAAGAATCAGAATCAGCTTTATTGCCAAGTTCGTACATACAAACAAGGAATTTGACTCCGGTACGCTTTGCTCTCTGGTTTTGTTTTTGCATTAAGAATATAGATATATACATATGTACAATATACACATATATAAATAAAAAGGTGCATTTAAAACATCTGTATGCTGTTGTTTTGTACTTTATTAAATGTTCATCAGAGAAACAGCCTGGGGGAAGAAACTGTTTCTGTGGCGGCTGGTTTTAGTGAACAGTGCTCTGTAGCGCCACCTGAAGGTAAAACTCTAAACAGTTTATGTGCAGGGTGTGTGGGGTCTGCAGAGATTTTAGCAGCTCTTTTCCTGACCCTAGACCTGTATAAATCCTGGATGGAGGGAAGGTCAGCTCTGATTATTATCTCTGCAGTCCTGATTATTCGTTGCAGTCTGGACCTATCCTGTTTGGTGGATGAGCCAAACCACACTGAGATGGATGAAGACAGGACAGATTGGATGATGGCAGTGTAGAAGATGACCAACAGCTCCTGTGGAAGGTTGAACTTCTTGAGTTGCCTCAGGAAGTACAGTCTCTGCTGGGCCTTCTTTCGAACAGTGTCTATGTGTGAAGACCATCTCAGGTCCTCAGAGATGGTGGTTCCTAAGAACCTGAAGTGGTCCACGGCCGATACAGTGTTGTTGAGGATGGTGTATGGGGGTGGTGTTCTCCGAAAGTCCGCCACCATTTCCACTGTCTTGAGTGGGTTGAGTTCAAGGTAGTTCTGACTGCACCAGTGTACCAGCCGATCCACCTGCTGTCTGTATGCAGACTCATCACCGTCCTGGATCAGTCAAATGACAGTGGTGTCGTCTTCAAACTTAAGGAGTTTCACGGACGAGTCCGATGAGGTGCAGTCATTTGTGTACAGAGAGAAGAGGAGTGGGGATAGAACACACCCCTGGGGGGCACCAGTACTTAATGATCTGGTTAGGGAGAAGATGCTCCCCAGTCTCACCTGCTGCTGTCGGTCTGTCAGGAAGCTGTTGATCCACTGACAGGTGGAGGCTGGGACGTTGAGCTGTGTGAGCTTCTGGTGGAGGATGTCTGGTATGATGGTGTTGAAGGCCGAGCTAAAGTCTACAAACAGGATCCTGGCGTACGTCCCTGGGTGGTCGAGGTGTTGCAGGATGAAGTCTAGACCTAAGTTAACAGCATCATCTGCTGACCTGTTTGCTCGGTAAGCAAACTGCAGGGGGTCCAGCAGGGGGCCTGTGATGTCTTTCAGGTGCTTCAACACCAGCCGCTTAAAGGATTTCATGACCAGAGACGTCAGGGCTACAGGCCTGTAGTCATTTAATCCTACGATGGTGGGTTTCTTGGGCACCGGGATGATGGTGGATCATTTGAGGCAGGAGGGGACCTCACATTTCTCCAGTGACTTGTTGAAGATCCTTGTGAAGATCGGAGCGAGTTGATTTGCACAGGCTTTCAGGCATGATGGGGAGACGTTATCAGGTCCTCCAGCTTTCTTTGTTTTCATGCGATGAAAGAGCCTGTTTACATCTTCCTCGGAGATCTTTAGTGCAGGCAGAGGATCTGAAGGTAGGGGGTTGGTAGCTTTGTGGGAAGAACTTGTTCCTGAATGGGATGTAGAGGAGATGATTTGAGGTGTGAACAGCTTCTTGTAATGTCTGCAGTAGAAGCCATTTAGACGGTTGGTCAGGAGACGACTCTGTTCAGGATGGGTGGAGGGACTCCTGTAGGCAGTCAGGTTTCTCAGACTGGTCCATACAGCTGAAGTGTCACCAGTAGAAAGGCTGTTCTTCAGCTTCTCATTGTAGCTTCTCTTGGCTGTTTTGATCTCTTTTGTTAGTCTGTTCCTGGCCTGCCTGTACCGCGCCCAATCTCCACTGCTGTGAGCTTCTTCCTTTTCCCTGCGCAGATTCCTGAGGTGTGGAGTAAACCATGGCTTGTTATTCCCAAAGGTGCAGAAGGTCTTGGTCTGCACACACATGTCCTCACAGAAACTGATGTATGATGTCACCACATCAGTTAGTTGGTTTAAGTCAGTGGCTGAAGTTTCAAAAACAGTCCAGTCTGTGCATTTAAAGCAGGCCTGTAGCGTCTGCTTTGATTCCTCAGTCCACTTCTTAACAGTGTGAACCTTGGGTTTGGAAGCTCTTAGTCTCTGTCTGTAGGTTGGGATGAGGTGGATTAGATAATGATCTGAAAAACTCAGAGCAACCCTGGTAACAGCATGATATGAGTCCTTTAAAGCTGTGTAACAATGGTCCAGTGTGTTTTTGTCTCTGGTGGGACACTTAATATGCTGTCTGTATTTGGGGAGTTCATTGGAGAGGTTTGTTCTGTTAAAATCTCCCAGTATTATGATGAAAGAGTCCGTGTGTTTTTTCTCCAGGTCTGTAATCAGCTCAGCGAGATGTTTTTCAGCAGCAGAAGTTCAGCCATGCGGTGGAAAATATGAGCCGATTATTATAAACGAGGAAAACTCTCTCGGTGAATAAAACGGTTTACAGATTATGGAAAATGACTCCAGATCAGGACTTCATGTTTTTCTCAGCACTTTTACGTCTCTGCACCAACTTTCATTTATATAAAAGCAGATTCCGCCTCCTCGCTTCTTCCCCGATAGCTCCGCGCTGCGATCCGCTCTGAACAGCAGGAAGTCCGGCATCAGCAGTGCTCGGTCCGGGATGTTTTCACTCAGCCATGTCTCGGTGAAGCAGAGAACCGCTGATCCGCGGAGGTCCGTGTTTTTACCGGTGAGAAGAAGCAGCTCGTTCATCTTGTTGTTGAGAGAGCGGACATTTGCCAGGTGGATTGAAGGCAGTGGTGTGGCGAAGTCCTCTTTTGCGGAGCTTTACCAGCGCGGTTTCCCCTTCGACGTTTTCGGCGCAGGATCCCGTTCAGTGCTGCGGCTCAGTGAACCTCGGATCGATGAAAGATGGTGAACAAATCCTAAGAGAGGACTCTCTGATGTTGAGAAGATCCTCTCTACTGAATGAGACCACAGGATTGTGGCTCTAAAAACATAAAAACACACAAAATACAAAAAACAAAGAGAGAGCGAAGCTCCGAGGCGGCCATCGTCGGCGCCA
Source organism: Girardinichthys multiradiatus (assembly GCF_021462225.1). Classification (NCBI taxonomy): domain Eukaryota; kingdom Metazoa; phylum Chordata; class Actinopteri; order Cyprinodontiformes; family Goodeidae; genus Girardinichthys; species Girardinichthys multiradiatus. The sequence continues at coordinate 44,837,524 of NC_061795.1, read as the reverse complement.
TCTTGGATACAGGAGGCGATCCATGACTTTTGACCTGTTAGGCTGCAGTGTAAATGAATTAGGAGATATTAGAATGTTGTTCATGCACTGTTCAGTAAAAAAGCATTAGCAACGTAATTTGTGTGTTACTGATAACGTACGTATATTTAAAGGTAGCCGTGTTACAGGCACTGTTGGAAAAAAAAAGCATTTGCAATATGCATTTGTTTATTTTACCATACGGATTAAGTTAAAAGTAAAAAATTCCTCATGTGTAAAATCTTTCTGTGTAAATCATATTACAACGTGGGACACCCGTGGCTTAACATCTGGTGCGACCTGTACAAGAACAACATTGGTTTTCTTTCTAAAATTAGAGCATGCGGCTTTTAATCAGGTGCGCTCTGTAGTCCGGACTTTACTGTACATAAAATGGATAGAATAGAAAATAGAATAAAAATAAAACAAACTAAAATCAGCTTTTATTTAAACATCTACACATCTTAGGTAAACAAAAGTAAAATTAATGACGGTTAAAACCAAAATAAATATGTAGATATCTAAAGTCAAAATGAAGTTAAAGTAAAGCACACTAAAACTGCAGGTGTAGTTAATGTAGTTTTAAATAACAAATAAATGATCTGATCTCAGATTAATCAATTGGAGGTTTAAGTAGCAGTGTGTTTATGTCTCTGTTTTAGGTCTGCTGGCATCAGTACCGACGATCCAGGAGGAGGCAGAACCTCCGATGACAGATGAGTCCCAGACCAGCAGCGGACCCGGTACAATGAAATCTTCTTCCTCCAGATGTAGCAAAATGTTTTCAGAGCATCTGAACTCAGATTTTTACCTCCTGTTCCTCAGATTCTCCTTCCAGAGATCTCGCTGAAGTAGAAGAAGCTGGCTACCTGGCAGTTCCTGATTCCTCCACCTCATTCTTTCATCCAGACCAGGAGGACATGTTCCACCATCATCCTTTTCTGGATCACTGCACCTCCTCAGGCCAGCCTTCCTCTCCTACCTCCTGTCCGGTCCACAGTCCTGCACCCCGGTCCAAACCCAGTTCTCCCTCCTCTTCCTGCCCCTCCCCGTCCACCAGCCCGTCCTCACTCCCTCTGAGTGTCTCATGGGGGCCTCGAAGGAAAGGTGTTGCCCACAAGGGCCGACGAAGCCAAAGAAAAAGTGGACGTCAGTGCTGCCCTATGGCGGCAGAGGAGGAGGAGAGGATGCAGGAGGAGGTGGATGAAGAGAGCATGGAGGAGGAGGAGATAGCAGCGGTGACACCAGGTGGACAGTTAAAGTAGGACAGGTAGTCACTGCATTCAGTGGTGCGCTTATGACAACAAATCAGAGAAATAATGCAGAAATACAGCGATTCCTAAATTCAGCAGGAATCATTTCAGAGAGAGCTGCATTGACCCTGCCCTTGATAAAACACAGTGGACCAACACCAGCAGCTGACACGGCACCCCAGACCATCACTGACTGTGGGTACTTGACACTGGACTTCTGGCATTTTGGCATTTCCTTCTCCCCAGTCTTCCTCCAGACTCTGGCACCTTGATTTCTGAATGACATGCAGAATTTGCTTTCATCCGAAAAAAGTACTTTGGACCACTGAGCAACAGTCCAGTGCTGCTTCTCTGTAGCCCAGGTCAGGCGCTTCTGCTGCTGTTTCTGGTTCAAAAGTGGCTTGACCTGGGGAATGCGGCACCTGTAGCCCATTTCCTGCACACGCCTGTGCACGGTGGTTCTGGATGTTTCTACTCCAGACTCAGTCCACTGCTTCCGCAGGTCCCCCAAGGTCTGGAATCGGCCCTTCTCCACAATCTTCCTCAGGGTCCGGTCACCTCTTCTCGTTGTGCAGCGTTTTCTGCCACACTTTTTCCTTCCCACAGATTTCCCACTGATATATATATTACATTATGAACAACACATAAAAGCAACGTCATTCTGAAAAAACAATCACAATAAAAATAAATAAATAAAAATACCATAAACCTCGTGGATAAAACAAAAGACAAAATGAGTTGAAAGTACAGTGTTGGTACCTAGGATGTAGGATCATGTGGGATAGGCAGGTCCAAACAGGTGGGTTTTGGGAGTTTGAGTCTTGAATGTGGTCAGGGATGAAATTGTGTGAAGGTTCAGAGGGAGCACCTTTCAGAGTCGAGAGGCAAAGCGACTGAAAGATCTTAGACTCATGGTGGAGAGCTGGGCAGGAGGAAGGGATGGAAATGGCAGAGCTGGACCTTAACATATAGGAAGGTGCGTAGATTTCAAAAGGTTTAGGGGTTATGGAGGGCATTGAATTTTAAGTTTGGTACAGAAAATGACTAAAAACCAATGAGGGACATTCAAGACAGGTCAGATATGCTGCGTGGATGAAGTTCTGGAGATGATGCAGGCAGCAGAATTCTGGACCAGTTGAAGCTTGTGAAGATATTTGTTGGGTAAGCTACAGTATATAAAGGAGCGTTACAATACTCTTGACGCGAGAGGAAAGAAGGATAAAGGAATTATTAAAGGTCGAGTTAGAGAAGGTTATAGGAAAACCACATTTAAATATCTTATACAGTCGAGGAAAGAAGGGATGAAGTGCAGTGGTAACCTTTGTTAATTAACAGAGCTGGGTGTCCTCTGGATAAATCTGCAATTGTATGCCATACTTTCAAAAAATATTGCCAAGAGGAAGAAGATGGATGATGAAAAGTGGTGTGCCCCAGGACAGAGCCCTGGGGCACACCACTGATAAGGTTGGGAGCGATGGTTCTTCTGACCAGATAGTTATGATGGGAACCAGGATAGAACTGGATTAATAAAACCACGAGAAGCTGAATAGTGTCAAACACTGCAGTAAGGTCAAGAAGAACAAGAATATAGAGAAGACCCAAGTCTGCCATTTAAAAGGTCATAAATGTGCAAAAGTCCAGTAGAGACGTTACAGGTCAAGACTACATCTTTTCGAGGGACGTTCATGTCTTCCTCACTGGGATAATGGGGAAAAAACACATTCAAGACATATTCCAAAGATCCCGGCTGAAGAAGAGAATATGACTGACCCGTGCCTGTAGAAAGTGTCAGAGAATTTTTGATTAAATTCACTTCAATTAAAACAGGGCAGCATTTTAACTTTTTTTTTATTTTAAGCACATTTCCAACTTCTTTAGCGCGTTTTGTTAATAAAATGAGCTTTAAACATTTTCCGCTCAGGTACCCTCAGGTTTTGGAGAATAGTCTGTATATTTCATGCAGCCAGTTGGAGACTAAGGAACATTTGTATGTTTGGAAAATCCACATCTGAAAGCATACACACAATGCAATAAATGGAATCAGTGCCAAACATTAAATCCCAGTTAATTCAAATTAGGACAGAAACTGAAGCAGGTCTGCAGACACGCAGTCACAAAAATCACTGCTATGGTGTAAACATCTTATTTGAACCAACTGAAGCCATTTCATGTTTGTAAGATCTGTTATATGCTCCATCTCTTATTTTATAAAGATTTTATGAGAGCAGAGTGTCTCTCTGAAGCACAGACTTTATTTAAAGGTTGGAATAAGTTGAATCTGGGTTCTATCAAGCCAAAATACAAACCCCTCTTCTCCTCTGATGGCATTGGGAGTCTCTCCTGTGCTCCAGGTTCTGATGTTCTGCTGGCTGCATGTTAAACTGTATATTTATCTTCCTGTAGTAATGCTTTGTAGCAGTCTGAAAAACCAGCAACAAATGAAAGAGTTTAAACATTTCTACAGTTTAATTCACTGCATTGAGGCTGTGCACTGTCTGCAGGAGCTTTATATTCACTGTTTGGGAAGAGTTTAACATCGGGTTCAGGCTTCCTCCTACCCTCTTTTTGGATCTCAGAGGTGACATCCCAGGGAAACTGGATGCTGTTAATGTGAAATTGCCAGTAGTTAAATCCTGCCTTGCTGTACATAAGCTGGTACTTTAGAGCCTACTTATTACCCAGCTAAAATATTAGAGTTTATAACAGAGAATAGTCCTGGAGCCTGAACCCGATGTTACTGCAGTGTGCTGACTCCGTGTTTCAGGATGAAGCTGATGTTGCATTTTTAAGTCCACATCCTTCGGTTCTGTTCGGGTTCTTGACAACTTCTTGTTTATATGTAAATGTATAAAGTGAATATTATAGTTATAGTTGATATTTTTGCCACCAGCGACTGTTTGAGGACCCTAGATCCTGTGGTTGTTCTGCAGGGCGGCAAACATGAAGGTGAATCGTTGCTTTACGCAGGGATTGCTTCTGTGTAACTTGACTGCAGAGTAAAAATGTTTTCTTGTTCTTCACTTTTATTTATCTGTTTGTATATAAAATATATAAAGCATTCAACTGTCTGTGTCGATTCAAGTTTTGATCCAGGGGTTTACCAAGCCGTGTGTCCACAGGGTCCACTAGAGGGCAGCAGGTGTAGCCTGAGGTCAGTGTGAATCATCAGAAGGTCAAACAATCAGAATGTGGCACATTATATTGTATTCAGACCATGAAAATATTAGTAATTCACTCTTTTATCATGATTAAGTTTTTTTAGTATTCCACTTTGTGAAGTATGTAAATTTTATTTATAAAGCACCTTTCGGGTCGAAAACCATAAAGAGCTTTAAAATAAAAACAGGCACAAAAAGCACAGAAGATAAAACATAAAAGATAAAACCGCATACTTAGTAATCCAGTCTGAATAAATTAGTTTTCAACTGCTTCTTAAAATAATCAACAGAATCAAGACAGTGTGAAGATGGAGGCAATGCATTCCTCTGGGGACCATAGCTCTAAAGGATTTTTCCCCTCTGGTCTTAAAATGTGTATGTGGAATAATTACCAGCCTTTGACTGGAAGATCTCAGACTGCAAGAAGGTGTAGGGCTCTAGAAGGTCAAGGATATAGGCTGGGGCTTGCCCACATAGTAAAGACTAAAACTTTGAAATCTAAATGTACCTACTGCCAATGTAAAGAAATTAAAACTGGAGTAATGTGCCGTCTCTTTTGAGTGTTGGTTAAAAGTGTTGCAGCAGTATTCTGTACCAACTGAAGATGATCAATATGCTTCTTATTCAGTATATTTTTACCTAAAAAAAACCCCAAAAAACTAGTTTCTGATTATTCCATGAGAATAGCACCTCAATGACATGGCAGAGTCAAAAATAATACCAAAGTTTCTGACGTTGGACAGAAGAGACCAATACACCAAGGTTAATCAGTAGCCTTACCTTATCAGAGTTCACCTGTAAGTGGTTGTCACAGAGCTGTTTGATACTACAAAAACCGTTTATCAAGAAAAACAACTTTAAATATCCACTGAAAAGAAGGGTAGAGCTGATTGTCGTCAGCATAGAAGTGATAAGGCACATCAGAAAACTGCCTGATTATTTGGTCTAGGGGGAAAATACGCCCCAATTTTTAGAGAACCGTTGACATAAACGTGATCTTAGAGACAGGGCTGTCATTTTTAAACTGTGTAAGATCCAAACTGCATTTTTTAAATAATGGCTCAACAACAGCATGCTTAAAAAAACCTTGGAACCACACCTAGTGGTTTAAGTGAACTTGATATTTTCACATCTATTTTTTTTTTTTAATGCTGGAAAACACAGAAACGTAACTTTTTCATACGATGAAATTAGTATTTATGTTGCTGTCAAAATTTCCGATAATTTTGAAATGTATAAATGTCTAAACCCTTAGCAGACAATGACAAAGATCTGACATCTGAATATTTATTTAGCTTGGGTGTTTTTAAACCTTTGAATAATTTTTGGAAATTAAACCAAAAGGGATGTACAAGATGAGGTGAGACTTTTTTAATTTTTCTCTATTTTTATTTAGATATGTGTGCTAAACGGTAAATATTCAACTATATTTCTAAATGTGGCTGTTCCAAATGAAACTGTCTAGCCAAATAGTTCAATATTTTGCTTATTATTTAACTGATTTTAATGTTGACAAGACATTTTAGGCAGCTAAAAATTTACTAAATATGTAGCCAGAAATTCATTTTCCTTAACGAAACATTAGCTAAGATAAATCTTTAGCTAAATACTGCATGTAGCTTTTTAAAAAAAGTACCTATATTCAGTATTTAGCTAAATGAAATATCTAGCTAAATATTTCATTCATCTAAATTAAATTTGCTAAACATTTAGCTTAGAATAAAATGTAAATATCTGGCTGGTTTAAATGTTTAGCCTGAGTTAAATCTTTAGTTAAAATAGTTTTTAGGCTTGATATTTAATTTGAAACTCACATGTAAGAATTTATTTAAAGATTTGACATTTAACAAATATATATCTGATTATTAGATAAATGTGCTAAAAAAGTGACTCATAAAATTCATCAGCCAACACATGCAGATTGGGTCAGTTATGGCCTGGGTTTGGTTTATTTTTCTGAAAGTGTATATTAAACTAAACGAGGAAATCTGATACTGACTGACTGGTTAATCATAGCATGCTGAATGACTGGTTCCCAGTATTCAGACTGTTAGCTGAATGTAAGTGCATAATGGCACTGTGTTCTGTTTAACTGGTTTACTGGCTGACTAACCATCTGGTTCCCAGTCATCAGACAGTTTTCTGACTGGTTACTGCCTGTATGTTCTGTTTAGCTGGTTTGAGACCGACTGACTTGCTGGTTCCCAGTTTCCTGACTGCTCACTGACTTTTAACAGGTTTGCTGACTAATTTACTGAATGGTTCCCAATTATCAGCCTGTTTACTGAGTGTTTTCAGACAGAATGATTGGTTCCCAGTTATCAGTCCTTTTCCTAACTGGTGACTGGGTTTATATTTAATCAAACTGGTTTTCTGTCTGAGTGACAGGATGGTTCCCAGCTATCAGACAGTTTCCTGACTGCTTTGTCTGTCTGTGCCGCTGTCTAATCTAATTTCTCTGAGTCACTCACTGTATGTTTATTAGCCTGAAGGCAGATCAGCTGATGATGTCATGCATCGCTCTTATTGGCTACCACTGACTTCCTCCCCCTCCTCTTCCTCACGCTGTATCTCTCCCTCATCTCCTCCTCCTTTGCTCCCTCTCAGTCCTGATTACCTCCATCACCACTCAACACCGCCCGTCTCCTCTTCCTCTCTGTGATGGTGATGAAGATGATGTGACGCTGTGGAAAACCAATCACCAGGGAAGAGAGGTGTGGCTAGAGAAAGAGCTCAGAGCTGATCGATGCTCAGGACTGAGGAGGAAGAATAGATGACAGGGAGGTAGAAGAGGGTGGGGGAGGCCTTGTCCGAGTCGAGGAGTGCCGACAGCGGATTAATAGAGGAGGAGGAGGAGGGAAGAAGCTGTCGCCTGTCAAAGGAGGATCCACCTGTGCTGTCATGGACAAATACCGACCGAAGAGACCAACCAGCCTGAATCTGTTCCCACAGCTCCCACAAGCTGGCACCCAGGTAGGTGTGGATGGAGGGGGGGTCCGATCCAGAGTGAGATCAGATCAGATCAGGGGTGGATCCATCCAGAATCAGGCCAATAATTGGAGTACTGTGTGTGTGTATGAATGGATGGGTGTGTGTGTAATGAAAGCATCTGCGTGTAATCATGTGGGTCACATCCAAGGATCCTGCTCCATCTCCCAGCCTTCTGTTGAATATTCCTGATCAGTGGCAGAACTGAAGCAATCAGTGGGGATCAGGACCGCAGCAGCACAGGGTGAAGTGATTCATCCAAGGACGTGTGGTCGGCCTGCGTTCAACCCGGTTATGAGCCTCCCGCAGGAGCCGCTCTGCCATTTTGGGAAAATATTCCATTACAATGATGGCAAATGAGCCGATTCTGGAGCAACACGTCTGGACTGCTGACTCCAGACTGGAATCTGATTTGTAGATGATCAGATTTACCTCAGTTCATTTAAAGAGCCTCAACTCCCAAAGATGGTAGGCAGGTCTGGTTCAAATGCAGTCAGACTCCGTCTAAAACAGGGGTACAGTGGCTCTGAGAAGAGTGCACACTCTATCTGAAATAAGGATTTTGAGACTTCAGAAAAAAATTAGAGCGTGATAAATCGGTGCCAAACATTTTGCATAATCTTCAATGCGACATATATCCTGTACACTACAAAATAAAATATCCTAAATTTACAAAGAAGTAAAAAACAAACACATCTTTTAGAAAATGTAAAAAATAAATAGAGCAGTAAACCAATAAACCATTAAACAAATTATTTGTTAAAACACCTTTTGATTTAATTTCATTATTCAGTCTTCACACATCACTTACCTTGAATCTGATGAACCTAAAGTTCAGCACTTCTAGTTGGATGTTCCTGACATTTGCTCGTTTGCATCTGTTAGCTAAGCAGAGAGATCACAAAGGATCAAAATAATGTCTTTGCACAAAGGTATCAGTCAGAAGAAGAACACAAAAATCTCAAATGGAAGCTGCAGAAATTGCCGCTGCAATCTGTTCTGTTCTCTAACTTTCTGGAATTAGGAGTATGGTTGTAAGACCGACCTCTTCATCAATGAAAACATCCAGGCATGGCTAAAATCTCCCAACACCTTCTGGGAGGATGTGTTACGGTCTGAAAGAACCAAACTGGAACTTTTTAGCCATAATTTCAAATGGTATGTTTGGTACGGAAACAACACTGCACACCATGCCCACTGTCAAACATGGTGGTTGCAGCATCATGATGTGAGATTGCTTCTCTTCAAAATGAACAGAGGTTTCTGTCAAGGTGGATGAAGTACCAATCAGTTCAAACCTAAAACTCTCAGGACCAAATCAAGATTACAGTCACTTGCTTTTTAATCTTATTATTGGGCCTGATGTCCCACAGCTCTGACTATTTTCTGGAATGTGCTTCAGTTTAAGATGTAGGAATGGATGATAATTTAATCTGTCGTCACGTACATTGGCAGATCTCAAACCGCTTTTGATGTGGGTGATTGGGTTGAAGCGTATAAAATGTGTAAATTTCTCCTGCTTCCGGCCAGAAAGCATTACTTCGCTCTGTTGTCAGAGTCTCGTTTTTTTTCCCTTCGGTGAGCCGGTTGGTTTTACATGCGGTGTTGCTGCTTTCAGTCTGCCTACATTGGGTTTATTCCTGACTGTTGTACCTGGAAGAAAGAATGATAGTTGACATCAGCAATTTGCTTGCCAGGTGTGTGGCGCTGTTGTTCTGCAATACACAATCACACAACCTTCTTGGGCTAAAAGTGCAGTGTTCCTAATGGTGTAAAATAACTATTAACAGAATTACTTTAAAATGTGGCCAATTCCCCTGCTGTGACAGTCTCTACAAGCTCTCAGCAAGCCAAGGTGGGAAAATCTTCATCAGCGCAGACAGAGTGATTGCAAGGTGTAGAATAAGACTGTTACGGCAAGAACCCTGATATGTGTCTTTGCACTAGGGATGGACAATACTTTTTAAAGTATTTATTTAGATTACAATAAAAGTGACAGCGGTAAAGAGCACGACCCATGTATAGAGAGGCAGCAGCCCTCAACGCGGCTGTCCCCGGATTCGAGTCCCAGTCACGGTGCCCTATGCTGTATGTCTTCCCCTCTCTTCACCTCATTTCCTGTCTACCTATATTCAAAAAATGACAAATAAACACTACTATTTCTGCCAAACAAATCTTAAAGTGACAATATAAAATATGTAAAAATGTATCATTCTTAAAAACACCTCTGTCACTTCATATAGTCAGAGCCTCTCAGGAATAATAAACCTTACCCAATATTACATAAGATAATTCAGGTACATAAGGTGCATGAATTAGTGCAATTGTACCACTAAAAGGCACACAAGAACTACATTTAATTATATTCCAAAATACACTGATATTTCTTGATGCTGTTATTAAACCATCAGTGAATAAAATTGCTTAAACATCAAAACAACCACACTATCAGATTTTGTAGTTTGGAGTTTATCCTTATCACGATAAATTTCTTCCCAATAATAATAACTGATTCGATAATTGTTACTTTAAAGTAACCTTTTTAGCAGTGGTGGACATGTGAGGTACAGGTATGTCTGACGTTCTTAAATTGCTACACATTTTAAAAAAAAGTTCATTTCAGCTTTCTGTTTCTGGAGAACTCATGTTTGTTGTCCGTTTGCTAGATTATCAAATGCAGTTGATATTGACTTGTGTTGTATAAAAAGACACAAAGACCTTTTTATTCTCACTCTCTGACAGTAAAACAGGCAAAATGTTTTCCGTCAATTAGGATTACCAAACGTATTTCTATTTGCAAAATGTCAGAACAAGCCCGCTCCACAACACAGACTTTGTTATCCTTAAGCCACTTTATGACTAGTTTGCTGCTATTCTCAGCGTTAGCACTTAAATAATGCTATTTTCTCATGATGCCACCTGTTTTTGGAAGTGCACCAGTCCCTCCTGCAAAACACCCCAACAGCATGATGCTGCCACCCCCATACTGCACAGTTGGGACGTTGTTCTCAGGGTTAAAGCTTCCACCTTGTTCCCCCCAAATGTAATGATGGTCATTATGGTAAAACACATCAGTTTTAGTTTCATCAGACTATAGGAAATGTCTTTCTGGCGTCTGGAAATTGTACCCATGGATGAACCAGACTTGTCGAGGTCCACAATTTTCCTCCTGGAATCTTGGCTGATTCCTCTTATTTTGCCATGATGTCACACAAGGAAGTAGTGTGTTTGAGGTGTCACCTTAAAATACTTCCACCGTTGTGTCTCCATTCGTCTCAAATGTTGTGACTTCACGTAATCAGAAGCTCATACAACCATGACATCATCATCATCTGTGCTTCCACAAGCTGTTTAAAGGTATAGGAATCTTAGTGTTTGTAAACAGCTAAATTTAAATCAAAATATGTAAAAACTGTCTTGCTAATTATTCTGACATTTAGTAAATATGAATAATTATGTTGGTTTTTTTTAATAGTAATTAAAGCTGATCTGACCGAGTGGAAAATACTGCTTCAAACCATCTGGGTTTCAAAGTGAAAGGATAAGGAAAACAAGATGGCTTCCAGCCCCTCATTACACAGAATGGGATAAAATTGGTACTTCCCATTCCTTAAATCAGAATCAGAATCAGAATCAGCTTTATTGCCAAGTTCGTACATACAAACAAGGAATTTGCCTCCAGTACACTTTGCCCACAAGTTTACAGAAAACGACACAAAAGGCTCAAAATGATCATAGAAAAACATAAAAGTGATACTTTCAGAAAAGATGCTGCCTTTTAATTCACTGAGGGCTGTATTCAGTGCTGTTTAGCTGCTGATGCTGCAGTATTTCAGTCTGATCCCTCAGGCAGAGCATCGTCATCATCCTCAGCAGTAGCAGCAGCAGTGTGTACTGGAGATTCCCTTTAAATGGGCCACATCCTGCTTACTGGGTCGGATCAGATGAGTCATTTCACCTGCATCCAGAACCTGCCATCCTTGAATGCATCGCTGCAGATTGCAGGTAACAGACTCGGGGAGCTATTGCAGGGAGGTGTCCTGCTGATAGACAGATATGGAAGGTTTCAGATGTTTCCTGAACTACTGGCTGGCTTCATCAGAGTTGTGAGAGACTGCTACACAATCACAAATTAAAGGCTGCTTTAAGAAGTTGTCCTCATCCCACCAGTGGAGAATCAGAATCAGAATCAGAATCAGAATCAACTTTATTGCCAAGTTCGTGCATACAAACAAGGAATTTGCCTCCGGTACACTTTGCTCTTTTGTTCTGTTTTTGCATTACAGAATATACAGATTTACAACGTACAATATACACATATCTAATAGAAAAGGTGCATTTGCAACATCTGTATGCTGTTGTTTTGTACTTTATTGAATGTTCATCAGAGAAACAGCCTGGGGGAAGAAACTGTCTCTGTAGCGGCGGCCTGAAGGTAAAACTCTGAACAGTTTATGTGCAGGGTGTGTGGGGTCTGCAGAGATTTTAGCAGCTCTTTTCCTGACCCTAGACCTGTATAAGTCCTGGATGGAGGGAAGGTCAGCTCTGATTATTCTCTCTGCAGTCCTGATTATTCGTTGCAGTCTGGACCTGTCCTGTTTGGTGGATGAGCCAAACTACACTGTGATGGATGAAGACAGGACAGACTGAATGATGGCAGTGTAGAAGATGACCAGCAGCTCCTGTGGAAGGTTGAACTTCTTGAGTTGCCTCAGGAAGTACAGTCTCTGCTGGGCCTTCTTCCGAACAGTGTCTATGTGTGAAGACCATCTCAGGTCCTCAGAGATGGTGGTTCCTAAGAACCTGAAGTGGTTCACGGCCGATACAGTGTTGTTGAGGATGGTGAGGGGGGTGTATGGGGGTGGTGTTCTCTGGAAGTCCACCACCATTTCCACCGTTTTGAGTGGGTTCAGTTCAAGGTAGTTCTGACCGCACCAGTGTACCATCCGAAGGAAAACATATTGTCCTCTCCTAGTGAAGATGGACAGAAAATCTCTAGAAGGTTCATATTTTAAATCTGCTGCCACCGGTTTAGATGAACTATTTTATGTTTTGATTGTGATTCAGTTTTTATCTGGTTATTTTAATAACCAGATAATAATAACAAAAACACCCCAAAATGGCCTCACCAGCAGAGATAAATAGGAAATGAGCTGAATTTACACTGGAGGCATGCTCACGCAGTGGTAGTGACAAATTGGTGTGAAGTGCCTTGCTCAACCACACATCAGGATGTTACTGGAGAAGAAACTGGACTCAAACCCACAACTCTCTGAGTGTAGGAAAACTCCTCAGTTGCACAGCCACAGATATTGTAAAACCGACTGCAACAGAGCACTAAATAATTACAGATCAGATTTTAAAAAAATAATTTTCTTTATCAAGCTACTTACAAAATGTTCTGCTGCATTTTCTTCATGGCATTATTTCCACTTTATTTTCAATATTTTGAATCAAATCACACAACAGAATTGGGAATTTTTCTCTAACTTTTTTCTCTGTGTTTCAATTTTATTCTTGATATTTCAACTTTATTTTTTAATAGGAAAGAATATGATCCAGCAAAAAAACATCTACTGTTTTTACCTTGTATTGACCTTAATAGTTCTTCATAGGATGGAGTAAGAATGCTGAAACTGCTGCGTTATTCCCAGAGAGGTTTAATATGTGTTAGATATCAAGGGTGTATTCACAGGATGTTTATTTACTAAAAGAGAAAAATAGAAGTTTTTATATTATTCTATTCTATTATTCTATATTCTAAAGAATACAGTTTCAACCTCCTTTACACAAGGCAAAGCTGTTGCAGCTCAACTTTTTCTCAGCATTTAACATTTTTTTCAGCATTTAAACTTTTTCCTCATCATTTCGATGTTTTTCTCGTCATTTCACCCAAAGATGAGTCAGACTAGTGGAGGTCCACAATTCTTCTGCTCTTCTTGGCTGATTTCTTTTAATTTTCCCATGATGTCACACAAGGAAGCAGTGTGTTTGAGGTGTTGCTCTGAAATACCTCTACAGGTGTGTCTCAGCATTTAAACTTTTTTCTCATCATTTCACCCAAGGATGAATCATAGGAAAATTTGAAGAAATCAGCCAGGATACCAGGAGGAGAATTATGGACCTCCACAAGTCTGATTCATCCTTTCCCTACCCAGGAAAGATGGGAATCACCAAAGCAACCACTGGCTCAGCGTTTTCTGAGTCTGTGCACTGATAAAAATGACTCTTTGGGTTAACTTGATTTAACTGAATCCACATACATCTGCACAGGGTAATTTAATTGAGTCATTTAAGACATTTTTTTTTCAAATACCTTTAAAAGGAAATAATCACAAACACCAAATGTGAATAATTTTGGTTGCTTTAACTCAATATAATGTAATTCTGTTGAGCAATATTTGTCCCTGCATTGAATTAAGTTATTTATAATCAACCAACTTGTAAAATTTAAATCACTTAATGACAAATGAATTTGCTTGATCAACTCAATTTTATTTAATGGTGAGCAAACATGCATATCACATGGTCAAAATAACCTTGACAAAATCAAAGTGTCAATAAGATATGTGCTTTCTTGCTTTTAACACCTATCTATTCTGAAAGGACTCACCTTTGTAGTATTAGATAAAACTGAAAATAAGTATTTGTCCCCTCAGTAGAAAAGAAAAATGTGTATTCTGGCTCCAAACTGCAATTTTAAAGTCAAATTTCACTTTGTGTATATATTAAGTAACATTTGCTGTATATTTATGTAATTTTGGCTGCAAAGCAGCGATAACCTATTCTAAACAATGCTAGCGTATAAATGAATGCCATACAGTGAACACTTTAAACAATCCAACACTTGTGCACACTTAACGGTTTTTCTTTAAGAACAGTCTTGGTGAAAAAGGGAAGTATTTTTAATGAAACTCTGCGTTCTCTAAAACCAATACCCAGACATTCACAATCTTAAAGGTTAATAAAAACCGGAATACCTTCTATAAAACACTGGACACTCAAGTTCTCAAAATATGCCCTTTTTTCTTGGAAATTTAATTTAACAAAGCAAAAGCGATTCAAAATAAAATGGTGGCAACTATAGTGAAGCAAAACGATGTCTTTAGTTGGTTTAGGAAACAAAACATGGCTGGAATTGCACAGCAATTGTCCAAATGAAACTCCAATCTACAGGTCATCCATTCAGCTCTTTATGGTCTTTGAAAGAAAATCATACATAGTGTCATTTGTGAATACGTAACGGAAGCTTTCACAAGTTGAAATTTCATAAAATTAAATAAGAAAATGTGCCTGGGGTCTTTGAATGTTTGTCTAACCAAACAGTTTTTCATTTGCTGTAGTTTTGCATTTAGCCTTTGTCCATCCAAATTCCTTAATGTCTTCTGAAAAAACTCGAAAGTGTACTTTAGTTCATTTGGAAAGGTCAGAACTAGCGACCTTTTTTGATCAGTCCAAACTGCATGAGGGATGCCATATCGAGGTTGTTCAGAATTCCAATGCCTTCAGTGACAGTGACAGACAGGAGTATCTGCAGACCATAGTCTTCTTCTTCTGGTCTTTCTTGGCAGTTGGTAAACCAACTATAATGGTGCATTACTGCCACCACCTGGACATTCTGCAAGAATGTTTGAAGACGGCAGGCCGGTATGAAACGAAATAATTTTATGTTCGTGTGACAAAGACTGTTTCCAAAGCAAATGTTTTAGATTCACAAAAAGAATAATAATTAATGCAAAGCTGAAGTGTTACATTTAGATGAAGTAAATGAAAAGAAAATGTTTTGGTTTAAGGCTTGAATCACTTTTTTGAGTGTGGTTCTTATCTCTTTCTTAAATGATTCAATCATCAAGTAAGTCCCAGATTACTAATAGTAATTATTATTTCTGAATATCAAACTGATGCCTTTATTTTAGATCTTATTTTAGTCTCTTTGTTTTAGATTTTTACACAATGTAAAAAAATATTAAATAATTATTATGTTGGGCATTCATGTTCCCCCATTATTCAGTTGCAGATTTTTTCCCAGATAATTCATTTATTTTTTTTAGTTCGAGTTACTTTAAGTGCTAAGATTTCTGTTTCTAATTTTTAAACAGTGGAATATGTTTTTATTACAAAGATTCGAGCTTTCAAATGAGCAAGATTTAAGAAAATTATAGAAAACCTAATATAAAACAGAATCTGTTAAAAATTACCTGAATCTGAGGCTATCTTTTAATTAATTTACAGACCACCATAATTATTCATACACCATCCAGATTTACTTGAAATTAATAAAACAATGTTAAAGGAATATGAGTTAAAAAAAAATCATTTTTATTTTATTTTATAAAAGTAGCCTAATTAATTGTTTTAAATGCTTCTGAACGATCAGTTCTTTATCAAATCTTTATTGGCATTAAAGCAATCAATCCATGCTTATAATTTCTGAGCAGCTTTTTGTCTGTTTCCACTGTTGATTTTTACCGATTTATCTTTGAACTCAAAGTCTTCGAAGGTGGAAGGCCTCCTTGCCATCACCCTAATCTGTAGTTCCCTCCACAGATTCTCCATCATACCTAAGTTGGAACTCGTGCTGGGTCACTCTAAAACATCCAGCGTCTGTGGGGATGGTCATGTCGCGACAATAATTCATTGTTAAAGAATTTACACAAAACTTAAAAAGGGACTTTAATAATAAAGAGAAACTACTAAGCAGTAAACACAAAGTAAAAGACAACCTCCTCCTTGCAAAGTTTTACACGACAGTAAGATGACGAAACCAAAACCAAATTGAAGTTGTCTGAAGTTCAACCAAATGTGATGGAGAACAAAAATAACTAATAAGATCTGTGTTGTCCAAACTTTCTGCCGCAAGGGCCACATTCAGCTAAGCTGAAAGTACTGGTGGGCCACGAGAAATATTAAATTTTTTGTTTAAAGATGCAAAAAATTATTTTATAGTTTTTTAAATGTTGTCAACAATAACTAAACATCTAATGTTTGAATCAAATGAACAATGTTGAAAATAGATCTGTAGGTGGGGGTACACCAACATAAAAAGGGACAATTGAACAAGAGTTGAGTTTCTTTTCAAAAACAGTCGCTGTATATTATCGAGTTTAATAAATAAGTGGGCCAAAGTATTCTCTTGAGTTAACGTTGCTGGATGTTTGTGATTTCACTTACTACAAAATTAGAATGAAAGAAAAACAAACAACAGATACTTTATGCCGTACCTGACATTTTTCATTTTAAGGAGATTTTTATTTGTCTAAAAATCTTATACTAAAAAAACAAAAAATGTCTCCTTTGCCATCAAACACTTGTGCTGACATTTTTGTACCATTCTTGAATTGGTGTCAAGGTCCGTAAAAAGTGTTTACAAGGGCCACAAATGGGCCCGGGGCCACACTGTGGACACCCATGTCTTAGATCGACATTTAGACCATTGACAGAAGAGCAACAAAAAAAAAAAGACAAAGACAATTCTTTAAAATGTAGGCAGTTCTACCAAACAGGATTTACCCAGGTTCAGATCGGGCAAATAAAAAGGTTAAATGAAAAATGAGACGACTGCAATGACAAAACATCCTTGAAGGGACAGAAGGCCAAACTGATCTGTAGGTTCAGCAGAAAGACAGGCAACAGAAAGGAAGACTGAAACAGGAATGTTTTCTTGCTCTGTTCTGTTGGCTGAGAGGTGAGAGGAGTAGGAGGAAGAGGAGGGCACCTTGTTATAAACAAATAATATCCTAATAAGTCCATTAAAGACCTTCATTCTGCAAGTCCTGACTGCTGCCAGCAGATCAGAGAAGGATGTGTCATGAGTCAGCGTAACAGGATGCTTCATTGATTTGTTTGGTCTGTTTCAGTTCAGCTCAATGTGAGAGAAAAAATCTGGACTGCTTCTGATTGTTACCTCACCGGTTCTACATTTATCTCGTGGAAAAGG
Source organism: Girardinichthys multiradiatus (assembly GCF_021462225.1). Classification (NCBI taxonomy): domain Eukaryota; kingdom Metazoa; phylum Chordata; class Actinopteri; order Cyprinodontiformes; family Goodeidae; genus Girardinichthys; species Girardinichthys multiradiatus. Next base: position 44,820,170 of record NC_061795.1, on the reverse strand, counting down.
TGTTGACCCACAAGTCCAATTTCAGCTTTAGTCTGCGACCCTCCACCTTTTAATGAGGCTGTTGAGAATGCAGTAATCAGATTAGGTCAAGTAGGTCTGGTTCATGAGAACGTTCCTATAAGGAGACACAAGATGACCTGAGCACAGAAAACATAAAGTCTATAAGGTATGAGTCCTCAAAGGTTTAAAACTAAGAGATGCAATATGATCGCAGTCAGAAATGAAGGACAAAGAGACAGCAACTAAAACAGACTGAACACAAAACAAAAATGGAGTTAAGTCACCTTAATATATTAATAAGGTAAGTTGAGAGAATGGAAGAAATAGAGCCACAAACAACCAGGGAATGATAACCACAGAGAAAACGCTTTAGATCCGGCTGATTAGACAATTAGCTCAGAAACATACTTTTCCCAAATGTTTAAATTTAGCAAAAACAAAGATGCTGTAATTCAGACTTGGTATTCCCTTGACAAGCTGTGGTGGCCTTCCTCCAATGCTTCCTTCAGTGGGTCTTGTCTCTGTCCGGTCGCCGGGCTGCCGTTGGCAGTCGGGTGTCTGTCTTGTGCCTGCACTGGGGCGGTTGGAAGGTTGGCCTACCCGGCCCTGGTGTATGTTTCCTTCTCATGAACTAACGGGCTGGGCCTGCTGGCGCTGGCCGGATGGTTGGGCGGGCTTGGCACTCTGCTGGCTGTTGTGTCCGGGGGGGGTATCGAGGTGGCAGGCTAGAGGGTGGTGTGGAGGGGTTGCAGCTTGTGGGGTGGGTGTGGCTTTGTCGGCTTTTCGGGGATGGAGCTCACCTGTGGGGGTGGGCCCCTGTGCTGTGGGGAGGGGATTTATGGCCTTTGGGTTCACGGGCATGTGTTTGATATGTGTCCTGGTTGGGGGTGGCCCTGTGGGGAATTTCATTTTGGGGTTTGTTGGGGGTGGGGGGCTCATTGGGTTAGGATCGAAATTTATTGAGGGGTTGGGACTGTTTCATCCTGTGGCGGCTCTGGTTGGCGGGCTAGTTTGGACCGTGTAGACCCCTCTTTCGTACATGGCCCCCTCTCCAGATGAGGATCGGGGTCATTGGGGAATGGGGTCGGGATGGGTGGTCGGAGTCCGGGCTGGGGTCACTCAGGTTCAGGCACCAGCCCAGGCTAGCCCAGACCAGGTTCAGGTGCTGGGGTGGTCTGCCTGTCTCCACCTCCTGGGTCCGGGGGCTGGTTGTCCCTGTGGGGTATTGGCACCTGGACCTGGGAGTATAGAGTATGTATGGGGAGTGTGAGTGAGTAAACAACGTCCATTGTTGTTTGTCTATGTTGGGTGCGTGGGTGTGAGTGTTTTTATTTGTACACAAGAGGGTGGGAATGTGTGATTGTGACTGTGTGTGCCTGTTTTTTGTGTCAGGTTGGGTCTTGGGCTACTCCCTCTCTTGGATCAGTTTAGGCACCCCATCAAATGTGGGGCCTATTTCCTCCCCGCCCCACTATACCTGCCTGTGGTTGGTGTCTCTGCCTGCTGGTGTACTTGTGGTTCTCGGGGTCCGAGGCTGGGTGCTTTGGCGTGTGTCAACTCACAGGCCTGGTCCCCTGGGCTCTGTCGGGCCTCTGCTTGGGAAGGGATATGTCCCAGGGTCTCGGGTCTCTGGGTCCATGGGTGGATCTGCTTGGGCGTAGACCGCTGCTGGTGGGGCCTGTGGGCTCGTCGCTGCAGCTCCCTGGGGCTTCTGCACTGTGGCTGCTCGGTGGTTCCCCTGGGACTCTCCTCGCTCTTCTCTGGGGGGGTTGTGGTAGTCCCGGCGATGGTTCTCCTGGGGTTATTGTGCTCTGGAGGGCCTTTGGATATCTATAGCTCAGATTTCCTCCGTATCTGTCCCGGGTCCAGGGGGGCAGGTATGTTGCTCCTCACACTCACACTCCATATTTTTATGGAAAAACCTTGTATACACAAAGTGCTCACACTCAGACCCACAGGTGTTTAGATTCAGATACACAAATGTTCTGTATTGAGCCGCATTTACCACTAAATACATCTTGCATTCATAAGTACCGTGCACTTTTTGGTAAAAAAGCTGTTAAAATGAATGTTTCTGCAGGTGTAGAAGCAAGCAGGGTGTTATCTTGTGTTCTCTTCAACCTTTTTGCTTTCCTCCATTCTTTGCTCCTTCTTTCCCCTTTTCCTTTTTGTCCCACCTCTCTCTCTTTCATGCTTCTTATTTTCTTCCTTTTTATTTCTGTCTCCGTGTTCGTAACAATTGAAACAATCCCAAAGCAGTTTCTAATAAAGTTTCTTTTATAAATATTAAGCAGAATGTTAGATGTGATGCTCTACTTGTAAAAGTAAATCTGTTGGGCTTTTTCTTGGCACTCAGACTGAACGCTACTCTGCCGGACAGGACACAAAAAAAAAAATGGAAATGCAACCAGGAAGTAACATAAAAGTATATATAGCAAGTGTGTCATTATCTTTATGTGCGTGTAGTTTTCTTTTTGGATTGAGGTAAACCTGAGGAAGCTCCTCCAGCTTACTGGGTCAGGTGATTATGTTTAGAGAACCTGAAAGAACTTATTGGGATCAATTAAACTATCTCTGATCTGTTTGAATCAGACGAATGAGTCACAAAAGAAAAACAGCAGATCTTTAATGATGAAAGTCAGAAGAAGATTTATTTTTAGAGACTTGGATCAGACAAACTGTTGCTCACAGTTCACACAGTAACCATGGTAACAAGATGTGAGACTGGTAGAACTGATGCATGATGGGATGTTGTGTAGTTTGGAGCCCTGCTGGTTCTGATTAGGTCACAACATTACAGATTTTCTAGAAGTAAACCCTTCAAGATGGATGAATGGTCCCTCTTTCAATGTCTTATTTCTTCTTAGGACTCCATCAACAATAACTCTTTGGGTAAAAAGGACAGCTGGAAAGACTCCCACTCTTCCTCCCCACACATTACAGGTACAACAAACACGTCACAGGTGCAACAAACACGTCAGAAGTCTAACAAACCCATCACCTGGCAATAAATTTTTTACATGTGCAAAAAACACAGGTGCAACAAACACGTTACAGGTGCATCAAACGTATCACAGGTACAACAGCCACAACAATACATGCACAACTAAATGCATCAAAAGTGCAAAAACATGTAACAGGTACAACACCACATCACAGGTACAACAAATGTTTCACAGGTGCAACACTACGTTACAGGTACAAGAAACATGTAACAGGTACAACAAAACATGAGCAGTGCAACAAACAAGTCATAGGTATACAAAGTATTACAGTACTGATGACATGTTATATCATAGACATTACAAACGCCATTGTTTCTAACACCTTTGTTATTGTTGCTTAGACTAGAGGGACAGTCTGACCAACAGGCTACACCCATATTCTGACAAAGGAAGTCTTTGTCAGGTGTTTCTTGAGCAGAGTCGGGCTCTGAGGCAGCAAGCAGTTAAACCTCAGAGTTTAGAATTAAGTAACAATGTGTAAAGAAAAAGAAAAGTTCCTGCAACTCTGGTCCAGACTAATCTTCTTAGTACATGTATAATCTGTCTGTTTGCTGTTCTGCAGGTTGAGTAACACGTAATCTGGTGTGTTTCCTTCTTTCTGTGTTCGTGTTAAGGAGATCCAGCATCTCAGGATGCTCAGCCAAAAACAGAGGACAAGGTCCGGCCCACAGCTCAGCGCCGGCCAGCACCAAAACCCCCCACAGCTGGGGGCAGAAACAACATTCAGGCTGCCCCCTTGGCTGCAGACGCACGAGTCCGACCACGAGAAAGGCCGTCGTCTGCAGCCACCCAGCCCTGCAGCACACCGAGGAGTCAGCGGAGAGCCGGCGGAGTGGGGGGAGGTGGGAGAGGGGGAGGGAGAGGTGCGATGAGGGAGAAGAATCTTGGAGAGCTCAGGGGAAATGGGACGGAGCGGAGAGGGGGACGGCTGTGTGAGGACAAGGCAAAGGACAAAGACAGGAACGGACATCAGAGGCAGATAAATGGGCTGAAAGGCCGGGCGGCTGAGGGGAGAGGAAGAGGAGGAGTGAAGGTGAGCAGCAGAGGAGGAGGAGCAGGCATCAGATCCAACAAGTTGTCCAACCAGGAGGTCTATCTGCCTGCTATGGTGGTTCCACGCACACCTGTAGCAGCAAGAAGCCAGGAGAAGAACCAGAACCAAGGTGAGCAAACACCTTTTGGGTCAATTTCCACTTCCACATCCCGAGTAGATGGGTGTTTAGAGAGAGCTTTCTCTTCTTCTGCCACATAAAGAAAATCACAGAACATCATAAATGAACTGTTTTGTTCAAAATAATCCCACAACCTTTGTGTTGTCTGTAAATATGAAGGTCTTGGAATAATTTATAAGATTTTCACCCAATCACAGGATATTTTTCTCATCAAGACTGAAGAATGAATCCATCATTTCCATCATTTCCACTTTTAGTGGAGGACATTCAGTTAAAATAAATACAATAAAGACAGAATAAAATAACTATAAAAAATTTAGGCATTACATATAAATACAGAGGCAAGAAAATGTTTATTAGGACCTATAAACAGCTATAAGCTGTAAAATAAACTGATCAAATTTACTTTGTCCTTTTCAGGTGAAATGTGGTACACAATAATTTTTTCAGTCCTGATTAAAATAAACCAATGGTTTCTGGAACATCTCAACTCCCTGAAAACTTGAGATGTCAGTCAGTCATTTTCTACCGCTTATTCCATAGTGGGTTGTGGGGGAGCTGGTGCCTATCTCCAGCAGTCTATGGGCAAGAGGCAGGGTACACCCTGGACAGGTCGCCAGTCCATCACAGGGCAACACACAAACAACCATGCATGCACTCATTCATACACTTAAGGGCAATTTAGAGTGAACAATAAACCTAACTGGCATGTCTTTGGACTGTGGGAGGAAGCCGAAGTACCCGGTGAGAACCCACGCATGCACAGGGAGAACATGCAAACTCCATGCAGAAAGACCCCTGGTTGGGAATTGAACCCAGGACCTTCTTGCTGCAAGGCAACAGTGCTACCAACTGTGCCACCGTGCAGCCGTTCCAGACATATTCCAGGTTTTCTGAGATGTTGGTTGCAGAGCTGACAAACAGAGGAACTAAATGCTGCATTGCTCCTTGTTTAGTGAGTTAAACAAATCTTTAATGATGTGAGGGGACTATATGGTTCTGGGTGTGTTTTTCTTAGGAAGCGATGAAAGAAAAAGCAGTGGACTAAAGCAGTGGATGTAGCACCCTCCTTTAGAAAGATACTTTATACAAACAGGAAAGTTGGTGTGGGTAATTGGATAATGGAAGGAGCATGCAGCCTGGACTGGTTCTCCTTCTCTGGTGACAGTAGAGATGAACTGGATCAGGTTTACAGTAGCCTGCCAGTCAGTACCTCAGCGCTCTTCCCATTTTGCAAAAATATCAGGTAATTTGTGCATCTAAGAGGAGGCCAGTAGCAAATTTCATGCAGCTTTTAAAATTTTTTTGTTTCTGCATTCTGGGATTAAGCTCTTTGCCTCACTACAAGGAACAAAATACTGAGAGGTTCTATCTAGGTTCAAAGAAGCACGCTTTCTTGTCACATTTGTATGTTTAGATTTAGCAAAACATCACCCAGCAACATAAAATATGTCAAGATGATGAAAAACTGTTGTCCGTCAAACCTGATCTGTACAGTTTGTTGAGCCTAGAAACACTTGGAATGTGTTCACTGTTGAAGTTTTATTTAATGTTTAGTTTTATGGTATGAACAATAAAGTTCCAAAACATTAAATATAACTAAATATTAAAAACTTGTGGATTGTCTGGTACTGCGTTAAAGAAGTTTAGATCTTATTTGACAGACAGCAACTATTTTGTGTCATTTGGCATAGACAGATCTTATAAATCAGAGCAAACAAAAATCACCTGGGGTTCCTCAAGGCTTCAGTCTTGGTCCACTTTTATTTAACATCGATGTGGTCCTTTAGCTCAGACTATGAGGTACATGTCTTACAATATCTATGCTGATCACATGCAGCTTTATACTTTTTGTCAACGCTTGACTATAGTCCCCTAGAGGCACCGAGTCAGTAGGTCCAAAATATCCAGGTCCATCCAGAGTGGATGAGTAAGACTTTCATTCATTTTTATTGCAGAAAAGACAGAGATTCTTTTTTTTTGGTCTCAAAAATGCAACATTAAAATCATTTAGACTTGATGAGGCAAACCAACCTAAAGCATCCAAAAAAATCTATGTCTCATCCTAGACTCAGACCTTAATTTGAAGAACTGCATAAAGTCTATTATTAAAATCATACCAGAAATATCCTAATACATGTGCAGTTAGTATCCTAATAAACTGGACACAGAAAAACTGGTGCGTCCTTTTATTTTAAGAAGGATAGATTATTGTGACGTTTCCTCTCAGGTCTCTGGGAAATATCAATCAGGCAGCTGCAGCTCATCCATAATGCTGCTGCCAGAGTCCTGACCAATACCAGGAAAAAGTATCACATTACTGGCTCCCATTGATAAAATAAGACGGCTAAAGAACTTGTAGATGGTTTATAAAATGCTGAATGCCCTCCAGCTTAAATACATCACAGAGGTGAATGTCAGATAGGTCCCAGGACCAGAACTGAACAAGGGGAGACAGAACTTTATTTCTATGCGACTCAACTCTTTAACAAACTCCCTGAAAACCTGAGATGTGCAGAAACTGTTGGTTCCTTTAAATCTGGACTGGGTCGTTTTAGCTATCCATTTGTTTTAGTTTGCATTTTAACTTCTTTGTTTTTGTCTGGGCCTTAAATTTTTACGAAGTTGCTTTTGATATGTAATTCATGTTTTTAATGTGATTTTCTTTATTTTATATTTTATTTTATTTTATATTTCTTTATTTTCCTGTAAAGCAGTTTGAATTATCTCATGTTTAAAATGTGCAAAACAAATAATCTTGTGTTGCTTTCCTTTTCATCACAGATTGAAATAATTGATGTCCTCCAGATGGCTCTCAGTTTAATTTGTGATGTTTGCAGCTAACTTTTCATGGTTATTCCCAATTTCAACTCCGATTTGTTTTCTCAGGTCAAAACCATGACAGAATCCAGGAGAACCCCCCTGCTGCACTGTCCCGGTCCAGCAGCGGGGGGGGGTCCAACAGGATGTCACTGAGCTCAGATACAGAGGGGCCCCCTCCAGGACCTCTGCATCCCTCTACGTCCTGCAGAACCAACCCGGACATCCGTGAAGAAGATGGGGAAGGAGATCCGACACCCTGTGCACCGGTCCAGAGCAACTCCAGCTCCATCCCGATAGGCAAGGACAAACCAGAGACGGACTGTACTGCTTTAGAGGCAGGCACAGGTAGGGACAAAGCTGACGATACAGTGGACGCTGAGTTGGACCGGACCCAACCAAAGAATGAGGCTGCAGCCGGGCTTAATTATGACTCCATTAAATACACCCTGGTGGTGGACGAGCATGCTCAGCTGCAGCTAGTCAAGCTGAAGGACTGCCGGCATGGATACAACGAGCACAACGAGGACAGCGATGCAGAGACGGTCTACCAGTCAGCCAATGAGGAGGAAGACCCCGAGTACGAGGAGGAGAAGAGGAAGAGCGAGGAAGCAAGAAAGTTAGGTAAACACAGAGGAGCTGATTCGAATTTATATGATCCTAGATCAAATAACCAAAACTGGGAAAGCAGTTCATGCATCTTTTGTCAAGAAATAGGACTAAGGAGCTTCTGCTTCTAAAATTTAGCTCTTAGAAACAAATCCTTGAGTTAGGAAAATAAGCTTCTTATTTGCAAACAGAAACGATGCTGATGGGAGTTCCCAGCTCTGATTGTGAGATTATAAACTGTATTGATGTAATAAAACACAGAAACAGCTTGTTTCAGAGATGTTTCACAGAACCAAACAGGCTTATCGGCTTTAACTAACGGCTCGGCATATATAAACCCGATCACCTGGTATAAAAGCAAACATCTGCTTTAATAAATAAAATTCTGCAGGGCAGTCAACAGATTACAGTCTAAATCTAAAGGAGGTCCCACATGGACCATAGGAAAAAACATCACAAGAACCTTTTAGAACGTTTCAGGGCAGCAGATTTTTCTCCATCTCGTGTTAAAGGTACATGCATTAAAGGAGAAGGAGGTAATAAGAAGAAATCATTTTTTAAATATTACAGATTCTCTAATATCAGTAAATTAATAAGTAGCATTACAAGGTTTACCAAATGCAGAAATATCTACAGTTAAGCTTCAAATGCTTCATATGCATGGCAGATGTAGCTTTGAAATCATTTATTTAATTATACCAACATGTTTCTTCTTACTGGAAGTCATTTTAACATTTTGGAGTGGCCCAGTCAAAGTCCTGACTTGAATCTCATTAAGAATCAGTGGAGGCTGCAAAAGATTAGGGAGATGCAGTTAAGATTCTTTTACATAACTGCATCCTCCTCCAGTTGTGGTCAAGATCCTTCAGTAGGCCGATGAAAATGTTCTACAAAGAACATAATTATCAAATGTTTCTAAAATGTAGCTTGGGTTTTAACATGAAGAGCTTATTAAGAAAAAAAACATAATGACAACCGTCCTGTAGATGTAAGTATGTCAGTCTAAAGCAGCTAAGACTGGACTAACGTGCATTCTCCACTTGGTTCGGGTCATAGCTCAACAGAAGAACTTCAAATCGACCGACATCTTTTAAAGGCTCATTAAAAACTTTAAAGAGTGCATTACAGTAAAAAAAAAAGCATTGTCTAGTTTTTCTTTTTTTCACCAACATAATCTTAATTTCAACATAAAAAGTTATTTTTTAGCAAATTCCTCTCATTTATAGGTATATTTTTCAGTAATGTTTAAAGTTTTTAGCATTGGAAAATGAAGACAAGAATCATCTGCATAGGAGTAGATAAGGAATTCCTTGCATCATGTCTTTAAACTGGAGCAACATAGAAACCAGTAGAGGGCCAATCACATGCTACATTGAAAAGGAAAACTAACTTTGTGTTCTCAATTTACTTCCTTGTTTTTTGTTTCAAGAGAGAAGAAAAGAGGAGGAGAAACACAGAAAAGATGAAGAGAAGAGAAGAAAAGAAGAGGTAGAGGAAAAGAAAAGGAAGGAAGAGGATTTAAGGAGAAGAAGGGAGGAGGAGGTGAAAAGAAGGAGGGAAGTAGTTACAGTTGCGAGGGTCTGCAAGCAGTCCATAGTATCGTCGGCCACAACTTCAGAGGAAGAGGATTCTAACAGAGGGAGAGGTCCCAGGAGCAGGAAGTTCCTCAACCTGTTCTCCACCAATAGCAGCCCATACAGCTCCACAGGTGTGTTTACCTGCAAATATTCCCTTAAGGTCAGATGATCACTTCTCACTCAGAACTATGGTAAATAATAATAAATAATAGATGAAAATAAGCAGGTTGTTGTTCTGATATCCACTACACTGTTCTAGAAGGCATGTCTGTAAACTTTGGATCCAAATGCTGGGCATTATACAGAACTTCACATGATTCTGTGCCATCACATATAAAACGCACTGAACCCTTCAATATGAGCAGGTTTCAGGCTGTAACTCTGAAAACCACAAAAACTAAGATATTAATACTACAAACACAGAAATTCTTTTACATTTTCTATTAATCTTAACCTGTGGAGCTTTGTGTGGAGAATGTGCTTTATTTTCCTGAAGATTTAAACATTCCCCGTATTATTATGTTCCAGTTATCCCAGTTTAAACTTCTCTAAAGTTCATTCTATTTAGACACTTTCAATGTAATGCATCATAAATCACAAACTCCTGCTGGAGGACAGTTAAAATCTATCATAGTGCACAAGTATATTATTGGAGAAGAGTTTTAAATGCGTGAAATCTGAAACCCTATAGGCTTTTAAATATTGCCCTTTGCAAGTCGTCCCTTACAGTTGTGCTATCGGACACAGTGCTATTGTGATGACCACTGTTATTTAATATATTGCACCGGTGTAGTTCTGGGGCATAAGTAAAAACCTCCAATCCTCCAGGAATATGGATCATTTACAGAGTTTAAACCTGAAAGAAATAAGGTATAGCTGGCATCAACAGCTGTTGGTGTTACATGTTTTCTATGAGTTTGCAGGCATTTTCAGTCTATATCAAGGCAAATTTATACACAGTCTAAACAAAAGGCAATCCAAAGTGCTTGACAGGACATCGAGGAAAAGACAGAAAGAAAATTGCAAAGCATTAGCATAAAAGAATAAGATGTTTAAATACAGATATTAACGGCATAAAAGAAACAAATGTTTCAAACAGTTTATTCATCAGATTGTTTGATGAAAAGCTGCTGTAAACAGTCATGTTTTCAGCCCTGATTTAAACAAGCTGACAGTTTCTGCACAACTCAGGTTTTCAGGGAGTTTGTTCCAGAGCAGAGGAGCAAAGGAACTGAATGCTGCCTCCCTCAGCAGTTTCAGAAAGTGACCACTGTTAAAAAGACTGGAGGTTCCTGTTTGAAACTCCAGAACACCGTTGTTATGATCCCATTCAGAAGTCTGGGGCTTCTCTGCTTAGCCGTTAAAACGTCTCTATCCGTAAACACATTTAAAAGTCATTACAGCCATAACTTTGCAAAGAGCTTGCAGTAGGTTCATAAAAAATACAAAGTGAAAACACAGTGACAGGATAATTGGTTATAGTTTAATTAAATGTTATCTTTTATTTTGTGATAAGGAGCCCTTTCACAAAAAAGCTCTGGATGATTTTACTCAGGTTTAAGACAACAGCAATTCTCACACTGTAATTTATTAGTCTGTTTTCTATCCTCTGCAGCTTCCGTTGTCGCTGGCCTTATTGTCCGTATTATATTGGTTTATTTGTCATATGCAGGTTAACACACAGTCAACAATGCAATTAAATGCTTGGGATAAAAGGTTCAACGCACTATAAAAACAAAAGTACTAATGACGTGCAATAAAAAAAGCACACATAGTGCAGCAGCAATAAGCTAATATAGTGTCCCAAATGTGGTTTAGTGCGGTATTATTGTCCAGAGGTCAACAGTCTGGCAGCTTGTGGATGATAACTGTCTTTAAGTCTTTTTGTGCATGCTGGCAGGCACCTGAACCACCTGCCAGAAGATAGCAGGTGGAAAAGTCCTTTTGCTGGGTGGGTTTGGTCCTTGATGATGCTGCTTGTTTTACGCAGACACCGGCTGTGGTAAATGTCCTGGATGGGGGGGGGGGACTGCTGCCAGTGATGGTCTCTGCTGTTCGCACCACCCTCTGTAGTGCTTTCCGTCTCTGGCGGGTGCAGTTCCCGTAACACACTGTGATATAGCCTGTCAGAGGGCTCTGAATAGTACACCTGTAGATGTTTGTGAGGATGCTGGTGTTCATTCCGAACTTCCTCAGTCTCCTCAAGTCTGCGAAGCTGGATGAATAATGAAGTTTAAATATTGTGTTTGTAAACATTAGCAAGTTTTTCAGCTGTTCAAGTCACATTTACAAGCAGATAAACTCAAGGTAATTAATTTCATCAGGACAAATATTCAGGGTAGAAAAGTTTAAACATACCTACTTATAATACAGAACCAGTCCCTGCAAACACCCTGTAGGAAGCCCATAAGTACCCTGAAACAACAGGGCTGTCTTATGTACCGCTGTAAGTCCATAAAAGTACCCCTAGATGCACCCTGAAAGTACCCTATTAAGGTCCAGGAACAAATCACATACAGCCCAGTCTGTACACACCCCCATAAATACGCTATAAGTACCCGTATATGAAAACTTAATAAATAAATCTCTACAAGTCCAGGTAACAAATATCACCTCAATGTGGTCCAGCCCCTATTAAGTACCCTGTAGGTCTGAGGTACCCTGTTAGTACTGGACAGGTGAATGTTTAGTTCTCCTTTCGGAGGGATCTCTAAAATTGGATCTTTAAATTAGCCTTTTTGTACCTGCTGGATGAAGTTGTGGTCTCACTGTGAGTTGAACAATGTTAGATTTTAAAGTGTGCTGCTTTTCCAACAAATTAACCGCATCTGGGTGGGGCACCCTCTACTAGATCAACTTTAGTTTATGAATAAATTTTATACTCATTCCAGACTTGAAATCTCTTATGTTGTTAATGGGTAATGCTGGTTGCTTGTCCCTCAGGTGCTGGCTCGTTCGGTGTGTTCTCCTGCGTTTTGAACGGCGTGGAGAGGCAGCAGAGCCACCGGGCCGTCTACAGGTCAGCACACGCAAAAAGTGACACAGATCATCATCAGAACAGGGTGACATCTGTCCTGACTCTGCTTTTGTCCGCAGGTTTGTCCCCCGCCACGCAGACGAGCTGCAGCTGGAGACAGATGACCCAGTCCTGTTGCTGAAGCAGAGCGAGGATCTGTGGTGTCAGGGCTACAACATGAGGACCGGGGCCACTGGCATCTTCCCAGCCTTCTACGCCGTCAGGGTGCCCAAAGACGGGAGCTACGGTACGCTGCGACGGGCTGCTGTCACGGAGCGAAACGAGCTTCAGAGCAAAGCAGCAGCAACAGAAATCAACAGTTTTAAAAACCTTCAAATAATGTTTTACCGCCATGTCATAATCTCACACTGTGAACAAAAATACAGCCTCAAGTTGAGAAAAACCAAATCCCATGTTAAGAAAGATATGTTTTTAGGGGCCTTTCAGTGCCACAGTTATTAACGTCCAACTCAATGCCATTTGAAATAAATGGAACTGAAGCATTTATTTTTATTTGATCAAAGTGTCTAAGAAGTTTTAGTTAGTAATTCATGCCTTCTTGTTTCTCTGGGCTGTAAATGTGAATTCACACATATGTCCATTTCTCTTAGCCACTCTTAAAAATGGGTAAGACGAGAGAACATACCTTTCAGGCTATGGCTGCATGAAAACAGCTCCTCACCTAAACTTGCCAAAGAGGCAGAGCAACAATTAGAAAGTTTAAAACTGCTGTACCAGTTGCAAACGAAGCTGGATGAGGACTTGTTTATATTCCCATTACCACAGTGAGCAGGATGACAAGAGAGGTTCAAATATCTCTAACACCCACTGTTAGAGATATTCAGCAAAGACTGGTTCACCAAGTCTTTGCTGATAGAAACCATTAGATACAATCTACAGTGCTTTGAAAGAGTATTTCCCCCCTTACAGTTTTACTCTTTTTTTGTCACACTTCATGCACGGAGTTTGCATGTTCTTCCCGTCCATGCAAGGGTTCTCAGCGGGAACTCCTGCTTCCTCCCATGGACCAAAAACACAACCGTTAGGTTAAATTTTTATTCAAAATTGCCATTAGGTATGAGTGTGTAGATGGTTGTTTGTCTCTGTGATGGACTGGCTACCTGTCCAGGGTTGTGTGCTTAGGCACCAACCCCTTCATGGATAAGCCAGACCTGAGGAAGCAAGAAATCACTTAAATAACACCTGTATGACAACATGAAGTAGGTTAAAAGATCTCTAAAAGCAACACATTATAGATAGAGAAACAACGTAACTGAAACCAATCATTCTGGTAAGGGTTACAAAGATATTTCTAAGGCGCTGGGACTCCAGTGAACCACAGTGAGAACTATTATCCACTAACGGAAGGCCTGGACGACATACCATAATTGACGGAACCAGGACTTATGCTTCCTAGCAGAAGGTTCTAAAGAAAATTGCCCGGCAATCTGAGATCTTGACCTCAAACATACTTATTATGCAGCAGGGCAAGGTACACCAGCAAGTCTACCTCTAAATGGCACAAAAACAATGCAAAAAATAAAAGTAAAAAACCCTCTATGGAAGTTTTACAAACAGCAGCGGAAGCAATTAGTAATTATTTCTTTAAAAAAATATTATTTCCTCATTAAATAAATGTGGTCAAAATTAAGTTAATATTTATTTGAGGGCTCTTTACATGTTTACCATGAGTGCTAATTACAATGAATTAAAACGGAACAAAATATATGAGTAATCAGAGGTCTCTTTCTAGATTAATAAAACCAATCCAGTGAATTCCAGTCTTCTAATTGTTACTGTTTTGTTACCCCTGAAAACCAGTTTGTTAGTCTAGTCATTTTCTAGCTTCTTTGTCTATTTGTCTCTCAGTCCAGAACCATGGCTGGACGGAGCAGTTTGTGGTGCGATTTCTGGGATCCGTTCAGGTCCCTATCCACATGGGCAACGATGTCCTCTGTGCAGCGATGCAGAAGGTACAAAAAAATCAGTGTTCACCTGGGAAAAAATTACAGCTGATTCGTGAGTTTTAAACAGCCCTTTTCACCTTTGGCTTTTTTGATAAACTTTCTACCTACAGGGCAAAACTAAACATTGAGCTGCAGGAAATAAACAGGATGTTGCTGATAACTGAACATTCATTTAGTTTCTTCCTTTGTTTGTATGTATACCCGCTGCAGATCTGTATGTTTCTTCTGATTGACTGACTGTGTGTGTTCTAACAGGTAGTGTGTAACAAACGGTCAGCCGGTCAACTGCCGTCGGCGTGTGTGCTGGAGGTCAGCGTGAAGGGTGTGAAGATGATCGTTCAGGACCAGTGCCACTCTGCTCATCGGGTAAGTCCAATGATTAGATTTTTCCTTCCATCTGCTAGAACGCCTGGAGCCATCCAGGGTGGAGCTGGAAAAAGGTGTACAGTGCCCCATAGTGGGAGTTAAGGGTCTTTACAAGTGGCTCAAAAAAGGGAGCCCCGTATCAATCTGTGCTGAGTATAAAACAATCATATATTTCCATTTAACATTTTCAGTTTCATGGGAGTAGAGTATTGCAGCAGAAAGGGTAAAAAAAGGAGTCTCAGCATAAAGCTGTAACCAACACCAGTGAAGAAGAATTTTAATGTTCTTCCTGTTGAAGAACATCTCATTCTGGGACTGCCAGAATCAATATGTGGAGAATAGAGAAAAATCCTATATTAACATTTGAAATTTGATGTTTTAAAATGACTTGAGGAAATTATTTCAGCACAACAGTAAAAAAAACAGGCTTCCCAGCATAAAGCTTTGAGGAACACCAGCAAAGATTAAATATAAAGAACATCTCATTTTGTGACTGCTATAATAATTCTGTGGAGAACAGAAAAAAAATCCTAGATTTACATTTGAAATTGTTTGTTTTAAAATGACTTGAGCAAATTATTGTAGCACAAGAGGGGTTCCTGTCGAGGTTGGGGAATTCTTGTTTTTGTACCTGACTGTGCTTAGTTCCTAGTGGGCGCTGGAGACAATGGGTGGTGGAGACAGATGTTTTCCTTCCCCGGTGATGAGCCCTGGAGTATTTAAGCAGGAGGAAGCCAGCATCTCATCGCTCGAGTGTTAGCCCACCATGGTATTTGCTCAAGCCGACATCTAATCTTACTGTGCTATCCTAGCTTCGACTTAGTTTAACCAACTTGTGTCTTCTTCCAGAGAAGCATAACGGAGACTACCTGGATGGTAGCCAGGCCGGCCTCCGGCAGACTATTCCCTAGACCTCCTCGTTTTAGTCTACTGAGGATACAGACCTCCTACAAGACGCTTGCAGCTGCTGAACTACCGGATCCATTCCAGCTGGCTGCTTCCAGGCTGCTACCTCCACACTTCACTTACAGCGAGACCTGTCCACCCTCCACCGCTCGTCAGAACTCTTACTCCAAGCACTGTCCAACCAAGCACGGCTTCCAGATCAAGAGATAGAAGGGAATTTCGTACTCACCTTTTCTGTTCCTCTCTGCTGGGTTTAAGCCCCAAATCCCTCTCCTCCTGGCGGTGAACTCACTGCAGCCTAGTAAGACACATTACACCTTTAACGTTTGTTGTAGCTTGTTACCTCTACTCACCGTGCGCTTCCCTGTGCTTACCTGTTTCCCTTTGCCGTTTTACTGCATGTGCGTCAAGTCGGTTCGAAAAACTATGACAAAACACTCGAGCCAACCCGACCCAGCAGAGACGCTCTGGGGAATCCTTGCCGACCACACTCACCTTATCCAGGCCCATGATTCCACTTTACACTCTCTAGCCGAACAACAGAGACAGACCAATTCACAGCTTGAACAGGTGGCCGCCATGTTGCAACTCTCCCTGAACAGGTCCACTCTCCGCCCGTAGAGGGCGCTGCAGCGAGCTCAGACACCCAGCGACTTCCTTACGCCCGTGACGTCATTTCCCCTAGTCCTGACAAGTATTCCAGTGAGGCGGGTGATTGTAGGGGGTTTTTGATGCAATGTTCACTCGCCACTCCTTGCCTCATCTCTGCTTTAAATGGTCAGAAGCTCCAACGCATCACCCACCGCACTAAGACTGTGGTACTTTTGCTCTCGGGAGATCATCGAGGGGAGATTTCTTTCTACATGTTCCCAGAAGCTACGTACGCCATGGTGTTGGGTTACCCATGGCTACGTAAACACAACCCGCACCTTAATTGGGCCGAGTGTAGAATTGAGTCCTGTTCCACCAGGTGCCACATCACCTGCCTGAAATCGGTGGTTGTTCTGCCTCCTGCTCACCCTGCTGCGGAGGAAAGCCAGTTTCCAGATCTGTCACGGGTTCCTGGGGAGTACCATGACCTGAAGCAAGCTTTTAATAGGTCCAAGGCGCTTTCGTTACCGCCGCACCGGCCGCACGACTGTGCCACTGACTTGCATCCCGGGGCTACATTACCTTCGAGTAATGGCTTGGGTTAGGGTTAGGCTTGAACAGCAGTCAATGGAGAATTACATAAACCAGTCGCTTGCTGCAGGGTTAATCCATCCATCCTCCTCATCCCTTGGACCGGAGTTTTTCTTTGTAAGTAAGAAGGATGTGTCTTTACAACCCTGTATTGATTATAGGGGCCTTAACCACATAACTGTTAAGAATAAGTATCTGCTTCCACTGATTACCTCAGCCTTTGAGCCAGTACGTGAAGCCACCATTTTCTCTAAGCTAGACCTTAGGAACGCTTGTCATTTAGTTAGAATCCGCCAGGGGTATGAGTGGAAGACAGCTTTTAAGACACCACTCGGACCTAGTAATGCCTTTCGGCCTCTGCAACGCACCTGCTGTATTTCAGTCACTTGTAAACAATGAACTCAGGGACTTCTTGAACATTTTTGTTTTTGTTTACCTAGATGATATTTTGATTTACTCCAAGAACTTGGAGGAACACCGGCGACATGTCCGCCTGGTCTTACAGAGATTCCTAGAGAACCGACTGTATGTGAAAGCCGAGAAATGCAAGTTCCACAAGTCTTCAGTGATCTTCTTGGGCTTCATTCTTGAGGGTGGACAGGTTTGCTCAGACCCGGAGAAAGTCAAGGCAGTGCTGGAGTGGCCCGTACCTAACTCACGGAAACAGCTGCAGAGGTTCCTTGGATTCGCTAACTTCTATCGCCGATTTATCCGGAACTACAGCCAGACGGCGACACCATTGACAGCGTAGACCTCCACCAAGACCGGTTTTGACTGGACTCCTGCAGCAGACCAGGCCTTCCACGCTCTTCAGGAGAAGTTCGCTCAGGCTCCCATCTTGGTCCACCCTGATCCCTCCAGGCAGTATGTACTGGAGCTTTATGCTTCGGATACTGGGGTGGGGGCCGTACTCTCTTAGCGGTCGAGTGAAGACAGCAAGCTCCATCCTTGCGGTTTCTTTTCTCACCGGCTTAGCAACTCCGAGCATAACTGTGATGTGGGAGACAGAGAACTATTGCCAATTAAACTAGCCTTAGAGGAGTGGAGGTACTGGCTGGAGGGTGCTGCGCATCCCATCTTAGTCCGGACAGATCACAGAAACCTAGCATATTTGCAGACCGCTAAGAGACTGAACTCTAGACAGGCACGTTGGTCTCTCTACTTTTCTCGCTTTAAGCTAATCATTTCTTTCAGACCAGGGAGTAAGAACATTAAACCTGATGCTCTCTCTCAACAGTTTGCGCAAGACAGCTCTGAGAAAGAACCCGAACCTGTAGTTCCGCCCAACTGGACCATAGGGGCAGTGTCCTGGGAAATTGAGGATCTGATTGTTCAGGCCCAGAGTACCTAGCCTGACCCTGGAACGGGTCCTAGTAACCGGACATTTGTCCCGCCCTCAATGAGAGCGCTTGTAATCCAGTGGTTCCACACTGCCAAATTTGCTGCACACCCGGGAGTGAGTCGAATTATAGCACTACTTAGCAGCCGCTTTTGGTGGCCATCCTTGCACAGGGACGTGAGAGAGTAGGTGCTCGCCTGCACGGTCTGTTCTAGAAACAAGAACTGTAATCAACCAGAAGCAGGCCTTCTTCAGCCTCTGAATGTCCCAAAATGCCCCTGGTCGCACATCGCACTGGACTTTGTAACCGGGCTACCCTCATCTAGTGGCATGACAGTTGTCTTAACCATTATAGATCGTTTTTCTAAGGCTTGCCATTTGGTTCCACTAAGAAAACTCCCTTCGGCCTTCCAGACTGCTCAACTTTTAGTTAAACATGTTTTTAGACTACACGGTATACCCCAGGATATACTTTCTGATCGTGGGCCCCAATTTGTTTCGCAGGTTTGGCGACAGTTCTGCTCAGCCCTCGGAGCCAAGGTCTCCCTGACCTCAGGGTACCATCCCCAGTCTAACGGGCAGATTGAAAGGCTGAATCAACAGCTCGCGTCCACGCTTAGATGCGTGACGTCCTCCACCCCGTTAGACTGGTCCAAACATCTTCCGTGGGTCGAGTACGCCATGAACTCCCAGGTTTCGACTGCTACCGGTGTCACCCCGTTTGAGGCCTCGATTGGCTACCAACCGCCCCTGTTTGCGGCCTACGAACGTGACGTAGCCGTCACCTCCGTCCGTCACCATATTTGTCGATGTGGGAGAATGTTTATGTTCAGGCACTCCATCAGAACAAGCACTCCACAGAACAAGCTCGTCGCAGACCGTAGGAGGTGGCCTGCCCCTACTTACCGACCAGGTCAGAAGGTCTGGCTATCCTCCTGGGATATTCCACTCAAGGCTGTGTCTAAGAAGTTGTCCCCCCGTTTCATTTGCCCCTACGTTATAGAGTCCGTCATCGGTCCCTCTGCCGTCCGCCTCCGGTTGCCACCCTCCTTACGTGTTCATCCCACTTTCCATGTGTCTCAGGTCAAGCCGGTTGTGGTCAGCGATTCTTGCCCTCTGGCCGAGCCCCCTCCGCCCTCCCTGGACCGACTGGGGCATCCTGTTTGGGCGGTCCGGCGGATTGTGGACTCCCGTTAGCGGGAATGGGGCTGGAAGTTACTCGTCGACTGTGATGGCTACAGTCCGGAGGATCGCTCTTGGTTGCCTGGTTCATTTATTTGTGACCCGGCCTTGGTCGCTGATTTCTTTTTTCTTTGCTTCTCGTCCTTCGACTTTGTCTGGGCCGCCGGGTGGCGACCGTTGAGGGGAGGGTGATGTTGGGGAATTCTTGTTTTTTTGCCTGACTGTGCTTAGTTCCTAGTGGGCGCTGGAAACAATGGGTGGTGGAGACAGGTGTTTTCCGTCCCCGGTGATGAGCCCTAGAGTATTTAAGCAGGAGGAAGCCAGCATCTCATCGCTTGAGTGTTAGCCCACTGTCGTATTTGCTCAAGCCGACATCTAATCTTACTGTGCTATCCTAGCTTCAACTTAGTTTAACCAACTTGTGTCTTCTTCCAGAGAACCATACCGGAGACTACCTGGATGGTGCACAGGCCGGCCTCCGGCAGACTATTCCCTAGACCTCCTCGTTTCAGTCTACTGAGGATACAGACTGCCTACAAGATGCTTGCAGCTGCTGAACTACTGGATCCATTCCAGCTGGCTGCTTCCAGGCTGTTACCTCCACGCTCCATTTACAGCGAGACCTGTCCACCCTCCACCGCTCGTCAGAACTCTTACTCCAAGCACTGTCCAACCAAGCACGGCTTCCAGATCAAGAGACAGAAGGGACTTTCGTACTCACCTTCTCTGTTCCTCTCCGCGGGTTCCAGCCCCGAATCCCTCTCCTCCTGGCGGTGAACTCACTTCAGCCTAGTAAGACACATTACACCTTTAACGTTTGTTGTAGCTTGCTACCTCTACTCACTGTGCGCTTCCCCCCCTACAGCTGGCACTGCTCTACCGAAACCGTTTAGGTTTCCAGAGTGACAATAAAAACTTGTTACAAACATTTACCTGTTTCCCTTGGGCGTTTTACTGCATGTGGATCAAGTCTGTTCGAAAAACTATGACAGTTCCAAGCATAGAGACTTGAGGAACACCAGTGAAGATAAATGATAATAAGAATCCACAGATTAAATCTGACTGTCTCTGCATGTGTCTGTCAGGGAGACCAGTGTTTCCATTTCTTCCAGTTGAAGAACATCTCATTCTGTGGCTGCCATCCCAAACACAGCAGGTAAGTTCAACACAACCTAAATCAGCTCACGCACATGTATGTGGAACTGCTGTAAACCTTCTGTGTAGAGGTGTTGAATGTTTGGAATTCTTGTTCTGCAGCAGGTTTGAAACAGTAGGAAATATTCATATTTTGGTTTTGCCAAAGGTACTTTGGATTCATCACCAAACATCCCGACCAGCAGCGCTTCGCCTGCCACGTGTTGATGTCAGACACCACCTTACATCCCCTGGCAGAGTCTGTACGGTGAGAAACCTTCTGTGTTTTCTTCTTCTCCCATATTTTACTATTTGGCTACAGAAACATGTTTGAGTTTCTTTCAGTCAGAAGTTTGGTTCCTATAATTCAAAGAAGAAGAGAAAAGATTACTAAGGAAACAGTTTGCCATTTTAAAACATTACATTTTAGTCAGGTCTACTATTAGTTTTTGCAATTTTCTAGTAAATTGTTATTTAGTCACATTAAAATCACTTCTACATCTTATGGTGATGTCACAACAGGTGTACAGTGGTTTTGATGGATGGATGGATGGATGGATGGATGGACGGACAGCTACAACGTCTTGCATTTTGTGAATTTCTGAAAATATATTTTTTCCATACTTATCCAGCACACAGTTAGTGTTTTTTCCTCAAAGAAAGAGGTCACATATAATCAAAGGCATCATCAACACTTTTCATCCCTCCTTCTGCAGAAATTATAAACTTAAAAGGTTGAAGAGACATGGGTTATAAAATTTGCCACAGATATCCAAATTTCCAAGCTGACCTCCTTAGAGGATCCTCTAGCTTTGCCACAACCAGATGGACTTCTCCAGCTATGAGACATGCTGGAAACTCTAGATCACAATAAATTGTAATAGTAATCTTAATCCTCTTTCACAAGTGATTGAGTTCTTCTTCTTGTTTCTTCTAGAAACAATAACAGTGGAGAAACTCATTGTAGCGATCCTGTTGTTGACCGATTGAATGCTTCAAATTAAATTATAGATATTTCTGAGTTTTGTTAACCCCTATAAATCCTGCTGCTGGCTGTTTACACAAACCATGCAGCATCACCGTATCACTCCTTCAACCCGCTTGGAGCTTCAGTGTATGTAAACCTCTGAATTTCTAGAAAGTAATGAGATATTCTATACAAACGTTTCTTTCTCATCAGTCATTCAAAACATATTTGGTATAACAGCCATAAAACAGGTGTAGCCTGATTTAATAACAACAGTCAGAGAAAAAGATGTTTCTTTTTATGTAGTTTAAATAATAACTAAATAACTAGAATAACTGGTTTCCTATCCCAGTAAGTAATCTGAAAACTTCAAATGATCCGTTTTGTGTGCTGTTCCCTCAGGAGGGCGTTCCAGCAGTACTACAAGGAGCACATTGGATACTCCTGTCCCACTGAGGACATCTTCATCGAATAAACCCTCCACCGCAGACTGAAGACTCACTATGTGCATGTAAGCCTGGTCTTACACCCAGACAGGACCACCAGTATATCCTCTCTGCATGGTGGGTTTATTCAGAGTTTGGCTGCATCAGAAGAGACGGCGAGGTCCACCTTTGTTTGTCCGAGTTATTGGGTGAATCCCTCTGAGGACGGACAGGACCAAAACAACAAAACACACTAAAACGTCCCCCAACAATCACTTTATATTCATGCATTTATTAACAGAAATTATTTACATGTACCCATGCTTAGATATTTTACTCAATGAGCATTTACACCCACCGTTTAAAGCTACGGCAACCACAGATAACAACTTTAGTCACAGAGAGACTCAACTAGAGGCAAAAAGTATTACATGTACACAAGATAACGGCAAAGATACTTTAAATGAACAGCTTTAAAGGTTGGAAATAACTGAGAAGACAAAGAAAACTGAGTCAAAATACATCCAAACAAAAGAGACAGAAAAAGTTCAAAGCCACAGCTGCTTTAGTTTAATGTTGCTGCAGCTTAAAGGCCCTTAAACGGGTCTGAAGTCACATGATCCAAACGCAGTCCCTGTCAGAAGCTTCTGCAGTAACACAAATGTTTTTTATGGCTTTCACATTTTTAACACTGAAAAAAAACAAAAACAAAACAAGTTAAATAAGCTAAAGTTAGTCTCAGCCACATGGGAGGGTTTTCCAGCATGAACGCCCTCTGTAAGGTCACGCCACAGCATATCAATCGGAATTAAAGTCCAGACTTTGACTAGGCCACTCCAAACCCTTCAGTCTTTCAGAGGTGGACATTCTTGCATTTATTGTCCTCCTGTGTAACACAGTCCTCATCACTTCAGAGAACGTCTTTGGGATCATTAAGTTATTTTTTGGCTAGTGTGAGACGGGCTTCTGTGTTCCTTTGGGTCAGCAGTGGTTCTGGCCTTGTATCTCTCCTACGGAGGCCATTTTTGTCCAGTCTCTCCTTCTTATTGTTGAATAATGAACTCTGACCTTGGGTGGATAGTTTCAGTGTTGCTCCTTCTTCTTCCTAATTCTGTCAGACATGCAAGATATATAACTTCTGGACCAAATCCTGCCTGGTGGCGACCCGTTCTTGTCTTCTCAGACCTTGGACTTGATCCCAGTTTGTTGTCTTCTGTTTCTCCACCTGGTTTTTGAGAACTAAACACAGGTTCTCATTGGGGTTCAAATCTGGGAGCTTTAAGACCACAGGTCCAAAATCTCATTGTTCTCACTTTAGCTTTGTGGGATGGTGCTCCATATTGACAGAACATCTGATGATCATCTCCAAACTCTTCATGAACTGTTGGAAGAAAATACTTTTGGAGGACTTTTGATCCACCTCTACTTGTGGCAATGTTTTTGGGCAAAGTTGAGAACCAACTCCACACATGGATTGGATACAGGCTCCACCTTTGACTCATGGTTGCTCTCAGCTTATCTTCTCCAGATGTCCTAAACAATCAGACGAAGGATTCATCAGAGTAAGGAATCTGCACCTGATCACTCTGCACAATAATCTGAGAACAAAGTGAACGTCCAGCACAGAAACTGAAGCTGTAGAGTTTTGAGAACAACATTTATGCTGCTGCAGAAGATTTAGGAGCATGGCTGTACAACCAGAGATGTTATTAACTACCTTGTGGACATCAAGAACATCTGAGAAGTTCCTCAGCTCTGATTCTTCTTTCAGCTATAAACTATCTGAAATTTAACTTATTAGCTTGAGGTGTTTTACTGAAACAAACATTAATAACAAAACATCAGTAAAATGTTACAGTTTACTATTTGTCACCAGAACTTATCAAAACAAAACATCAGAATTAAGGTCATGATGTTTTATTTCAGTTAACAGAGATTTACATGGTTTTTAATTTAAATTTAGCATGAAATCAAATCAGCATAAAATTTGTGTCCGAATGTTTGGGTGCAATGAAAATCTCCATCAAACAACTATATTCATGATTTTAATAACAGATAAATAGATTTCTAACAAATAGAAATGGTGTTTGTAAGGGCCTGCAGCTGAAGCTTCTCTAAAAGCTCAGGATGAATCACCAGAGCAGATCTGCATCTCCACAGTAATGGAAGCCTTCATCTGATCACAGAACCTGGACCTGCTTGTTTCCTTGCACATTATGATGTTTCCAAAAAACACAGATTCTGTATTTTCTAACGTTTAGACTCGACAATCTGCTGTTTTAATGGTGAAGGTGCCTCATTTGTTAGCTTCTTTCAGTTTGCTTCCAAACATGTCTGCAAACCTTCACATAGGGTTCCTGCAGGTGGGCAACGAGTCGAGGCCGAAATGGCTCTGTGCAATCTGTGTGAGTGTGTGTGAGTGTGAGAGAGAGATGGTGGATGCTGTTCAATCTTGTCTTCACATCACTTCCAGCTGATTTTTCTTCTGCTTTATCTGCTCAAATCTGGAGCGAATGTTAAGCGTTCACTTGAAACAGAAAGGAAAACTTATGACCAAACAGGGAAAGGTTTTGGAAAAGTCACAAAGATGAAATGCAAAACAACATTTTGAAAGCGAGATTACAAAAAGGATGAATTTAAAAATGTTTCACAAAATGCCAGAATTAATTAAGACATATGTTAGGGAATAATGACCTAAGGAAAAAAGGCGGGGAGTTCAAGACTGAATTTTTTTTTTTTTCTAAAATGCGGCAACAAAAAGGAAATCACAATAAAATCTGACTATAGAACTGAAAAAACAAGAATATTTCAGAATATCCCACACAGGGATAAAATCTCAGAGAAGAACGTTCGCAGTTTATCAGGACGAAGGTCCTCTCAGTATGAGGTCGTGGACTTCTCCCTCCAGGCCGGGTTCAGTCTCTGCCTTGCATCTAGGCGTTCCAGTGTCTTGTTCCCGAGTGAACGTGGAGCAGCAGATGGAGGTTATTCCTCTGGTCTGTGGTGGTAAAGCTCTGGCCTTACTGCCTATCAATTTTCTAACCCTCACTCATCTTCACGAGTTATGGATCAGGAATGAAAAAACCTAGATCCTGTATACAGGCTGTTAAAATGAGCTTCCTTTGTAGACTCGCAAGGTTCTGTATTGAAGATAAGCGGAGGGGCTCCATCATCAGGTGGAGCTCAGAGTAGAGCTGCTGCTCCGCCACATCAGGAGTCAGGTGAGGTGGTTCATCGACGAATCAGGGCTGGTGATCATAATGTTATGCCTGATTGGTGTATTGTCTTGCTGTTCTGAGAATGTCTTGGGAACCTGAAGGAGGAGCTGGGAGCGCTGATGGAGGGAGAGATGTCTGGATTTCCTTCCTGGATCTGTTACCTCTGCAGCTCAGTCTCAGAGAGGTGGAAGACAATGAACTGAAGGATGATGAAAACCACAGCAACTCACAGTAATTACAGAATAACATCTATAGTTTTCAGAAATCCAATTCTGAGCTTCTGAACTCTCAGAGGTGAAGTTCTTCATTCTGACTTCTCCGGATTTCCTCAGAAATCCCCCTGAAAACCTGAGAGTCAGAAGGTTTTTGTTACTTTGTGTTTTCGCCTGCGTTTCCTCACTTTATATCACTTCTTCACATTACATCTCAGTTTTTAGAGATGCATTTAAAGGGCTGTTTCCACTAAATAAAACCAAAATGTTTGCATTTGAAGTGAAAAGTGAGTCTGGCTCCTGCTTCTGCATAAAAGCTGACAGCTCATCCTTAAGTCACTGAACTATTCTCCTCTGAGGTGTGCCGAGTTGTTGTGTTTTTTCTATATTTATAAGGATGATTTTCTTCACTGATGATTCTCTATTGCTGCTTTTACACCAGAATAAATCTGGGCCAAAGACCAGGAACTAGGAACCAGTGTTGGGCATGTTACTTTAAAAAGGTAATTAGTTATAGTTACTAGTTACTTCTCCCAAAATGTAACTGAGATGCTCTACTATAAAAGTAACTAGTTAACAGGGAAAGTAACTATTGCATTACTTTTTTAAGTTTAAATATGTCAATGAATTTAGATGTTTTTCTAAGGTTTCACAAGCCAGTTGTATAAAGTGGAATTACATAAACACATACTTACACCGAACTTTTAATATTTACTTCACATGTACAGTCTTGCTTTTTACCTCAACGACAATTAAGTAGTGTTTGTACTTCCACTTTGAAAACGCAATCTTTCTCTCCAGACCCACCATTGTTGCAGCTTACAATGCAGGGCTTCCGTGTTCGTTTGTGGTTTCTATGTAAACTGAACACTGCCTCGGATTGGCTTACAATGAAAGCTTACCCTACCTTAGCCAATCATCATCACTTATGTGATTGTCTAGCTCCTCCCTTCTCCAAAGAAAAAAAGCTTAGCTCCTGTGGCTGTGAGCCACGAGGGATAACAAGAGGTTCAATGAGTAGGTTTAGTTTATAATGCGTCCCATTTAGTTGTCGGTAACGACGTTGTAACACGAAAAAGTAATTTGTTTGATTACTCGTTACAGAAAAAAGTACCGCCATTAGTAACGTCGTTTATTTTAACGCCGTTGCTCCCATCACTGCTAGGAACCTACAATCACGGTTCCTCCCTGCGAACTGTCTCAAAGGGAACGTTCTTGTAGTGCTGCCCTCTGGTGGCCTCATTAGGAATTGCAAATTTAACAACCGGAGTTGAAAACCTTTGGAGTTGCGTTTGGCTCAATTTGAGCAGATAAAGCCCGAGAAGATGAAGCACCAAACTGTTTTACCTACATGTGGGATAACCAGTGCCTGTTTGTCTTTTCTCTCTGCACTAACTGGCCCACTTCAGAGACACAGAACCGAACCTGAAAAAAGCGAACTGTGGGTCGTGTTCAGATCCTTTGGCTCGGTGCGACTGGTGCAGCTGAGGTGGTTGCCATGGAAGCGGTGTTTAGGCTGATCTGAAGAGCGCTGGGGTTAGGTCAGCTGTGGGTTAACCGGTGTGAGGAGCTTCTGGTTGTGTAGCCGACTCCGGCCCTGCAGGTTTTCCATGTTTCCTGCTCCAATTTAGTTTGATGGGTAACTTGTTTCTGCAGAAAGTTGATGAAAACCTGTTGAGGTAATTAAAAAAAGTGTTGGAGCTGGAAAACATCTATATGCAGAACATTGCCCACTGAATACATGAAATCTCTTTAAAATGTTTCATAAACTGTCTATAAAAACATGTAAATGATATCTAATTCATAGAAAAGAGAATAAAATCATGTTGATGTATGCTGTGTGTATTATTTTTAACTATCAGCTGATAAAATGGTGTTTAAGACTTTATATGAGATGAGGACAAAGGCATCTTCTCTGGAGTGGAAGGTCATTGTTGAAGAGGTAGGAGGGTAAAAATATAATCCATATTTTAATTATTGAAAACATTTTATGCTTTGTTTAAAGTAATATCCAGAACTAAGTGAAAAAGAAGCCAAAGTCCAAAGAAAAACACTGGTGATCAGCTCCACTTTAAAAGATCCTGAATTTAGCGGTCACGTCGGCCATTACAGAAAAATGTACACATGTCTCTAACTGTAGGTGTTCTTGTTTCCACGGCAACCACCTGAAGTGCACCCCTTTCAGCTGCTCCTTCAGAAAGTGTCCTTTCTTTGCATTCCAGCTCTGTGACTCTAACATTCACTGTACATACATCTTCATCATCATCACAGAGGTCTCCTGTATAAATCCTGTATGTATGTTTGTATAGGAGGTATTACCGTTTGCTGTTGCTGGGTGTAACGCCGCATGATATCTGTGTTGCAAAATGAAGAAGCTCAGACTGAAGCTGGGTTTTCTTGTCAATAAATCAAGTTTACGACAAAAATTGGAGTTCCTGGTATGCTTATTTCTTTAATTTTTTGGAGATTTATGGTCAATTTTGGTTTTTTGCTGTCTGAATGATGGCAGTTTGCCAAAAATAAGAATTTAATAGCTGTTGAAAATTTCAGAAAAAAAGGCCATTTAGTTCTGAACTTCATTTTAAATCTGGGATTTGTTTACTTGTCACACTGTAACACGGTTGTTTGAAAAATAATGTTCTGGCTTTGTGGATTTAAACAATTTTGTATTTTAATTATCAAAATAAGAATGTTAATATATTGGCTAGATTGGCTTTTGTTTGTTCAATCTGCAAAAATGAGGATTTGATTTCCAGGTCTGGTTAAGTTTGGAAAAAGAAAATATAAAAACATATTTGTATTGCTCGACTTTATTCCCTTAACTTTTCATTCTTCCTTCCATCCTTTCTTCTTTTGTTAATTTCTTTCCTTTTTCTACACTCTTCCCTCATTCCTTTCTTGCACCAACCTCCTTTGCTTTTTCATATTCTACCTCCATTCCCGTGTCCTTCTTTCTTGGTTCAACTACCCTCTCTTCCTTGTGCTCCACATTCATTCCTTATGTCCTTCCTTTCTTGTGTCCAACCCTTTTTTCTTCATGTTCTACCTACATTGTGTCCTTTTTTTCCCACCTTTTATTTCCTTCCTTGCTTCCCTTTCCTCCATCTGCAGTTCCCATAGTTCAAGTCTGCCTACTGTTCAAATATCTGACATAAATCCATACTCTTTATTGTTTCAAATTTAAAAATTAATGTTAAGGACTGTGAATTCTGGAAAGGTTAGTCTGGAAAAGCTCGGAAATTTTACAGGAATATAATTTAATAAAAGCAACAAACAAAAGCTTCTCGCAACTTCTGTATTTTCTGGACTAGAACCTTCAGCTGATGACGTCCATGGTTATATCTCTTAGAAGTGATTAAGTTATTATTATGTTATATCTCACCTTTTGGGCTGTTACATAGAAATAATAATTTCTAACCAACAATAAACCAGAAACCTGTAATTGAGGGCATTACGGCAAAAGATTTTATTATTCAGTGTGAGAGAAATTTTACATCTTTTTATAATAAAAATTCATGAATACATTGGCAGGTGAGTGATGCAGTGTTAGTGTCTTACTTTAACACCAAAGGTATAATGCAGTAGCAGATCAGAGAGGAAGAAGAGTAGCTTGTAACTACTGGCTATTTGGGATGGGACTGACCAAAAAAACCTGACATAAACATAAAAAAGCAAAGAGCATTTTCAAACATTTTACATTAATTCATATATATATCTATATAAGAACAGATAGGCTATATGTTTGTTTTATACATCCATTAAATGTTTGCTTTGTTTTCAACATTTCAATAGCGCTTGTGTTTTCCATAAATACTAGAGATGTAAAGATCTCCAGACACAAAATTAAAATAGATTTTTACATTGTAAATATTATAACTTCCAATAAAAATCCAAACAAAAGATGCCACCTCTGCATTTAAAGGTCAGCCGAAAACAGTTTGGCTGCAAATTCCAGAGTCATAGTTGGATTTTCTGCTAACATGAATATGTTCTTTTCTTTGGATTTTACTTCCAAACAGACTATTTAGTAATCTTTAACATTGTTCTACATGCTTTCTGAAGACCTTTGAAAGTTTTTATATGAATTTGGTAGCTTTTAAATTTCATTCTAGTCCGTTATGACCATGACAGCCAGCTAACATGCGGCTACATTGAAATTGCTCAATGCAATAAAAGATATACAAAATATACTCACTTATGCGCACTTTTACTTTGATGGGTTTAAATTTAAAACAGATGTAATGTTCATGAAGGCTGTGAATATGACAGCTGTTAGCTTAACACAAACACAACTGAAAAAATATTTGTAGAAATAAAAGATGATTATATTTAATAATGAATGTCTTCAAAGTTGGAAACATAGATTCTCCGGCTTTATGCTAAACTAAAATAGCGTAAATAGCCTAAGCATTAACAAGGTCACCCTAAGTAGTTTTAACCAAGCAAAGCTAAAATCTAATTAAAGTGAAGTAGGCTAATACATGCTAAATTAAACTAGCAAAGCAAATTTAGGACAGCTAAATAAGCTAGCCTAAGGTAAACTGGGGTTTGATGAACTAAGTTACACTAAGTTAAACTATACTGAGCTAATCTATTTGAAGCTGAGGCAAGGTAAATTAGGCTAAAAATTTAAACTCAGCTAAACAAAGCTAAGCTAAATTAAACTGGATGGAATTAAGTGAAGCTAAGGTACACTAAACTAAGCAAAACTAAGTTAAATTAAGTTATACTAATCTGAGCTAAATCAAGTGAGGCTAATCCTAAACTAAGTTAAACTCAAATGGTCTAAATTAAGTGAAGCTGAGAGGCTAAACTAAATCAAATTTATTCAAGCAAAGCTAAATTGGGCAGCTAGGCTAAAATTAGCTAAGCAAAAACAGATTAAACGAAGCTAAACTAAAATGAACTAAACTTAGTGAAGCTAAAGTATGCTAAACTCGGCTAACTAGTTTGAACTGAGCTAAGCTAAAATATGCTAAGCTAAATTCCTCTGAAAATGGTGAGCTACAAGATTCTGGAGTAAAAAAAAAAACGTTTAAAAAAACTTTAAAAGGCCTTCAGAAAGTCTGAGGAACCACTTATCAAGATCACTTTAACAGATCATGGAAAGCCAAGAACAGCTGAATAAGGAGCTTAGAACAAAACCGGAAAAGACAGAAAAACGTCTCTTTGGTGGCTTTGAAGTCAAGGTGGAGTCTGAACAATGTATTAGTCAGCCTGCCATCAGACTTAGATTGAGAGCTGAAACCAGTCCACAGCGTCTCACTTATGCTTGTTTATACTGCACAATAAAATGTAATGTTGATTTTGTTTGTTTTTTTAATTAGAGGGAATGCATTTATGTGCTAAAAGTAAAAGTAAACAATCCACATGTACTGAAAAATGGTTAATCTGCCCTTTAAGATAGATAGCTCTGCATCAACACACAGGTCGAGCATCAGTTTTCAGAGGAGTCCGTCTCCTCGGTGGAGCCGTCACTCTCCACCTCTATCTTCCTCCGGTGGTGGATGTTCCTGCGTGGGGAGGCCCTCCTCTGCACCTCTTTCAACCCCCCCACGGCGCTGCTGCTGCTGTTGCTGCTGGGACTCACAGAGATCTGAGCAATTCTGCATTTATTCAGACAGAAATACAAAACTCAAAACTACACCCCACAAGATGACTGGTGAGTATTTGACGTATTTATTTAGTAATTTCACCTTGGTAGATAGAGTTTATTCAATTTCACAGTCTTTTATTTTCCACGCAGTTAAAGCCAAACTGAAACAAACAGACCTGACAGACATCTTTCAGTTCTGGCTTTAATCAACATTAATCACAGTATTAATTACAGTATTTCAGTATTTTGCAACTTTTAGATGCATTCAAATCACCCGAAGAACATTTCCAGGATTAAAGGACTAATGTCCCAGCAGGATCTTAAAAAACTAATTCATGCATTTATCTTTAGTCAACTTGATTACTCCAACTGTGGCTTCACAGGTCTACCTAAAAAGTCAGTCAGACAGCTGCAGCTGATCCAGAACGCTGCTGCCCGCGTCCTCACTAGAACTAAGAAAGCAGAGCACATCACTCCAGTTCTGAAGTTCTTCCACTGGCTCCCTGAATCTCAGAGAACAGACTTTAAAATATGTCTTTTAGTTTATGAATCCCTTAATGGCTTACTATCATAATACATTAATGATTTGTAGTTGTATCAACCACTCAGGTGTTTTGGTTCAAGTCTACTCTGCATCCACAGAATCAGAACCAAACATAGCATTCAGTTCTTATGCTCCACTAATCTGGAACAAACTCCCAGAAGACTATAAAAATGTGTTTACTTTGACCATTCTATTTAAACTATTACCTGAAACATCATCAGTCTGTAGACAACTTTTCTTAACTTTCTTTTTTATGCCACTGCTATGTACTTTTTTGTTTCTTTTCTTATGTTTTCGTCATGTAAAGCACCTTGAACTGTCTTGTTGCTGAAATGCTCATTATAAATAAATTTGAATGAAATGAATGACTCATTATCAGGCCTCTGAAAATCTGAATGACTGCTGATGAGGGAATTCAGCCATTTGATTCAGGTGTGTTGGAGAAGGGATGCATCTAAAGGTTGCAGGATGGTAGCTTTTGAGGACTGGACTCGGGTACCTCTGGTTTAGTTTAAACTGGAGGATTTTGCCAACAGACAAATTCTGTCATGTTGTAGATTATCGGTAGCCTTAAAGCCTCCTCACTAACAAGGATGGTTTGTTCTTCTGTCTCCATTTTTGAGGATTATTTTCAGAGGTAGAGAACAAACTGGAATTCATATTAGTGTAAAATCTCTAATAAATACCAGTGATTACAGGCTAAATGTATGAAATTGTGTTCTGTGCATTTGTTCTCACAGTTTGTCGAGTTCCTGGTCCAACTCTGGATCAATGAGCAGCTCTTCCTTACTGGGTAACACTCCTGAGACAGTTCAGAGACAGTTTACATTTATCAGGACAGAAATGTGATAAAAAAAAAAAAGGTAATTAAAATATCCATGTTACTGTGTATGTGGGTAAATATCTATGTGAATTAAGTCAAGTTTAACTCCATAACTTAATCATAAAGGTACATCTAAAAACATTGATTATTGTGAAAAAGTTCAGCATTTTTTGTCATTCATTTCAGAAAGTGAAATTCATATATTATATAGAATAATTACATGTAGAGTGAAATATTTCAAGCCTAAAGTTTTGAAATTTTTATGATTATGGCTGACAGGTAATGAAAACCACAAATTTAGTGTCTCGGAAAATTTGAATATTACATAAACTCAATACAAAATGGATTTTTAAAACAGAAATGTCTGGGTTCTGAAAAGACTATTCATTTCTTTGCACTTAATTCTTGGTTGGGGCTCCTTTTGCATGAGTTACTGCATCAATGAAGCGTGGCATGGAGGAAATCAGCCTGTGGTTCTGCTGAGGTCTAGTGGAAGGCCAGGTTTCTTGATAGTGGCCTTCAGGTCATTTGCATTAATGGGTCTGGTGTCTCTCATCTTCCTCTTGACATCTTCCTCCATAGATCCTCTGTGGGGTTCCGGTAAGGCCAGTTTGCTGGCCAATCAAGCCCCTCAACACCATGATCATGGAACAAGGTTTTGGTACCATTGGCAGCGTGGACCGGTACCAAAATTGCCTGTTAGATGTCTGTGTTGACTTCAGAAAACCCAGGGGACCAGCACCAGCAGATGACATGGCTCTGATCATCACTGAAAGTGGTTACTTCACACTGGACTTCAAGCAACATGGATTATTTTCCTCTCCACTCTTTCTTCAGACCATGGGAACTTGATTTCCAAATGAAATTCAAACTTTACTTTTATCTGAAAAGTGGACTTTGGACCACTGAGCAACCATCCAGTTCTTTTTCTCCTTAGCCCATGCTTCTGATATTGTCTCTGGTTCAGGAGTGGCTTGACACAAGGAATACAACATTTGCAGTCCATGTGTAGGATTCGTCAGTGCATAGTAGCTCTTGACTCCAGGATCAATCCACTCCTTTTGAAGCTCCACCAAATTCTTGAATTGATTTTCCTTGACAATCATCTCAAGGCTGCGGTTATCCCCTTTACTTGTGCACCTTTTCCTACCACACTTTTTTCTTCCACTCAACTTTCTATGAATATGCTTGGATAAAGCACTCTGTGAACAACCAGCTACTTTAGCAATGACCTCTTGTGGGTTACCCTTCTACCCAGACTAAGAGACCATTTAGAGGTTTAGGAAACCTCTGCAGGTGCTTTGAGTTAATTAGCTGATCATGGCGTGACACCATGAGGTCCCAATACTTAACTTTTTCACAATATTCAAATTTGTTTTAGATTTACCTGTAATTCTGGTAAGTTCTAAACAAGACTCTTCTTTAGAGATCCATTCAGATCCACAAAATTATGTTCCACCTCTGAGAAGAACTGTCCAAATAATGGTTTAGTTTTTAGGTTTAGTCAGATAAAAGCAGACTCCTCCAGACTTCGCAGCAAGCTCTTGTGTGTTTATCTCCACCCAAATCCATCAAATCAAAATGTTTTTTTTCACCAGAATCTGACATGATTAAATCAAACCATGAGCGAAACATCACTCAGGTCAATTTTATTGGAACCAAAGTTCATGGGTCAATAGTACATCCCAGTATGAACCCTATATAAGGGGTGATTTTGACTACCAGTCATCAGCTGGTCGTTACATTACTTCAGCGCTCTTATCGCTAACCTGGAGCAGTACAGAGCATGAATGGTGGCCATCTCATTCCACAGAGGTGGATCAGAACCAATTGCCTGAACTGTGTAACTGGAAGGAAGAATGAAACTCAGTCGGGTGTTTTTCTCCCGGTTTATTGTGTTCTAGTCTGAGTTCTCAGGTTAGCTACTGTCTGTTCTAATATTAGATGAGAACCTGTCTAATGTCTCTAATGTTCTTGATCTCAGAAGAGGAACACCCTGAAGAAGAGGAGGGTAAAGACAGATCTGAAAGAAGAACTCATAGACTGAATTTTTAAGGGTCTTTTATCTATATGTGTTAAACATTTCTGGCCACTGGATCAGCTTTTAGAAGGTAATATATATTGTTTTTTAAAATCTCTGGGAAGAATCTGATGTCCCATTGTCTTTGTTTGTGGTGCAAAACCAAATCTTTAAGACTACTAATACCCTGAAGACTGATGCTCAGATGAGGGCCAAAATGTGGTTTCCGTTTATATGGTCTACACCCAAGTCAACCTGGTCCACTACACTTCTTAGATAATTGGAATATTTTTGGTTCTTAGGTAAAGTTGCGTCTGCTGAGTGAAAGCCTTTGTAAAAGCAGTGGTAGGGAAGAACATAAAGGTTTCGGTTTAACCCACCGATGGTTTGGTTGATGCTCTCATGTTTAGCTAGACTCATGAGGAAGCTGAAGTAAGAAACTTTGTCAGTCTGCTCCAGGGCTTCTCTCATGCAGGTCCTGGAGGGATAGCTTCTAGCAGAAGCACAAACATAAAACACATGAAACAGTCACAGAAGCAAACAAACACTGTAATGATCAGAAATTCTATTAAAACAAGAGGCTGGATGCCGGGGCCACTCTGGACTGTTTACCTGTGCTTGAACCTGTCACAAAATGCGTCCACACACTCAGCCAGTGTGGATGAATCCACACAGTCCTGCTCCTCCCTGTCGTTCTCCTCTGTGGCCACAGAGATGAGCTGCTCGACGGAGGAGGACGTTGGGACGATGACGGTGTTGGGACTCTTGCCGGCTAACAGATCCTGGTAGATCACCTGAACGCTCTCTAAGAACTCTACAGAAGCACAGGAGGCACTCGTCACATTCTGCTCATCGATTCTGACTAAATTACTGATCTATATGTCTATCCATCGCTCATCGAAGATAAGGCTGCAGATACAACAGCTTCAGAAGGCAAACCAAGACATCCCTATTCCCAGCCACACCCTCCAGTTCATATTAGGGGATCCAAAGGTGTTCCCATTCCAAAATGAATAAACAGTCGCTACAAGGAGTACTGGTTCTGTGTCTAGGTTTTCAGCTGTGTTCTTTCTCCCCTGCTCTCCCTGTACACATACAGCTGCACCTGTAGTCATCAGTCTAGGATGTACCTGCTGATAACACCACCCTCACTGGGCTTCTCTCAGCAGGTTATGGGTGGCAACCTTATGACCTGCTACATAAAAAACAAGCTGGAGCTCACTGCTGTAAAAACATTGGTGATTATGTGGAAGAACTCAAGCCCACCTGCTCCTATCCTCTGGAGGGACTCCCCAGTAGACACTAGAGAGTCATACTGCTTCCTGGAAACAATTATCGCCCAGGACCACCGATGGGAGCTTCACATGAGCAACAATGTAGCTGAAGAAATTCACCCTTTCAAATGTAAGGTTGGTGCACTTTTGTATATCCATGAGAGTCCATCCTCTCCCTCATCCATCTCTGCCTGGTACACTGCTGCCACTGTCAAGGACAAAGTGAGGCCCCAGCACATCATTTAATCTGCAGAGAACATCATTGGCTGTAATCGTCTCTCACTACAGGAACTGTATGTCTTAAGGAGATCAAACGATTCTGGCCGATCCATCCCACCCCGGACCTAAACTGTTGGAGCGTCTTCCCTTCTGGGAGGATGCTGCGGTCCATTAGAACCAAGACCTCGTGGCACAGGAACAGTTTCTTACCAACTGCAGCTGGATTGTTCAATGAATCTGAGCAGTCCCCCAAATCAAACAACAATGCACTTCACAAAAATGTTCCCTTAAGCTGCAGCACACAAGTAATCTTTAGCAGACTGTTTTGGACCCAGTGAATCCAAGATGTAATAAAATGCACAATGCTTTTAATTTTCTACGTAGCTTTTTATATCTGATATATATTTCTTTGTTGTTGTTCATGCTTGCTGTTTTTCTGCACCAATTTAAAAACAAATTCCTAGTTGTTGTAAGCTGAGGCACCTTGATTAGATGGAACACCCCAGCTGCCTCCTTTTGATGTGGAATGGCATAATTTTTACTCTAAGCTCCCACCGGACAACAGAGCTCCTCACTTTATCTCACTTCATCTAAGGCTAAACCCAGCCACCCTGCAGAGACAGCTAAAATCAGCTGGTTGCATCCAGGATCTGGTTCTTTCAGTCATGATCCATATCTCAAGATAATGGGTGAGGGTCGGAAAGTAAATGGACCAAGAAAACTAGAGCTTCACTTTCCTGTCTATGTGCTGCTCTGTCCCCGTTTATATTTCATCAATTAGAAGAAGATTTAATCATAAATGAGGGACATTTTGGCTGTGGTATTCAAGCTACTCAGAATGAACTCAGTGTCACCCTCAACATCTAGATAAAAAACAAAGAGACAATCTTGACATAAATGTTCTCCGACCATGAGTCGTATCAGCTGTACCGGTTGTGTTGGGTGCTGTACCTTGGTAGTAGAACTGCAGCTGGAAGGCATAAATAAAGTCAGAGAATGACATCAGACAATCAGCGGTGTCATCCATCAGAACAATTCTGCAGAATGACAGAAAGAATAAAGCTGAGTTAATGGGCTGCACATGGAAACAAGACATCAAGGATCAGAATCTTTGAAAACATCCAGAACTCTCATCTCAAATTTGTTTGGGGTCTTTTTCCTGCTGGAAGGTGAACCATCCATGTTCCTAACAGCATTCGCATTCCTGGTGGAAAAAAAGCATTCCCACAGCATAATGCTGCCACCACCATGTTTCATTATGGGGGGTGGTGTGTTCACAGTGAGATGTGAAGTCTTCTTTATTCTTTATATACATCTGATTTGATTTTAGGAAATTGAAGGCTTTATTTAATCAAAGTTTATAAATATCCTTACTGGGGTGGTAACATCTAAATATTCCCAATGCGGGATTTAGGCTGTATTCATTTGTATTTTAGATATAGATCCCCCTGAGTATTCTGCTCCGTAAGTGTTTATTTAAACGGTTAATATCTGATTTTCCTATTTCAAATTGAATATGGTTGTATTTGTTAATTTACGAATGTTTATGGGCTTTTCTATTCCCTCAACTGACTTCTGGGATTTTATTTTTCTTTCTTTTTTAACTCAATAAAGAAAATTGGACATCATAACTTTCTATCTAGTTTAGTTGTGTTGGTTTCAGCTGGAGCTTTCTTTCTGCTCTTTCTTTCTGCTCTCGGTGGAGGAGGACGCTTTTTCTCTGTCTCCCGCACCCCTCCCATATCTGCCCTGCTTCAGCTCTGTGTCTTGTCTTCTTTATGGAGCATCTTTTTGCATATCTTCCAAACTCTTAGTTATGGATTTGGTCAGCTGGTCTCTCAATGCAATTGATCAAATGTTCTCGACGAGAAGACAGGGTGAAGGAGAGCCCAACTTGTCCGGACGGGACGTTTTTCTCTGGATACACAATGGACTCCTGGCAGAAGTGGAGGATTGTGTGTTTGTCGATAATGTCAGTCGAGGATGTGGAAGATATGTATATAATTGGATGTTTGATATCAGGATTTCTGCTTTTTGGAGTCAGCGGTTACCTGGCATATCGAGAAATTCTGAGAATGTCAGCAGCTGTTCTGGCCATTGTGAGGCTGCCTGGCATGTATGATGGGATCTTCAAGGTGATCAGCACTCAGACTGAGATGTTACGTGAGCTGAATCGCAGACTGGATGTGATCCTTACACAGGATCGCAGGCAGGTTGTGGTTCCTGGACTCAGGGGTGAAGTTGGATAAATCTTGGAGAAAGTTGTTTGCTTGGATCTGGCAGAAAGACCAGAAATTTGGCTGTTTGGATTCGCCTTTGAGAAGCACCAGCGAGACTCTCAAGGCTGATGGAAAATTAAGAGTCAGCCTGACCCAAATAATTATTGTTTTTCTGAATCTGGCTCCCCTGCACGTCCTTGATGGCTGGCTATCTTCAACTTCTCCTGGAAGTTATGTAAACATGACGCTCTGTTCCCTCACTTCCCTGAGGACATCTGTGGACCTGCTCAGAACTTTGTGGCCGGTTGATGTACATTCCAACATACCATCAAGGACAATGGCCTCTGTGACAGTGCTTCATGGACTTACTTGCACACACACACATGCACAAGATAAACATATGCACCCCTCATACCACCTTCACTGTTCCCGGCATGATGTTGTTTTGTAAACTTGTTGCTTCTTTGTGTTGAGGTTTTTTGCAATCTCAAACTGTATCCTGCTAAGGATAAAGTGTGAAATATGATTTTTTTCCTCTACTTTCCAAATGTGGCCTCTTTTCTCATCTAGCAAGGGCAGCACCTGTGAGCGGGCAGCAAAGCCTCGGTGACCCGTCCCCCCCTTGTCTTGTGTCATGATGTATGTTTGGATGGGTTGTACTGGACTTCTAATGTACCCTCGGGGATCAATAAAGTATCTTTGAATTTGAATTGAATTTGAATTGAATTGAATATATAGAATATGTGTGAAAATTTGCAATTGAAAAGGACTGACTTAATGCAATAATTGGTAGTATGTAACATTTTAAGTGCTCGTACTCGTCGTCTTCCGCTTATCCAGGACCGGGTCGCGGGGGCAGCAGACTCAACAGAGACGCCCAGACGTCCCTCTCTCCAGACACCTCCTCCAGTTCCTCCAGGGGGAGCCCAAGGCGTTCCCAGGCCAGCCGAGAGACATAGTCCCTCCAGCATGTCCTGGGTCGTCCCCTGGGCCTCCTCCCGGTGGGACGTGCCTGGAACACCTCCCGAGGAAGGCGTCCAGGAGGCATCCGGTATAGAGGCATCGGTATAGAGGCATCGAGAGGAGCCACCTCAGCTGGCTCCTCTCGATGTGGAGGAGCAGCGGCTCTACTCCGAGCTCCTCCCGGATGGCCGAGCTCCTCACCCTATCTCTAAGGGAATGCCCGGCCACCCTACGGAGGAAGCTCATTTCAGCCGCTTGTATCCGGGATCTCGTTCTTTCGGTCATGACCCAAAGTTCATGGCCATAGATGAGGGTAGGAACGTAGACCGACCGGTAAATTGAGAGCTTTGCTTTTCGGCTCAGCTCTCTCTTCACCACAACCGACCGGCACAGCGCCCCCATTACTGTGGCAGCCGCACCGATCCGTCTGTCGATCTCCCGCTCCATTCTTCCCTCACTCGTGAACAAGACCCCGAGATACTTAAACTCCTCCACTTGAGGCAGGAACTCCCCTCCAACCTGAAGAGGACAAGCCACCCTTTTCCGGTCAAGAACCATGGCCTCGGACTTGGAGGAGCTGATCCTCATCCCAGCCGCTTCACACTCGGCTGCGAACCACCCCAGCGCATGCTGTAGGTCTTGGCTAGAGGGGGCCAGCAGGACCACGTAATCTGCAAAAAGAAGAGACGAAATCCACTGGTCCCCAAACCAGACCCCCTCCGGCCCTTGGCTGCGTCTAGAAATCCTGTCCATAAAAGTTATGAACAGGACCGGTGACAAAGGGCAGCCCTGCCGGAGTCCAACATGCACTGGGAACAGGTCCGACATAGTGCCGGCAATGCGGACCAAACTCCTGCTCCGCTCGTACAGGGACCGGATGGCCCCTAGTAAAGGGCCCCCGATTCCATACTCCTGGAGCACCCCCCAAAGGTCACCACGAGGGATACAGTTGAATGCTTTCTCCAGGTCCACAAAACACATGTGAACCGGTTGGGCAAACTCCCATGAACCCTCGAGTACCCTGTAGAGGGTATAGAGCTGGTCCAGTGTTCCACGGCCGGGACGAAAACCACACTGTTCCTCCTGAAGCTGAGGTTCAACTATCGGTCGGACTCTCCTCTCCAATACCCTGGCGTAGGCCTTACCAGGGAGGCTGAGGAGTGTGATCCCCCTGTAGTTGTAACACACCCTCCGGTCCCCCTTCTTTTAAGTGTCCGATGTTTAAACTCTGTATATCTATAACATATTTGGCCAGATGAACAGGCTCTAACGTCCAGATGTATTTCTTTAGTGTTTGAGATGCTAAAGATCATAGAGAGTGTTGGGGTCATTGGGAAAGAAAAGTGTCCAGAAAATTAGGGTCAATAGTAATAAATATTGTTAGCACTATTTTCAGCCGTTGTATTGCAATTGAATATCTTCCTGTAATCATGCAGATCTAGTTTCATAATTTTCTTTCTTCTGATATCTGCTTGAAGTTTCTCCTTCAGGCCCTTTCAATTCCAAATGAACATTCCTGAGTCCAACATATCTGCTGACCTGGCTACGCTCCGCACCAGCTCCAGGGGGAAGTCCGGGCACAGCAACTGCAGCAGAGACCTGTACTCCCACACGGACAGCAAGTCTGCAACACAAAAACACACACATCTTGCTTTAGCTGTATACAGTGATCCTATCTAACAATCAGCCACCTGTTCAGAGGACGTCACAGTCAGAGGTTTACAACTTTACGTAGGAACCCACATAAAACAGTCAATATTAACTATTAAATCTGACAGAGTGAACCTCATATTTTAGCATTAACCAATCTGCAGAAAAAAACGAAGGATATCAATGGGTAATTAAATATATATATATATATATATCCATCCATCAATTCAATTGTTACATTATTTATTTTAAAGAACTAATTAGTTAAATGTATTTATTACTTTTAAAATATTTTAATTGTATAAAACTACATAAATAATTATAGATAATTGATATTGAAGTTAATTTAATCTTAAAATCACATTTGATTATTACATAGTCTTGTGTTGCAGCACATCGAGAATGTATTCCATCTGTCAGCTTGTCTATCCAAGTCAGTTGATGGGGCTAACACAGTTACTTGGACTTTTCTGAATATGCGCTTGACCGTCTTGTCTGTGTGTAGCTGCTGTTGATGCGCTGACTCCAACCTTGCATCCTTGTGAAGTTCCCTACATTTTTTAATGGATTTTGCCCGACAAACCTTTCTGGAATGTGGTTATCCCTATTGCTGGTGCACCTTCCACACTTTTTCCTTCCACTAAACTTTCTATGAATATAACTTTTTCACAATATTCTAATTTTCTGAGACACAACTAATTTTTTCCTTATCTTTAAGACATAATCATCAAGGTTACATGAAATGAAAGATTGAAATATTTCATTTTATGCGTAATGAAGCTATATATGAGTCTCACTTTCTAAAATGAATGACAAAAAATACTGAACTTTTTCACCATATTCTTTGGTCTGCAGTTAAACTACTGTGCAGGTTAACCAATCAGATTTTAGGGGTTAACTGATGAGTCATAATGGAAGTTTCAGTCATTTCATTATCGATAGTAGCAAAGGAAATATGAAGCAATTAAATAAATACTGAAATATTTTATTTGGGATTTAGTCAAAAAACCATACTCAAACATATTTTGACAAATGAATATTATATAACAATTTTACCACTGAAAACTTTAAGTAACATAAATACTCAAAACAAAAAAAAAACAGACAAAGACCAGAAATAGTGAAGCTTTGTTCTTTGAACAGATGAGCTTAAAATTAAACTATCTGGACACCATAACAGAGGGCATGTTTGAATGTTTGACATAATCCAAATAAAACATTCTTGGACACAACTAGCGTCAGCTCTTACCTCCACTCTTGCCGATCTGTCTGAAGCATCTCCAGAAGACTCTGATGAAGGATGCTCTGTTGTGCTGAGTGGCTGTGATGTAGTTAAACTCCCTGAAGAGGACATGGTTGCTGTTCTTCACACTGCTGAAACTACAAACATACAAACACGTTTAGGGGTGCATGAGGGGTGAAGGTCATTCCACCCCTTTGTCATTTCATACTCTGACAGTTTTGGTCTTTATATACCCAACTTTTTCAGGTATGAAGTAGCTGTCTTCCCCTGACTATGCATCAATTTGTACCCAATTTAAAAATGGATCATTTAAAGCACTTTTCTATAATCTACTCACAGTCTATTGTAAATAATCACAGTGATATGACTCCTGTAAATAATATCTAGCAGCAGGAGGTCAATCAGAGTTATTTTGGTTTAATCAGGGATCATAATCTCTCACAGGGATCATAATCTTGTTTAATAGTTAACAAGCCCAAATGTGAATCAGAATCGATGCAAACAGGGTGTGATACAAAGTTTTCCCAAAACAATAAACTATTAAATCAAATTAAATTTGAGATTTGAATATGTCTACAATTATCGTTGTCCATAAATCATCAAAAAATAACTACCCAGACAGTTAAGCTGACATCCAGTGTTTAGGGAACCAGGTACAGACTGATTTGTTTACAAATAAAAATGGAAGGGCGTGTATAAAAATTGTTTCCCTGACCCAGACCTGAGCATGAACATAATATAAAATGAACATAGTATAACCTCTCAAAGAGAAACATATACAGACATATCAATACACCTACTAGAAACTTATTTTTTTATTTCAATCCCATGTAATCTTCAGGCTGGGACCTCTCCTCCTGAAATACATGCAGCTTTGATCTTCAGTCCTGTCTAAAAGTCCCAATCCAGCCGTCAAATATTCCTGTGTTGCTTTCTGTGATCCGATTTCTCTAAAACTTATAAAACAGGAACAGTCCTCGCGGCTTTCTAAAGTTCTTTCAGAGTGTTCCTTCGGCTGTATTTTTACTCAGTTTCAGTATCTGAGTATTTTCAGGAGAATGTTTTTGTTGTTTTTGTGTTAATAAGACTCATAATTTTGACCCTGAACCAATCAGACAGAAAGAGGACCCAAACTCCAGGGACATGAGCCAGTGTTATCTCTCCTTGTCAGCCAAGCTGAAATATCTCCAATATTATTTGTAAAATATATAAAGCAATGTGAAGAACTAAGAGAACAATATAAATTTCACTCGTGAAGCCTTCACCGTTAGAGCAAGGTGCGGCTGGTGACTCCATGTTACAATTTGTTTGGTAAATTAAATGTTCTTATCAGAGGCCAGTAACAAAAAAACAAAAACTGGTGATTATTGTATTTTCATTTTTGAACACAAAACATTACATTATAAAACAACTAGTTATCCTTTTTGTGTTCATATCTGGATGAGCTGTGTTTGAACTTGGTTTGATTTTCTTTTCAATAATAAAAACAAAATCAGCAAAGACAAAGAAAAAATATAGCCGTTTATTCATAATCCTAGACAGTGATTTTACCATGTGGGCCTATGGGTGGCGCTGTTTCTTCGGTTCGATTCAAAGTTTCCCTATTAATTTAGTAGTTAAAATAAACATAACCTAAACAGTTTTTCACATTAAATTAATACAAAGTACTTCTGTGTTTAAAGCAGCCAGGCAGTTCGGTTCTGCTGAATGTGGAACCTACTATTCTGCGAAGTATCGAACCAGGCCGAACTGGGTGTACTCCTCCTTGTGGTCCAGCAGCTGAGTCACAGCATCATTTAGGTAGAACAGAACCTGGCTGTCCGCTAGGGGGAAAAAAAACACAAACACAGTCATGTTCAGGAAAACAGAACCGAACCGACCCGAGCCAAAGGAGATGAGCAGCGGCAGCTCCCCTACCGAGGTACTGCTCAGCGGGTACGGCCGAACTCAGGCGGCTCATTCTGCTGTTTCTGTTGGGATAAACCCACTCAGATTATCATAAACTAACAGAACTTTATTAACAAACTGATTCAGTTCTGAAGACTCTGGATGGGTCCGGCTGTCATCTTTTCGGCTAACGGCGCTTTCATGTATGGATACAGGAAACAGACCGGATGTTGTGAGCTACATGAATTTGAACCCCCAGAAAAGACCCGCAAGTAAAGGTTCCGCTTCATAATAATAATAATAATAATAATAATAAGTGGAGGACCAATCTTGCCAATTTATGAAGAATACACATATAAATAAATAAATGACTCATTAAATACAACAAAAATAATAAAAAGAAGGAATTAATGCAAATATTAATAAATTAATCAGATATAAATATGTATTCTTGATTTCTATTTTCAATCATGCTTTTTTCTTAAACCTTTTAAACATATTTGTAATTTTTTAATTTAATACAAGGAGTTTATTGCTGTTTTATTTGTCCTATCCTTTCTCAAAGTTATTACCAACCAAATATATACAAAACAGTTTTGAAACAATAGCAGCTTTAGAACAACTTTCCCTGTTCTGACTCAATTTCAGCTGTAGCAATGTCTAAACAACAATAAAGCATAGGTTCATCTTGCTTGTGGATCCTGGTGGTGATGCAATAGTTTGAGGATATTTTCTTGGCACATTTTGGGCCCCCTTGTACCGATTGAGCATACCGCAACCCTCCTGAATATTGTTTCTTTTATTACCACAGTGTATCCGTCTTCTGATTCTTAATTCTTCAGGTTAATGCACCATGTCATAAAGCTCAAATCATCTCAAAATTGGTTTCTTAAACATGACAATTAGTTCAATGTACTCCAATGGCCTCCAGAGTTTCCATTATTTGAGATTCTCATCATAGATGTCCTGTCCACAAATCTGCTGCAGCTACTACGTCAATATGGCCCAAAATCTCCCACGAATTTACCTGGCACTTTGTTTAATTTATACCATTAAGAATTGATATAGTTCTAAAGAAAAAAAAAGGATTCCATCCTGGTACTTGCAAGGCATATCTAATAAATCACCCAGGGGGAG
Organism: Girardinichthys multiradiatus; assembly: GCF_021462225.1. NCBI lineage: Eukaryota > Metazoa > Chordata > Actinopteri > Cyprinodontiformes > Goodeidae > Girardinichthys > Girardinichthys multiradiatus. The sequence continues at coordinate 44,775,498 of NC_061795.1, read as the reverse complement.
ATGGACTGTTGTTGGTAAGAGAGGTGTCCATTTGATTAGCCCCGATTGAAACTTGTTTTACCCTTGTCAGTCAGTCAGTCAGTCATTTTCTATACCGCTTACTCCATAGTGGGCGCGGGGAAGCTGGTGCCTATCTCCAGCAGTCTACGGCCGAGAGGCGGGGTACACCCTGGACAGGTCACCAGTCCATCGCAGGGCAACACAGAAACAACCATGCACACACTCATTCATACACCTAACGGCAATTTAGAGTTACCAATTAACCTAACAGGCATGTCTTTGGACTGTGGGAGGAAGCCGGAGTACCCTGTGAGAGCCCACGCATGCACGGGGAGAACATGCGAACTCCATGCAGAAAGACCCCCGACCGGGAGTCGAAACCAGGACCTTCTCGCTGCAAGGCGTTTTGCCCTTGTTTTAATAAAAAAAATGTCCATAGGCTTGTTTTGAAAAAGCTGCTGGTCTGAATTGTAGTTGTCGTTTTCTTTTCAAGTTACGAAATTTGTAATAAAAACCGTTGTTCATAAAAAAAAAAACAATTTAAATGAACGTGAACAAGAAAATATCGAATCAGCCAGTCAAAAACACGGGTGTGTACACCATCAGTATGAAATAACCAATAGTAGATAAGCCTATTATAGGTAAGAGGTGGGCTTTATGTCGGAGCAGCCAATCAAGTCTCTACAAATTATGAGCAACATTTCTGTCATCAAATCCATTTGACAATGTGGGCGGGGCATTGTTTAAATGTAGCCAATCATTGGTCATGTCTTGTGACAAACAAGGAAACCTATTTGACAAATCGCAAACGACAGAAAAAAATAAAACTGCACAGTAAAAATTCCGCTTCATCTGGGATTTTCTGGTATTTTTGACTGTTTCGACTGCTCTTACGGTCACACTTAATGTAAGAAACGGATTCAGACAAGACGAAGACCCTGGTCTCCGCCCTCCCTGTCTCTCCGCCCTTGGACTCGTTTAAAAAAGGTGCGCCAAACTAGACATATACATCAGAGACCATACCGGATGTAATTGTTAAAAATAAAAGTAAATCAATTATATGCGATCCAAAAATTCCAAACGGATAAAAAACATTCCTTAAACTATAAGTAGAATGTGTGTTACAAAATAATTTTATATTTTAAGTCAATATTATGATTACATCAGCTTATTTAATAGATGCATGAGACGGTGAATCGGAGACCTTTACTTTTAGCGGAAGTTGTTTGTTGCTACGTGCATCCAGGCTTTAAAATTTGGCCAGACTTTACTGGGGTGATCTCATTATTGCTCTCATATCACTGAGTTGCCTGCATCTTTTTGTCTTACAGAGACGTCAACAGGTATTCATTTCATGTCAGTTTATTCCTCCATGTCGACCCGCAGCCCGTTTTTCCGTGTCATTGTGTTTGAGCTGCTGTGGCGGAGAAGTGCGTTGTTCGGCCTGGCTGTGTTGGCGCGGATGGACGGTTAGCTCCTAGCCGTCTCTAAGCAGCTAACGACCGTTAGAGCCACCAGCAGGCACTCATTGGGTACGCCTTCGCGGCATATAATTTTTTTATTCCGTACACAGCATTAGTAGAGCCAAATTGTTCATATTTGGTTAATTTTTCTGTTGAGGCGAATCGAATCAGAACCTCCGGGATGAGTATCGGAGCAACGACTGTTGCTAAGGTAGCTAGTCATGGCGCTGGTTGACTAGTCCTATATAAATAAAACGGCTTGGTATAATGCAGACCATTCTCAGTTTGGCGATATTAATAACAAGGATCACAGGTAACTAGAGACAGGGCTGCTGTTTGGTTTAAATGGGCGGATTTTTGGATGCAGCATTTTGTCTAGGTTAGCTTTGCTTTGCTTGGGCATTTGAATGAATTCCTTTTAAATTCAATGACGCTGAACCAAACAAGGAGACCAAACATCAACTTCAGTTGACTGTTTGTGCATCCTCCCTAACTCTAATCCGTCTGACCCGTATTGTTATGCCTTCCAGGCGGTTTCCTCTATGTTTGGTGGATGAACTGATAAAATATTATCCATGATGGTATTACTGATGCTGTTGTAATTTGTCTTTTACTGTTGTGGAGTGATGTCTGAATTAATAATGAGGTGCGTTAGAGCAGCAGTTCTCAACCGTGTTCGCCAGGATCCACTGTCTTGCATGTTTAATGTGTTTACCTTGCTGACACACCTGAGGATGCGGAGGAGATGCACTCGTTTGGAGTGGGTGGCAAAGAAGATTGATGGAAAATGTAGTCAATTGCAGTCGACTCGCTGCAATATTCAACAACAATGCTGCAGTTTAGTTTGATTTCTTTTAATAATGTACAACTCTAGTAGTTCTACTTTGAATGTGTGGATTCTCTCTGGGTACTCTGGAGAAAAGCACCAGGAACCTAAATCGAGGCTCTCAAGTTCCGAGGGTCGGGTTCCCGCAACTTTTATGTCTCTGCTTTCTTACATCTGACTCGAAGAATTAAGAATTAGCTCTCTAGCGGAACACTGTTGAGCTTGACTGCATGTTAAAGAGGCTTTTGTTTCAGTTCTGTAGGATCAGGGATCTACAAGAGCTAAATGTGCTCACAAAATTGGTGGATCTATCAGTATAATGTTTCTGTTGCTGTGGCATGTTTTCTATGTTCTGTGTTCTGCACGGTACGTCAAGGAATGGTTAAGACATGTTTGCTGTCCTAGAATTAACTTTGTTAAAATTGTTATAAAATGAGGCAAAACAGGTTTAGAATCTAATGCATGAAAGATTCCATGAATTAGAACTAGGTTATGCAAACACATGTTGCCATCTTGGTTTTAATGGGCTCTTTTTGTCATCTGATAATGTGTTTGCTTGCTCAGTTGTCGTCACATTACAAAACACAGCCAATTTTTATTGTCATCCACATTAATCCAGCGGTGATCAATGTATTCTCCATCGTATCTTTCTTCTGATTAACTTAAAACAACTAGAATTTCTAAACGATGAAAACTAATGATATAGTGTGGTATTTTGCTGTACGTTTGTGGTATATGTGTAAATACCTTGAAACCATGCTTGTTATACTCAGTTATACTATGAGGATCCTGCTGTGGCCTATTTGGTTATAACATGGGGCTGGGCTGTTTAGTGTAACAGACATTGACCATAAAACAAAAATGCTGCAGGTGCTTTGATAAAGTTACTAGTTTAGAATCCAACAGAAAATGAAGGAACTGCAAAATTGTCTACATTTTTGGATCAAAGAATGTGTCTTAAGCCTTAATCTGATTTTTACTCCGCTCCCCTCAAAGTGCATCATCTAACATCCTGTTTGTTGGTGTGTTAACAGACTGAAAAAAAAGGGGGAGTTTTGATGTATTTAGTAAATGGCCATAAACAAAAACTTTAGGTTAAGGATTTTACCCCGGTTCTCTGAAACATGAGTGAGGTATCTCACTATGGGACACGCCTCCAGCGCCTGTCCCCCAGAAGCTCTATTACATTACGCCAGTCTTGACTGGCAGGCGGAAGTGACGTCCGCTCCCATGGGAGGACTTCCTCCCAGTATAAAAGTCGACGTCACGTAGGTGATCTTCAGTTTAATAAGCACACCTCTTCCTCGCTCCCTGCAAGGAGGGTGATCTGGTGAGATACCTCACTCATGTTTCAGAGAACCGGGGTTAAATCCTGAACCTAAAGTTCTCTTTCAACATTCATTTCGGTATCTCACTATGGGATATTTCTGCTCCCGTTTTGCCAGATAAGCTCACTCGAAGACCAACAGATTGCATCTTGCATTCATGGCAATGTGGAACCCACACCCAGAACTGTGTGAGCCAGTGTGGGCCTGTTGACATCCAGTTTATAGAACCTAGTGAAGGTGTGAGGGGTCGCCCAGTTGGCAGCCTCACATATTTCCTCCACAGGTATACCCTGGAACAGTGCCCAGGATGATGCCACACCACGAGTGGAATGAGCCCGCAGACCTGCAGGGGGTGCAAGGCCTCTGCTCTCATAAGCCATAATAATAGCCCCCACTACCCAATGCGAAAGACGTTGCTTTGTGAGAGGCTTTCCTTTATGTGGTGAAGCCCATGACACAAACAGCTGCTCTGATTTATGAAAATCTGCTGTTTTTTTCACATATAACCGCAGAGCTCGTACTGGGCAGAGCGTATGCAGTCGTTCATGCTCCTGAGAGGAGAATGGTGGTGGGTAGAAAGCCATTAATTTAAGGGCACGGCATGGCAGAGCCGTAGCAACCTTAGGTATAAAGGCAGGATTAGGTTTCAGTAAAACCCTTGACTCACCCAGAAACTGCATGCAGGACGGGTTAACTGAGAGCGCTTGAATATCACTCACACGCTTAGCAGAAACCAGGGCAATCAATAAGACCGTTTTAAAGGAAAGCACTTTGAGCTCAACCTGCTGCAACGGTTCGAACGGTGCACGTGACAACGCATCGAGTACCATAGGTAAATCCCATGAAGGAGTGAGGCTCCTCGACACTGGACGGAGCCGTCGTGCACCTTTCATGAATTGACACACCAGGGGGTGCTGCCCCACTGTTTTGTCACCAAAGACAATGTGACAGGCTGAAATAGCAGCCAGGTACACCTTCACAGTGGAAAAAGCCAAGCCTTTATCCAACAGTGCCTGCAGAAAAGTTAAAACGTCCGACACAGGACTTTGCATTACGCTCACCATAGGTTTTGCGCACCAACCCACGAATGCCTGCCATTTACCCTCATACACGTTACGCGTGGAAACGGCCCTTGCATTTTGAATTGTGTCAATAACGTTCTGGGGAAGCCCACTGGCAGCCAGGTTTAACCCCTCACAGGCCAGGCCCATAGGGCCATGCGCTCTGGATGCGGATGAAATATTTCTCCGCGTGCCTGCGTCAGGAGATCTCTGCGGAGGGGAAGCCGCCATGGCTCGCCGTGTAGCATCTGAAAAATCTCCGCTAGCCAATGTTTCCCTGGCCAGCAGGGAGCTATCAGAATGAGTGAGTGTTTTCCCTCTCGCACCCTGGCGAGAGTAGGAATGATCAGTTCCAGCGGGGGAAAGGCGTACAGTAGGGCCGGCGGCCATTTGTGCGCTAGAGCATCCAGCCCATGCGGAGCTTGTTGCTCTGTCAGTGAGAAAAACATCGGACACTGAGCATTTTCCTCTGATGCGAAGAGGTCGACCTCCGCTCGGCCGTACCTCTTCCATATCTGGGTCATCACCTCGCTGTGGAGTTTCCACTCTTTGTAGCGGGGATTGCCCTTTGACAGCAGATCCACGCCTCTGTTCATTACCCCTGGCACGTGAGTCGCTCTTAGCGACAGCAAGTGTGAGCTGGTCCAGATTATCAGTCTGTATGCCAGCTCGTGTAAATGACGTGAGCGTAGACCCCCCTGTCTGTTGATGTAAGCAACCACTGTTGTGTTGTCCGCTCTGACCAAAACATGGTGCCCTTTGATAAAGGGCAGAAAGTGTCTCAGTGCCAGCATCACGGCCAGGAGTTCCAGACAATTTATGTGAGCTGTCTGTGTTTGTGGACTCCAAACGCCGTTTACCATCATCCCCTCGTGAGTGGCTCCCCAGCCTGTCAGCGAGGCATCTGTGTTAATTACCTTCCTCGTCAGGATGGTTCCCATGGTAACGCCGGTGTTGAGAAAACCGGGACGCTTCCACGGGCTCAGCGCGCGTGCACATATGAGAGAAACCAGGACGCTGCGGTGAGCATGGCGTGTGGGGCTCAAGCTGAGTGACGCCACCCACCTTTGAAACGGGCGCATGTGTAGGCGGCCGAGTGTGATGACCGCCAGCGCAGACGCCATCAGACCGAGCAGCCTGATGCATAACCTGAATTTCACCTGTGTGCCTCTGCGAAAGAGTGCCAGACAAGCCTGAAAGGCTTTTACTCGTTCCGCTGAGAGGCGCGCTCTGAACTCGACTGAATTCAGGGACAGGCCAATGAAGGTGATTGTTTGTACTGGGGTTAAAATGCTCTTTTCCCAGTTTATTGTGAATCCCAGGGCTGTCAGATGTAAAGTAAGCATCTCGGCATGCGTCCTGAGCTCCTCTAAAGACTGAGCTGCAATCAGCCAATCGTCTATATACGTCGCCAGACGCATCCCCCTTTCCCTCAGAGGCGTGATGGCTGCCTCGGTGCATTTCACGAACACACGTGGGCTCAGTGAGAGGCCAAAAGGAAGTACCAGGTACTCGTATATCTCTCCCTGAAACGCAAATCTGAGGTATTTTCTGTGAGGGGGGTATATAGGGATATGGAAATATGCATCTTTCAAGTCTATGGAGACAAACCAGTCTCCTTGACGCACAAACTTTATCAGAGCTGCGTGTGTTAGCATCCTGAACGAATACCGTCTCAGATATGTGTTCAGAGCCCGCAGATCCAATATCGGTCGCAGACCCCCGCCCCTTTTCGGCACGAGAAAGTATCTGCAGTAAAACCCGTCTCTTTTGTGCTGCAGGGAAATTATTTCCTCTTGCAGGACGCGAGTGGACTCTCCCCGAGCGTATGACTGTACTATGCCCTTGAAACGGGGTGGGGCTGTCACAAATTGGAGCCTGTATCCCTTTGATACAGTCTTTATCACCCAATCTGACGCTCCACACGCTCGCCACAGCTGAGTGTTGTTTGCTAGTGGACCTAAAGGTGCTTCCGTGTAAACACTGCGCAACACCGGCTGAGGGATCTGCTGTTCCGCTACAACTGCCAACTGCGCTCGTCCCAGGTCTGCTTCTTCCAAAGAAAAAACAGCCTGCTGTGTTAGAGGTAGGGTGAGAGCTCCCCCTTGAGGCCTCATGTGCAGCTGTGGCAAGGGTGGAGCGGGAGCTCCAGCCTGCCGCTGTGCCAAAGCTGGAGCGAGAGCTCCCCCTCGTGGCCTCATGTGCAGCTGCACGGCCATGTCCTGTCCTTGTGTTATTTTTAACATATTTTTCATGTTTTTTTGTTGGCTTGACTCTGTTCATGGTGAGAACGAGTGCAAGTTACACAACTTCGTAAGCTCCGTTAAGGTTGCAGCTAGTTTGGTGACCAGTTGCAGCGCTGCTGTTTGGCGACAGACCAGCGTTGAAAGGGACTCAGAACAGTCGAGCACAGTTATTGAGAAGCGCTCGGCGACCGAGTTGTTAGCTCGCTCTGTGAACAGTTAAGCTAGCTCAAGTTACTGTAATGACCGTCTGAGAGGTGCTTCTGGGAGCGAGAAGAGGTGTTAGACTGAAGATCACCTACGTGACGTCGACTTTTATACTGGGAGGAAGTCCTCCCATGGGAGCGGACGTCACTTCCGCCTGCCAGTCAAGACTGGCGTAATGTAATAGAGCTTCTGGGGGACAGGCGCTGGAGGCGTGTCCCATAGTGAGATACTGAAACGAATGTTGAAAGAGAACAACATTTTTTCAGTATTTGACCTGCTGATTAGGGGGAAAGGGACTGATTGGTGCACCACTGTATCTGATTTTTAGAAAATACTCTGTTCATGTTAAACATATTTAAAATGGTTTAATAATGTTCCACCAGTTGAAGCTTTAAATAATATTTGATAAATCAATGAAAATATGCTGACTCTCTTGTGCTCTGAGGCAAATCTGCTAGATTTTCCAAAACATTTTAGTTTTCAGTTCTGTCATTAAAACAGTCATGTTTTAGCTAAAAGTGTTAAAAGTGGTTAAACACAATTTAAAAAGGGGTACCATTTGTTTGAATTGATCTAAAGCCAAGGCTTACAAAATAAAGATAAAATATCCAGAATCATTTTGGTTTCTAATTCTTACTCACTCCATCGGGTTGGGTTGGGTCAGCGCTTCAGTGAAAATCCTCCTCAAATGTGTCGGATCCCATCTTTGCCTTACACTGACTCAGATTAACCTCTGGTCTAACTTAGAATGTCATTGTAAAAGCTGACTTTAATTGCTAAAGGGTTTTTGCAAAAGCTGATTTCTTTCTTTAAATTACATTTTATGTAATCTAAATCTTGAGAATATTGTAACTTGTAAGTGTAAAGATTTAGCCAGAGCTCAGTTTTGTGAAATTCTTGTCATATTTGTGGGATTTCTGTAAGACTGACTGAGCTGAAAGCATCTTCAGTCTGTTTGGATCAATGTGAAATATGAACCACCAGCTGTTCCTCTTTAATGTGCTTTGAACCATCCCATATCCTATGCTTTCACGTGGAAGCGAGCACTTATTTCCTTTTATGGAGCGCTCTTTATTGAGTCTCTTTGAAAAATGAAAATATATTCAGTTTTTTTTTTTCTGTTTGGTCTTTTGAATTTTCACAGTTTGGGTAATGTTACATTAAACTCTGAAATGAACATCTTGGACCTGAACTCTCAGCTCACAGTCATGAGGTGGAATCAGATCTTGACTGAAAACTAAAACTGGTAGCTTGTTTGTCACTAATGCTGAATGCTGTGCCTCCTAGATTACCTGTAGAAGTTACCCAACATTAACTAAACTTGCTGTATGAGAATGAAGATCTCTGCTGGAATATTATGGTACAACGAGGGCTTTCAGATAAATTTGGGAAGAGATGGATTTCTAAACTCTGAATTTATGCAGATGGAGACTCTGTCAGTAGAAATGTCTGATGCCCACCAGAATGTTGAACGGTGCTGATAAAACGGTTAAAGATTAAATGTATGATAATAATGCTATGTTTTACTTTGTTGTGTGCTTTCAGCTGAGTAACTCTAGGGGAAGCCCAGCCCCCGACCAGTAGCCATGGGGGATGATAGCGAATGGATGAAGCTTCCCATCGACCAGAAATGTGAACATAAGGTGAGAAATGGGCTGTTCTGAGTTGGGGCAAGACAGCAGTCACATTTTAATCTGTTTGAAACTTTATGTAAAAGAGACTTTAATTATTGTGACAAATTGTGCCAAGTATGTCTTTACAGTCAGACGTGATGTTTAAAATAATTAAATAAAACGAAGAGGTGGTCGAACCACATTTAGAAACACAGCTGAACTCTAACCTTCCTCCCAGTTCAGTCCTGCTGTAAAGTGATACTAGAATGCGTCTTAGGGCTGAAACTAACGATTATTTTGCTTGTCGACTTTTTTTCAATTAATCTATGAATAATCAGATGGCAAAAGGTGCTTAATAGGAGATTTATTTATTTTTTACAGAATTTGAACCAGGTGAAGTTAAAGCTGTGCTCCTTGAGGAGTTCTGGATACAGCATATTTACAGACAAATAATGTTTTTCCTACTTGAAAGCAAAATGTATAGATTTGTTTTGTACAGATTTGGTCTAATTACTGCTCTGAGTGGGTTGTTCTTTCATCAAATGGCATTAGTCAGTTTACAATGATTCATTTACTAAATTAGTTGACGATTATTTCAATAATAGATTAATTGTTTCAATCCTAATGTGTCTAAATCTGTTCACTATTGGAGACTGATGCTGGCCTGCTTGTTGGTGGGTTTTATGTCTTTATGTGTAATCATTGTCTTCACTGGCAGAGAATCCTCCTGTTTCCGTTGGTTTTGTTGGTCTACGGATGAAGCCGAACTCAGTAAAGTCACTTCGTGCTTTCTTTATGGAAGCTCCTCTCTGTGAGGAAGTTCTGTTTAACAGGGAGTAGCAGAACAATCCCGTGAAAGAATGTTTAGTCGATTAATGTATCTTGGCATGAAATTGGTGAATAATTGTCAAACATTTCCCAACATTGATCAGAATATTTCTGATTCTCATTGAAGCAATAATCCAGCGTCTCTGGTGTCTGAGGCCACCTGTGTATTGAATCCAAGTCATCGTAAAGAGAACTTTTAAACTTTTATCCGGTAGTGTGACTGTCTAACAAAACAACAGAGCTGGGTCTTTGACTGCAGCTCCACAAACGTTCCAAGTAAAGAAACAAAACCTGAAAATGAACTGGCAACAGATTTTGGGGAAGGGTTAAACTATTGGGATCAGAAGGGCTTAAAAACTAACCTGAGTCACATCCTGCAGACCTCAGGGATTTAGCTTCAGTCTCTCTGCATGATTAGATTCCTTTAGACTTGCTTACTCTGTTTGTTTGGATCCCAGTGAGGCTTTACATTCAGGATTAGACTAATACAGTTTTAGGGGGACCTGTAATCCATGGCAACAGACATCACATCAGTCCTAATATTGTGGTGTAAGTTCTACACGGGCAAGAACAATCGCAATGCCGCCAACCACTGGTTAACTAATGTTTAGCCTTATGTTGTTGGTTTTAGTTTAGAATGTTAAATGTAGTGTGGTGGGTCACCACCTTTTTGTATTTACAGGTAAATCCAAAATATTTTACTCTGTGACTGGAAAACAATATTGCACTTTTACGCAATATTCAATTTTTTTAAGGTTTTTATTCCTTGTAATTGTAAAGTTTATGGCTTACAGGTAAAGAAAACCCAAAATTCAGTGTCTCAGAAAATTAGAATGTCACATTAGACCAATCAAAGAAGGATGTTTTAAGTACAAATTTTGTCTATTCATTTATATGCTCTCAATACCTGGTAGGGGCTCCTCTTGTATGAATGACTGCATCAATGCGCCGTGGCATAAAGGCGATCAGCCTGTGGTTCTGCTGAGGTGTAATGGAAGCTCAAATTGCTTTGATAGCTGCCTTCAGGTCATCTGCCTTGTTTGGGTCTGGTGTCTCTCATCTTTTCTATGGGGTTCAGGTCAGGGCCAGTCAAGCACAGGAACACCATGGTCACTGAACCAGCTTTTGGTACCTTTTGATAGTGTGGGCCAGTACCAGGCCAGTGTGGGCCAGGCTTTTGATGCCCTGAATCCAGCCTCAGTCTACTCCTTGTGAAGCTCCCCCAAATCCTTTAATGGATTTTGCTTAAAAATCCACTCAAGGCTGCATTTCTCCCTGTTAATGGTGTACCTTTTCCTACCAGATTTCTTCCTTTCACTCAACTTTCTGATAATATGCTTGGATACAGAGCTCTCTAAACAATTAGCTTCTTCTGCAATTACCTTTTGTGGCTCACCCTCCTCATGAAGGGTGTCGATGATGGTGTTCTGGACATTTGTCCAGTCAGCAGTCTTCCCCGGGATTGTGAAGCCTATGACCCAGAGTGAGATAGTTTAAAGGCCCAGGAAATCTCTGCAGGTGTTTTGAGTTAATTATCTGATTAGGGTGTGACACCATGAGTGTCCAATAATGAACTTTTTCACAGTATTCAAATTTTCTGAGAATTGTGGGGATTCATTATCTGTAAGCCATAATCATCAAAATTATAAGAAACAAAGGCTTGGAATATATCCCTCTGTGTAATCATTCTATATAATATACGAGTTTTACTTTCTGAGATAACTGGCAAAAAATATTGCCCTTCACACACTATTAACATTTTTTGAGTTGTACCTGTATATGATATCAATTAGAAGTAAAGAAGTATATTTTACACCTTCCAGATCATGAGATTAACCCTTTTTACAGATTTGTTTTATGTATTTATATTTTTTAAGATTTTCCTGCACTAACGTGAAACGAGCTTAAAGTGGTTTTTATTTGGGGCTGTGATGGAAATAACTTGTGCAGACTGGACTGTTTCTGCTCGCTGATCATATGACTAATCTGTATCTTCCCAGACTTTGCATAATATCCCAAATATTTCCCGAAAAATCTTTTTGGGCCCTCACCCACATGCTGTAGGGCTACGCTGTTTTCTTTTTGTTTTTTTGGACAAGTCTCGAACCCTTTAGGAAAAACAGGATCCTCTAATATTTTCCACTGAATTAAAAAATACAAAATTCAGAATACTGCTAAAGCAGAACCAGAACCGCAATAATAAGCAGCCTCCTGGTATACAGACATTATTGGACAACAAGTTTTATCTTTATTATGACCTGTATAATGTTAAATGTGAGCAGGAATGTTGTGTAAGGATTAATCCTATGAGTTCTTTAGATTTTTAAACTCCACAAATAAACCTGGAAGTAAGAACGGCTGTTTGGCATCAGCTCACTGAAGCTAATGGAGGCTAATTGGGTTGAAATCGCCCTGTATAGATGCTAGATATCTGTTCTCCAGATGTAAAATTTTCCACCAAAACAGTGAAAAACCTTTTTTTTTTTCACTCATTGGATGTAAAACATCTTGGACTTTATTAACCCAACTGCCACCTGTCTTGTTCAGGTGTGGAAGGCCAGACTCAACGGCTATGAAGAAGCTCTGAAGTTGTTCCAAAAGCTAGAGGATGAGAAGAGTCCGGAGTGGGGGAAGTACCTGGGACTAATCAAGAAGTTTGTCACAGAGTCCAATGCTGTGGCTCAGCTCAAAGGCCTGGAAGCTGCCTTGGCCTTTATTGAGAATGCTCATGTGGCTGGCAAGTAAGTTCTGTTTAAAGCTGGAGATTTATCTGCAAGTTTAGGATTTGGACTTTTTTTTATAGCAGATATTCTCTAAAATGATGGAGGTGGTTTAAGATAAGTAGAGCTTTGAAACAAGGGATGTATAGTGAATCATCATTGCTCCACAAGGTTGACCTTCACGGTTAAGTTAATTCAGTCGACATAATTTCACAGTAAGACTCCAGGAACGTTTGGAGACTCTGAACTTCTCTGTCGCTCTGCTGCAGGACAACGGGTGAGGTGGTGTCGGGCGTCGTCACCAAAGTCTTCAACCAGCCGAAGGCCCGGGCCAAGGAGCTGGGCATGGACATCTGCCTCATGTATATCGAGATCGAGAAGGCCGAGGTGGTTCAGGATGAGCTGCTCAAAGGTCTGGACAACAAGAACCCCAAGATAGTGGTGGCGTGCATCGAGACGCTCAGGAAGGCTCTGAGGTTGGTTGCTTCCTCACAGCAATGAGTGGCTTCACATCTATTATCCTCTGAATGGACAGTGTTTCATTAGTTTCTGTTGTTAATGTCTGTGAAAGTATTTTTAATTTCCACCAAATTATATTTTTTACGATATCAACCTATAAAATAAATTATTTAGAAAAAAAGTTTTGGTATTTTCATTGGTCTTGAAAGATCTTTGCACATGTGGACTGAAAACAACCGTTTTACAGATGGATTTATAAAACGGAGATGAACCAGTCTATTTTTTGGCTGATTTATGATTCCCTGTTTGGACCAAACCAACAGATTTAAGATTTCTTTTGAAGAGTTGAAGTTTTGCGTAGATGTCAGAATAGCATTGGAAACATTTCTAACGTGTCCTGTGTGGGAGTAAAGACTACGCCATGTCATGCATAAGGGCAGTCGCTGTAAAACGTAAGTTTTACTAAGAGTTTAGCGCAACCTGATAGCGTTTTGTATGCTGCATTCACTGATTTACAGGTTTGGAAATTTAGGTTTCTGTTCGGCTGATTGCCGGTCAAGCCCAGAATCCTTCATGCTGTGTTTGTTTTTAATGGCTTTGCAGCTTTGATGGGTCATGGCCACAGCAACATTAAGCTGCTCACAAAAGCACTTCCTAAGTTATTGACAGACTATATTCAAGGGAAGCTTCTGTTGGGGTTAAATAGGGCAAATAAGGACCTTCTAGAGATGTCCTAAACTGATCAAGTATTGGGGTCAGATTATTCCTGCTGTGTACCTCTGATTCCTGTCATGCAACCTGACTGAACTACAGCTGCCTTGTTAGTCCAATGCTTCAACATGTTAAGGTCTCAGAGAATTAGGAGTAAGAAGCATAAAAACGTTTTGTGAAGTTTGCAGTAACTGATTTCTGTCTGAAGCGTTTTTCTCTAAAAAGCACAAAGAGGGATTGTTTCATTAAGATTGTTTTTTTTTTTTTTTTTTTTTTTATCTTCCTCACACAGTGAGTTTGGATCAAAAATAGTGACACTGAAGCCAGTAGTGAAGATTTTACCTAAACAGTTTGAGTCCAGAGAGAAGGCCGTGAGAGATGAGGCCAAGTTACTCGCTGTAGAAATCTACAAGTGGATCAGAGACGCTCTGAGGCCGCCGCTGCAGAATATCAACTCTGTACAGGTGGGAGATGTTCAGCATCACGTGTGGCTACAAACACAGGGCTGTTAAATTTACCTTGATACATGTTTGCTTTTGCTGTCCCTGCAGCTCAAAGAGCTCGAGGAGGAGTGGGTGAAGCTGCCTTCTTCTCCTCCCAAGCAGACCAGGTTCCTGCGCTCTCAGCAGGACCTCAAAGCAAAGTTTGAGCAGCAACAAGCTCAAGGAGATCAGTCTGATGGTAGGAATGACTGCTTTACAACCCGTTTTATTGTTTTCTGTTCATTATTAGATACCTACGGACTCTTCTGTCCTTCTTCCAGGAGATGAAGAGGAGGAAACTGCAGCAGCTGTGGACCCGTATGATCTCTTGGAACCTGTGGAGATTCTCTCAAAGATGCCCAAAGACTTTGACGAAAAAATAGTGAGTTTTTCAGAACACATACAGCACTTTAAAATATCTTTAAGGACAATCTGTGCAGTTTCTTTGCATATCTTTTACCTTTAGTCTATTATCAGGTTAACCAGGTATAGATGTTCGATTTATAAACTGGAGCTGCTTCCAGTTAACAAACCAGTTTAAACTGCAGCAGGACTGATGTGATGTGAACCAGGCTTCACACGACAGCGTTAAAATCACAGAAAGCAGGCCGTTTATTGAAGATTCTGAGGTTCCATTTAACGTCTCTAATGATGCGGCTTGTAATTAAAATGACAGGAATAATCTGTACATGCTGTGAGCATAATTATCTCTGGGATTTATCTCTGCAGGAAGCCAAAAAGTGGCAGGAGAGGAAAGAAGCTCTTGAGGCTATTGAAGCTCTGACAAAGAACCTCAAACTGGAGAACGGAGATTATGGAGACCTGGTCCGATCTCTGAAGAAGGTGAAGACCAGAAATCTAATTTCTATATTTTTTGCAGGAGGAAGGGGCTAAGCAAATTCAAGTTAGTTTATTTATATAGCGACATTCACAATTCCATTGAATCAGGTTCCAAGTCAAGAACATCCAGTCCGGTTGATCCTAGTTATCAAACAATGAGGTGAAATTCAGTTTATTGTTCAAACTGGTTAAAACGTTTTCTATCTAAGCAAATGCAGCAGATTGCATCGAGTCACTGACTTTAGTTGAGGGGAAAAATTTAAACTGCTTGTTTCAAAAGTAATAAAGATTAAATAATGTTTGTTAAATATTCCTAATGTTTTTTATCCAAGCTCATGATTAATCTCAGTTCAGCGACTGTTTCTGATGTTGCGCCGATCCAAAGTGTTAGATCTGGGTCTTGGTGAAAGCAGTTCTGAGTGGAATCAGTTTGTCCACTTTGCTCCTGATCTCTGATTGTAGTAGCAGATTTATAACTGGCCGGACTTCAGGCTGATGGCCGAGGACCTGGGAGTTAAAACGAGACCTTTTTATCAGATCCAAAATATTCGGCTCAAAAGCTTTACCATGCTAAGAGTCGCCAAGACTTGAAAATTTAACCCATCACCAGTACTATGAGGTGTTAAAGGAAGATTGTCTAGAAATGGTTTTGACACCAGCAATTTTATTCAGAAATATTTCCCGTCACATAAAAATAGATCTTCACCAACAATTCCGAATGGACGCTAGCTGGCCGAACCAGCTGGCCAAACAGAACTCCGAAGTTACTCGGACTTGGGTCGACTACGTCCTGACATTTAGATGCAGATTTGCCAGCTGTCTGAGCGGAGTGAAGGACCGTTCAGTCTTTCTGAACCCTGATTGAGGTTTTATCCAAGAAGGTGTCTTGTCAGAGCTGATGTGGGTTCTCTGTTGCAGGTTGTGGGTAAAGATGCAAACGTGATGCTGGTTTCATTGGCAGCCAAATGTCTGGCTGGACTGGCCTCTGGTCTCAGGAAGAAGTTTGGGACGTACGCAGGACAAGTAAGGGAGTCTTATCTTACCTCTCTCTGAGGTCTCAGGCTTTATTTGACTAATTCCCTCAAATGTTGTCCACATCCTTCTACTTTAAAATGAAGACAGTTTTCATGAACACCGACAACATTGGATTGGATCGTGTCCCTCACAGATTATTATTATTATTATTTTAGGTTGTTCCAACTATCCTGGAGAAGTTCAAAGAGAAGAAGCCGCAGGTTGTCCAGGCCCTGCAGGAGGCTATTGATGCCATCTTCCTTACTGTGAGTACAATATGCATTTTTCCATTATTATTTTAGACTATTTGATTCCACCAGAAATTTTAAGTAGCCCTGTGATGGACTGGCGACCGGTGCAGGGTGTACCCCGCCTCTCGCCCAATGACCGCTGGAGATAGGCACCAGAGCTGATTCCAACTAAAATCCAAACTTTTCCTGAAAAGACATTTCATGAGCAGTAAATATGGGAGAACCCTGCTTCAATGTGACCTCTGACTTCAAACAGTATAGATGTTCGTCCATAAAATCCAAGAAATTAGAAATTTCTTTTAGCTTTTCAACCATCCAGCTTCTCATTGCTCTGGATGAACATTTACATTCCGTCTAGACATGATGAAGCACTTTCTCTCCGGACTGATGTCTAATCAGTTTTTTACACTTACTGGGTTAAATGCACTTCCTGTTTATAAACTGACTGGTATCCACCAAGCACTTGGCTGACGCTGCAGCTCCTAATGTGTTTCAGATGGGATCCAATAAAGTAGCATGGAGATGATTGACTGATATTTTGCCTTTTCATTCAAGACGACTCTGCAAAACCTTTCAGAGGACATCCTGGGTGTGATGGACAATAAGAATCCGTCCATTAAGCAGCAGGCTTCCTTGTTTTTGGCCCGATCTTTCCGACACTGCACACAGGCCACGCTGCCAAAGAGCATCCTCAAACCGCTCTGTGCTGCCCTCGTCAAGGTGTGTATAGGACAATCGTCTTCTGGTACATCAACAAATTGAAGGCGTCACTGAAGACATCACTGTCGATCATTATGAAAAACTGATTGTTTTCTGTTTCCTCCTTTCTCCACCTTAGCAAGTGAACGACTCGGCCCCTGAGGTCCGTGATGCTGCCTTCGAAGCTCTGGGAACGGCCATGAAGGTGGTTGGAGAAAAAGCTGTGAACCCGTTCTTTGCAGACTTGGATAAACTCAAACTAGATAAGGTGAGGATCAGGACAGGAGGATCCTCCTCAGTTCCTCATGCCACCAATTTCTAACCTTACGTTTCTGTGTTTTCAAACAGATCAAGGAGTGTTCTGATAAAGTAGAGCTTTCTGGAGGTAAAAAAGGGGCGGCTGGAGGAGGAGCAGCTGTTGACAAGAAATCTGCAGCTAGAGCTCCCCCTGCAGCTGAAGCTCCTTCCAAATCCTCAGCCCCACCGAAGAAGACCCAAACCGCTGCAGCCAGCAAGGTAAGCACAGGATGATTTTACAGGAACTGCTGGCTTTAATATTCCCTAGTTGTTAAACGCCGTTTGTTTTCTGCAGCCGTCAGCTGGTCCTCCTAAAAAAGGGAAAGCTGCAGCTGGAGGAAAAACCAAGAAGACCTCAGACAGCAAAGAATTATCAGAGACCGAACTATCTGTAAGTTTACAGCCCAGATGATGTTGAAGCACCTCGTCACTGTGGCTGCAGAGTTTTACAGTCTCAGAAACTGCTCCAAAATGTGGGCTGAGTAGGAAGGTTAAAAACTGGCTTTATTTTGGAGGAACCCAGTTAATCACCAACATTGATTTTAACCTCAAAACATTACAGCTTTAAATTCCTATAATTGATGCTTTTTGTTCCCTGAGCAAAGTAAGAGGAAATGTGGAATCACTGTCAATCTGAAGTTGAAAGTTAAAAGAGAAGTTTTTAGCCTTTCCTTTCAGTTTATTGCAATAAATTCACTTTTAACAGCATTTTGTTAATTACAGCACACTATTGAAGTTAAGATGTTCTTACAAAACTGTAGAGATAATATCTATAAAAAAAAGTACATCCTCTCTGTGTATATTATACCATAGTCCCTCTTTTATTGTGGGTCAGAACAGTTGGCATTATTATGTTTTTGTTTCTGACAGTTTTTTTTGTTTTTTTTGCTGTTTCAGGCTGAAGTGTGTGAGGAGCTGGCAGCAGGGGTACTTCCTGCTTCCTGTCTGCAGCAGCTGGACTCAGCCAACTGGAAGGAGAGGCTGGCCAGTATGGAGGAATTCCAGAGGGTAATGTCTCCAAGTTTACCCTCTTAAACGTTTTAACTTGCAGCAGCCACAGGATTTCTTAAGGTTGAGCAGAAGATTTAGTTTGGATTCTTGTGTCTGTAGGCTGTGGAAACCATGGACAAGGCAGTGATGCCCTGCCAAGCATTAGTTCGGATGTTGGCGAAGAAACCGGGCTGGAAGGAGACAAACTTTCAGGTATGTCCCTGGGTAATGACCTAAAGCTCAGTCTCATTCTTGTCTCTCAACCTGGGAGATGGGGAGCCCAGATTTATTCTGCGCAGTAAAAGGATGGTGAAAGGGCATAGCCACATTCATCATGGCACATTATGAACCAAATAGATGGGAGGTTTGCTTGCAAACCCATGAATCTAAACAGCATATTTTTAGCACATTAACCACTGCAGACTAGTTTCCATAAACACAAAGATTCATAACGACTGATTTATTACCCAGGTCAGGGATAAATGTAGTATTTAAGCTTTGGTGTGCAGTCAGACTTCAGTACTTTATCCCCAATCGAAATTCCTTTTTAAATGCATTAAATTAGCAAAGTTTATTTTTCAGTTTGTGCAAAAATGAATGCTGACTGCTGTAGGCTTGAATATAAGGCGCACATGTTTACGTCTCAGAAACACGACCAATCATTTATTAGAAATATCGCATTTCACAGTCGGATGTTTTTACTGCTACCTAAATGTTCAGGGGTGGTGTATCTGGGACAAATGACATTTAGCCTAAATATGTTAACGTGTTGATGCTCTGCAGACTGACTCAGAGTTCAGCCTGTTTCCTTCTTAATGGGGTTCAGCAGCAACTTTAAATCTGAGTCCATTCAGAACAAATAGAGACGCCGGTCGCCTCATACATGTTTGAGGTACAATTAAGGCCTTTTCTCTGGCGTTGTTGGAAAAATAATTCCTTTAGTCAGTTTAATGGCTGACGTTTTGTTTTGCTTTGTTCTGCAGATGGAGGTCAGTGTTTTCATAGACTCTTTACTCAAGATGTATTTAACTGATCTGCTCCATAAAGCCACTCCCTACCATTTTAAACACAATTTAACTCTGTCTAACTTGATATATTGTATATATACAGTACAGACCAAATGTTTGGACACACCTTCTCATTCAAAGAGTTTTCTTTATTTTCATGACTATGAATATTGTAGCTTCACACTGAAGGCATCAAAACTATGAATTAACACATGTGGAATTATATACTGAACAAGAAAGTGTGAAACAACTGAAAATATGTCTTATATTCTAGGTTCTTCAAAGTAGCCACCTTTTGCTTTGATTACTGCTCCACACACTCTTGTTATTCTGTTGATGAGCTTCAAGAGGTAGTCACCTGAAATGGTTTTCACTTCACAGGTGTGCCCTGTCAGGTTTAATAAGTGGGATTTCAAGCCTTATAAATGGGGTTGGGACCATCAGTTGTGTTGTGCTGGAGGTGGATACAGTACACAGCTGATAGTCCTACTGAATAGACTGTTAGAATTTGTATTATGGCAAGAAAAAAGCAGCTAAGTAAAGAAAAACAAGTGGCCATCATTACTTTAAGAAATGAAGGTCAGTCAATCAACAATTGGGAAAACTTTGAAAGTGTCCCCAAGTGCAGTCGCAAAAATCATCAAGCGCTACAAAGAAACTGGCTCACATGAGGACCGCCCCAGGAAAGGAAGACCAAGAGTTACCTCTGCTGCGGACGATAAGTTCATCCGAGTCACCAGCCTCAGAAATCGCAGGTTAACAGCAGCTCAGATTAGAGAACAGGTCAATGCCACACAGAGTTCTAGCAGCAGACACATCTCTAGAACAACTGTTAAGAGGAGACTGTGTGAATCAGGCCTTCATGGTAAAATAGCTGCTAGGAAACCACTGCTGAGGACAGGCAACAAGCAGAAGAGACTTGTTTGGGCTAAAGAACACAATGAATGGACATTAGACCAGTGGAAATCTGTGCTTTGGTCTGATGAGTCCAAGTTTGAGATCTTTGGTTCCAACCACTGTGTCTTTGTGCGGCGCAGAAGAGGTGAACGGATGGACTCTACATGCCTGGTTCCCACCGTGAAGCATGGAGGAGGAGGTGTGATGGTGTGGGGGTGCTTTGCTGGTGACACTGTTGGGGATTTATTAAAAATTGAAGGCATACTGAACCAGTATGGCTACCACAGCATCTTGCAGCGGCATGCTATTCCATCCGGTTTGCGTTTAGTTGGACCATCATTTATTTTTCAACAGGGCAATGACCCCAAACACACCTCCAGGCTGTGTAAGGGCTATTTGACCAAGAAGGAGAGTGATGGGGTGCTGCGCCAGATGACCTGGCCTCCACAGTCACCGGACCTGAACCCAATCGAGATGGTCTGAGGTGAGCTGGGAACTCCTTCAAGACTGTTGGAAAACCATTTCAGGTGACTACCTCTTGAAGCTCATCAACAGAATACCAAGAGTGTGTGGAGCAGTAATCAAAGCAAAAGGTGGCTACTTTGAAGAACCTAGAATATAAGACATATTTTCAGTTGTTTCACACTTTTTTGTTCAGTATATAATTCCACATTCAATTCAATTCAAAAATACTTTATTAATCCCAAAGGGAAATTAAATGTCGTTGTAGCTCATATTATGAAGGTTTCTTCAAAGAGCCGTTGTAGATGCTGATGGCTGTGGGCAGGAAGGATCTCCTGTAGCGCTCCATCTTACAGCAGATCTGAAGAAGCCTCTGACTGAAGACACTCTGTTGTTGTACAACAGTCTGATGAAGAGGATGCTCAGGGTTCTCCATAATGTTCTTCATTTTATGAAGAATCCGTCTTTCCACAATGATCTCCAGAGGTTCCAGAGGAGTCCCCAGAACAGAACCAGACTTCTTTATCAGCTTGTTGAGCTTTTTTAAGTCCGTGGCTCTGATGCTGCTTCCCCAGCAGATGATGGTAGAAGAGATCACACTCTCCACTACAGACTTATAGAAGATATGCAGCATCTTGCTGCAAACACCAAAGGACCTAAGCTTCCTCAAGAAGTACAGTCTGCTCTGTCCCTTCTTGTAGATGGCTTCACAGTTGCATCTCCACTCTAGTCTGTTGTCCAGGTGAACACCAAGGTATTTATACTCCTCCACCACCTCCACCTCTTCTCTCATGATAGAAATAGTGTCTGACTTATTCCTGTTTCTCTTAAAATCTACAATCATCTCCTTTGTTTTAGTCACGTTCAAAATGAGATGATTGTTTCCACACCATGCCACAAAGTGGTCCACCACCTTCCTGTACTCAGCTTCTTGTCCATCTCTGATCCACCAACGACTGCAGAATCATCCGAGTACAGGTCCTTCTCAAAATATTAGCATATTGTGATAAAGTTCATTATTTTCCATAATATCATGATGAAAATTTAACATTCATATATTTTAGATTCATTGCACACTAACTGAAATATTTCAGGTCTTTTATTGTCTTAATACGGATGATTTTGGCATACAGCTCATGAAAACCCAAAATTCCTATCTCACAAAATTAGCATATCATTAAAAGGGTCTCTAAACGAGGCTATGAACCTCATCATCTGAATCAACGAGTTAACTCTAAACACCTGCAAAAGATTCCTGAGGCCTTTAAAACTCCCAGCCTGGTTCATCACTCAAAACCCCAATCATGGGTAAGACGGCCGACCTGACTGCTGTCCAGAAGGCCACTATTGACACCCTCAAGCAAGAGGGTAAGACACAGCAAGACATTTCTGAACGAATAGGCTGTTCCCAGAGTGCTGTATCAAGGCACCTCAGTGGGAAGTCTGTGGGAAGGAAAAAGTGTGGCAGAAAACGCTGCACAACGAGAAGAGGTGACCGGACCCTGAGGAAGATTGTGGAGAAGGGCCGATTCCAGACCTTGGGGGACCTGCGGAAGCAGTGGACTGAGTCTGGAGTAGAAACATCCAGAGCCACCGTGCACAGGCGTGTGCAGGAAATGGGCTACAGGTGCCTGCATTCCCCAGGTCAAGCCACTTTTGAACCAGAAACAGCGGCAGAAGCGCCTGACCTGGGCTACAGAGAAGCAGCACTGGACTGTTGCTCAGTGGTCCAAAGTACTTTTTTCAGATGAAAGCAAATTCTGCATGTCATTCAGAAATCAAGGTGCCAGAGTCTGGAGGAAGACTGGGGAGAAGGAAATGCCAAAATGCCAGAAGTCCAGTGTCAAGTACCCACAGTCAGTGATGGTCTGGGGTGCCGTGTCAGCTGCTGGTGTTGGTCCACTGTGTTTTATCAAGGGCAGGGTCAATGCAGCTAGCTATCAGGAGATTTTGGAGCACTTCATGCTTCCATCTGCTGAAAAGCTTTATGGAGATGAAGATTTCATTTTTCAGCACGACCTGGCACCTGCTCACAGTGCCAAAACCACTGGTAAATGGTTTACTGACCATGGTATCACTGTGCTCAATTGGCCTGCCAACTCTCCTGACCTGAACCCCATAGAGAATCTGTGGGATATTGTGAAGAGAACGTTGAGAGACTCAAGACCCAACACTCTGGATGAGCTAAAGGCCGCTATCGAAGCATCCTGGGCCTCCATAAGACCTCAGCAGTGCCACAGGCTGATTGCCTCCATGCCACGCCGCATTGAAGCAGTCATTTCTGCCAAAGGATTCCCGACCAAGTATTGAGTGCATAACTGTACATGATTATTTGAAGGTTGACGTTTTTTGTATTAAAAACACTTTTCTTTTATTGGTCGGATGAAATATGCTAATTTTGTGAGATAGGAATTTTGGGTTTTCATGAGCTGTATGCCAAAATCATCCGTATTAAGACAATAAAAGACCTGAAATATTTCAGTTAGTGTGCAATGAATCTAAAATATATGAATGTTAAATTTTCATCATTACATTATGGAAAATAATGAACTTTATCACAATATGCTAATATTTTGAGAAGGACCTGTACTTCTGCAGATGACAGCAGTCTGTCTTGTACTGGATGTCTGACGTGTACAGAGTGAAAAGGAATGGTGAGAGTACGAGTACAGTCCCCTGTGGTGCTGCTGACTACCTGGTTAGACTCACAAAATGTGTTAATTCATAGTTTTGATGCCTTCAGTGTGAAGCTACAATATTCATAGTCATGAAAATAAAGAAAACTCTTTGAATGAGAAGGTGTGTCCAAACCTTTGGTCTGTACTGTAAGTCAAAACAAAATGAAATGTTTTAATTTAAGGTTGCCTTGCCTTGAGGTTCAAACTAAAAGTAATCACCGTCCTCTAAAGCCGCTCCACACATCTGAGCTTCAGTGTCAGTTTTCACTATTGGGGTTTGGTTCTTCCGTAGCTTTGACAGAACAGGGCCTGTAGGGGGCGTACTAACCACGTGGTAACCTTTCTAATCATGTGACCTTCTGCAGGTGATGCAGATGAAGCTGCACATTGTGGCTCTCGTGGCTCAGAGAGGACAGTTCTCAAAGATGTCAGCCTCTGTGGTTTTAGACGGCTTGGTGGATAAGATCGGAGACGTCAAGTGCGGCGGGAACGCCAAAACGGCTCTGATGGCGATTGGAGAGGTGTGCTCGCTGCCGTGGACAGCAGAGCAGGTAAACATCTCCCTGACCAACAGAAGCTCACAGATGTAGAGTCTGCAATATAGATTTTTAACACAATTTGTTTGTACATCAGGTCGTCTCCTTGGCATTTGCACAGAAGAACCCCAAAAACCAGGCGGAGTCGCTCAACTGGCTCGCTAATGCCATGAAGGAGTTTGGATTTGCTGGGTAATTTCAACACCTTTCCTAGTTAAATCCTGCCAGATTAAGTATAGTAGACATGAAATGCTGTGAAATGATTGTGAAAACTATGCAGGGTAAAACTTAGAAAGCAATGTTACAGCAGCATGTAAAACGAATCCCTGTTGGGGAAAAAATAAAGGTTTAAAAGCTGAGATAAGCTTATCCTAATGGTGGCGCACCTTAATGAAGGTTGAAACAATTAAACCTTTGTGTCACTGCTTTGCAGCATTAATGTGAAAGGCTTCATCAATAACGTGAAAACTGCTCTGGGAGCGACCAACCCAGCCGTGCGGACGGCAGCCATCACTCTGCTGGGAGTCATGTACCTGTACATGGGGCAACCGCTGCGGATGTTCTTCGAAGACGAGAAGCCTGCTCTCCTTGCACAAATAGATGCCGAGTTTGAGAAGGTACCTCCCTATAGACCTGATCAGATACCTGTAGATCTTGTCTGGAAACAACCAGGAGACTTGGTTTTTCTACCAACCCCTTATGTTCAGAACAGTGACGATGGAAAATGGTTCTTTCCCTCACAGATGCAGGGTCAGTCTCCTCCAGCTCCAATCAGATCCACCAAGAAGGCTGCAGCAGAGGAGCAAGGAGAGGAGGCCACAGAGCAGGATGAAGATGGAGGGGGAGCAGGACAGGACATAATGGACCTGCTTCCCCGAACTGATATCAGGTAACAAAGTTCTGCAGCTTCATAATGAAACAAGTTGATAAAAGCCTGGAAATCACACCTGATGTATTCTAAAAGTCAAAAGGTCTCTGATTCTTCGTCTACTTTCAATGATGGTTGGTGATCATACTTTAAGTGTGAAGAAAATAAAAGGTGCACATTTCTAGTCTTAACTTTATTATTCTTTCTACTTTAAAGAGCAAACGTAATTTCTACAACGTCTGAGTTTAGGCTTGTGATAGTTTCATTCATTTCCACGTAAAACGGATGAAGGAGGATAAACATGAGCACAGGGCACCTGAGAACATAGATGAAAATGTCATCCAAGTAATGTTGAACCTTAATTTTAATACATACAGGAAAGACTTTCAGGGCAGTTAGGAGGGAGAGGAAGTCAGGATAAATGTTTTCTGGAAGCAGCAGCTCAGCAAAACAAAATTACCCAGAAAACAAAGTAATCTGAGGCCTGTCTACCTGTAAGTTACCACAGTAGGGATGACCAACTGTAACTAAAACTGTTGACTGTTATTTCTGCTCCTACTCGTTTTTTTTGTGTGGTTTTTTTCACATCTTCGGGCCAGATTTTCAATCATGAGAGTTTTACTGCACCACACACTAAAGTGGTGAAGTAAAAATGCTGATTTACAATCAGTACGGTACAGTTTAATAACATAATATTGGAACATTGAAGGTGTATAGTGACCTGATAACACTTGACTGTGTCAGTTATTTAAAAAAAAAAGTAATTTTTGTTTTGTCTTTGTGTCAATTTCTTTTCAAAGTGACAAGATCACATCTGACCTGGTGTCTAAGATTGGAGACAAGAACTGGAAGATCAGGAAGGAGGGTCTGGATGAGGCTGCCGCCATCATCTCAGAGGCTAAATTTGTCACAGCCAGCATTGGAGACCTTCCTTTGGCCTTGAAAGAGCGACTCTGCGACTCCAACAAGATCCTGGTAAGGGGGATCATTCTGAGACTGTGAGTCTCATCTGGAAGCTGCATCACATCCTGTTTCAGCAATACTTTCAACATTTTTGTGTTTATGACAAGAAATGAACTGGGGTATTTTCACTTATGCTTCTCAATGGTTTCACTGCTTTTCCTGTTTTGGTTTTTGCTGAGGAGATCATTTTTGATCTGTTGACTTTTAATTGGATAGAGTCTTAAATCATTAATATTTCATTAGATCTCAGATCCTAGACAGAATTTAACAATGTTTTCAAAAGCTGAATTCTTAATTTTCTTCCCAAATTTCTTAACACTGATTAAACTGTCAGAGGTTGGCCTCTGAGTCCAAAGTTACCTCAGGACAAGATGTCTTTCAGAAGTGATGCCCGTCTTGTTCACGGTCCGCAGGTCCAACAGACCCTGAGTATTCTGCAGCAGTTGGCTACAGCCATGGGACCTGGACTCAAACAGCATGTAAAAGCTCTGGGATTTCCTGTCATCACCGTTCTGGGAGACAGCAAGGTATTCCCCCGCTAGCAGCGGGCAGCTGCCACTGTTTATTGGTTTCCACCAACAAATGCCTTGGGTCCTGTCAGAGTTACAGCAGTTTACTTGTAATATGAGTTATAACTGTGCTCTTGTCCATCTGCAGTCCAACCTGAGGACAGCTGCCATGGCAACCCTGCAGGCGTGGGTGGAGCAGACTGGGATGAGGGACTGGTTGGAAGGAGAAGATCTGTCTGAGGAGCTGAAGCGGGAGAATCCCTTCCTGCGACAGGAGGTGCTCTCACTCCTTCCTTTCTCCTGAAAGTTGAGATGAAGCAGATCGGACTCTAACTTGCTCTTCATCCTCAGGTGCTTGGCTGGCTGGCAGAAAAGCTTCCCAGTCTCAGGACGGTCCCTGGGGACCTGATGCTGTGTCTCCCTCAGCTATTCGCCTGCCTGGAGGACCGAAATGCAGATGTGAGGAAGAAGGCTCAGGATGCCCTGCCATCCTTCATGATGCATCTGGGCTACGACAAGATGAACAAAGCAACAGGAAAACTCAAAGTACAGAGCTGTAGAAAACCTGCAGATAATCATTGTTTGAGTGCAGATGGTTGGTTGTAACATGTTTTTCACGTCCTCATCAGCCTGCCTCAAAGGATCAGGTGGTAGCCATGTTGGAAAAGGCCAGAGCAGTGATGCCAGCTAAACCTGCAGCACCAGCCAAAACAGGAGGAAAAGGTTCTGCAGAACCAAGCAGAGCTCCTTCAGGTAGGGTCACAGAAAGCTATTGATAAAAAAGACCTTTCTAGAAAATACAGCAGTCATTGGGATGTGATATTTATCCAAGGTGGAAAAACCAAACTTTTAAGGACTACAAAGAGAAGTTAAGAGCTTTAACACAATGGTTTGCTTGGAAGCTGTAGATAGTTAGATGTTTATATCTATGTGCAGCTTCTAGGTCTGCAGCAGTCAGCGACCACTTGGACAGCAAACCTGAAGCTAAGAAAGTGAGAGGAGGTGGAGGAGCTGCTGCTAAGAAGGTACTCCAATTAATAAAACCTTTTCCCTCCTATTTATTTGATAAAAGAACCAATAAAATGTCTCTTTTCCTTGTGCAATCATGTTTCTTAAATTAATGTTCAGATTTTAATCATTCAGTCAATTTATTTGTGACCTGTTGATGTTTTCTGACCACCTGTGTACATCTGCCCTCCTCCCTTGTATGTTTTTGGTCATGCCACCTTCATGAAGTATGTTTTGATGTCTTTTATTTTTACTCACCCAGCCTCCCTCTCCCTCTGATGAGGCTCCCCCTCTCTCCAAAGAAAAGGAGTGTAATGGTAGCAAAAAGCCCCCCGTCAAAGGGAAGGCTGCTGCTGGCAGCCAACAGGTAGATGAATGCTTCTTAGTGGACACCTCAGTGGACTGCCTGTCAGCTTGGCAGATGTTAACCTCTGTCTAGCTTCTCTCACTCTAATCCTGCGGCTTCAGTCACTAATGCAGCCTCGGAGCGTTCACTCAGTTGTGTTTTAAACCTGGAGATGTCAAATCTCAGAATGTTTACAGCTGTAAAACTGAGGTCATGTGGCAGCTTTACAATATTAATGTTTGTCTGCACCGTCTGTTAACCTGCACGAAAAATCTTTCCATAATAACTCTCCTTATAGCTCCTGTTTCTTCTTTCTCCCACCTTTCTGTCCAGTTCTCATTAAAACCTCTTCTAGAGAATTAAACTTCCACGGATCTCGCATCTGTTCACTCACTGCTTCTTTCTGTTTGTTTCCATCAGGGTCCAGCTGGCAAGAAACCTGCAGCTAAAGGCCTGAAGGATGATGAGGATAAGTCTGGGCCGATCTTCATCCTCATCCCCAGCGCCAAGGAGCAAAGAATCAAAGAGGAGAAGCAGCTGAAGGTAGCCTGGTTGTTCTGGTGGTTATTGGCATATATATAAACAAACTGTCCAAACCCAGCCAGCCATGTCGAATGTCGCTGTTTACTTCTTACGGTCAGGTATAAGACTAAAGTTGGCTGACCTTACTGAAAACAATGTATCTCAATTCTATATATGCATACAACAAGGATCTGCTTAGACAGCAATAAATGTTCATCAGTTAAGTGCCTTGCCTTCAGGCTCTGTATGCCTGTGATGTTTGGTTGCAGCAGCTGTTTGCTGATCTGAAACGTACTTAGAAGATAAAGAGGTGATGAGTTTGTAAATTCATGAAGAATCTACGACTAAGTTGTAATGTGAAAACAAAAGAAAAACAGTATTTTTGACAATTATCTACTTCTTATCTGAGGTCTATGTTTACTTCGAACCTGAAGCAGAATTACATTAAAACTATTTTAACAGAAGTCATGTTATGGCCACATTTATGAAAACTATTGAACATCGCGTTTTTTCCTTAATATCGTGCAGCCCTGATTTTTAATGAGGGAAAACCGCGTTGAATCTTCTGAGATACTAATTAAAACAATCATGTCCACAAGGATTGTGCATCATAATAGATTTCATGTTTGAAACAAGGCAACAGCTACGGCATCTGTGTTGTTTGCGTTCTCTGGAGAAATGATCCTTTAAAAATCTTTGCTTCAAAGCTGACTTAAGTGATTATAATTCAGTTTTCAGTGTCACCACTTTGAATTAATCACAAGTTATGGCTGTAGGACACTGAGTTTTATTCCCGATCCAAGCTCTTCATGGGTGAACATAACTGCATCTTCTTCCTGTCGAGTAGGTTGTGACTTTATATGTGAAAGACTCATCCTTTAGTTTTATTGCTGTAAATCACGTTGTTGAAGCTCTTTTATCCCACACTCTCTGAGGCTCTCAAAGGTATCGCTTTCATTCCGTTTCCAAAGCAGTAAAGGTTCTGCAGTAAGGAGATCCATCTCACTGTTCATGTCAGCAGAGTAGTTTACCTTAAATGCACGGTAATGACAAAAGGTCAGGGTAATGTAAAAAGGTTTAGATTCCAGGATCAGAAGATTTAGGGTAGCACCTGTTTAGATGATCCTGGATGTGTGTTATGTTGGCATCGCTTTCTGTGGTCTCAGGTTAGCCTGGTCAGGTGCAGATGGCGCTCTGAGTGAAAACAGATCACGGCGTCAGTGACGATGATCTAACAGCAAATGTTTGTGCCACAGATCCTGAAGTGGAACTTCATCACACCTCGGGACGAATACGTGGAGCAGCTGAAAGCTCAGATGGCCACCTGTTTTGCCAAGTGGCTGCTGGATGAGCTGTTTCACTTTGACTTCCAGAGACACGTGAAGGCCATCGGAGTCATGATTGAGGTAGGAGGCTGCTGGACCCGCTACTGCAGGCTGGGCTGCTTTTAGGAGACCAGGTTCTGCAACTAACTAATGAAATCTATCTGACAGAGGTTGAATAGTGAGAGCGATGCAACCATTGGCTGTCTGGACCTGATCCTGAAGTGGGTCACGCTCCGCTTCTTCGAGACAAACACCACGATCCTGATGAAAGTGCTGGAGTATCTGAAGCTGCTGTTCACAATGCTCAACACAGAGGGCTACCACCTCACAGAGTACGAAGCAAACTCCTTCGTCCCCTACCTGATACTGAAGGTACGCATACATGGATCTCTTTAATGAGGAATACTTTCTGAGGGTTCTTTCATCAAAGCAGTTTCAGGTCCTAATCAACGCTTGGAGAACCAGAACCAAGTCTGAGTCACGTTCTGCCTGTAAAGCAACTACCTAAACTAGGTGAGGCTTCCTGTAGCGCTGTTGTCATCCAAGTAAGCCAGTCCTGGGGTGGACCACACACAGAATGTGTCTGACGGGACATGGCAAGCCCAACTAAACCATGTCTGCAACAACCTATACTATATACTATTATAACTGTTTATTTTCTGTGAATCCTCAGCTAGAGTTGTGCAATGATTAAAAACATGACATGCATGTTATGCTCAGCCTGCTGTACAGATGAGATTCTTTCAATTCTGATTTATAAGCTTTTTATTTTTAAACATGACGTTTCTGAACACTTCTCAACCCTGTGCAGCTGATCCCTGGTCAGTGTTTATAAATGAGTGTTCCCAGTGTTGTGATTATGAATATATTATTTTATATTGAATATTAATATTTTATCTAATAATATTTGGGTCTGTTAAGGGTTGTCCTGTGAATACCAGCCCAGTAAGGCGATGGTATTAGGACAAAATAGAAAGGTGTGAGACGAGCTCAGGCATTATTAAACAGCATAAACTCTGTACATCTATGGAATGAATTCACACAATTTCTTAAAATACAAGAATTTATTAACAAAAATAAGTCAACTCAAAGTCAAACATATTTCAATCAACAAACTCTTTACTATGCTAAAATAATCCAACTAAACTACCAATCAGAATTAAAGAATAACGAAGACTAATGGGCTATGTACAATATAAATAAGTTGATTAAAGATGATTGAAAATTATGACCAAAAGAGTGATGCAACATTACCAAGCAATGTTTATGTTTGAGAACCAAGGATTATCTTGAAGAATCTGGAATTTAAGTTAAGCAATAATTGATATACCTTCAAACAACCATTCACAATGCAAAATCAGATAAAATATTACTTTAATAAAATAATATTTTAAAGAATGCTGAATAAAACCAACCTTCTGGATGACCAGTTCTCAACGGTGTTTAATTAGCTGTCTTTATATATTAAAATCATATTTAAAGAAATATTATTTTGAATAAGAACCACATCTTTGAGAAATGGGCTTAATTGTGTTGCTTAGTTATGAAGTTTAATAAAATATTTAGGGAAATATTATTTTACTAGATTGAAAACTAAGCCTTTTTGGGTAAAAGATCTTAAGCAGGCAAGCAGGTGTTCTTTGCTGTCAGCGGTTGGAGTTAACAAAAGATGCTTATAGCTTATCATCAGAATCAAACAAATACCTTTTAAAATTCCACTAATAAAAGTGTTAAAATGCATAAGCGCGGACGGCGCGTTATGGCCGATCTTCTGTGTTTAAAATCACCCTTTTAAATAAAGTTTGTCTTAACTTAAAAAAAAAAACAGAACATGTGCTGAGCAGATAATCTGCTAGCACTAAGATGGTTGAGTTTTCAACACAAACAAAACCAAACGTCATAAAACCAAAAATGTTTAGATTATTTCATTCTAAACTACTTCTCTCTCTGCCCAAAAACACAACCTCTACGTGAACCTTGCTGAGGAAAAGTTGTCCGGGCGACGAAGTTGAAGAAAGCATCCACAGTGAGCAAAGGGTTACCTTGCTAACCTCCGTAGCTGTGGGGTGGGGCGCCTTGTTCTGTCGGCCGGCCAAACTGCACGTTACTGCTGTAACCACGGTGATGCGATCCCGTTGTCCTTCCTTCAGACCGGGAAAACTGCTCCACTCGGCGTCATAGAGACAGCGTCTCTGCTGGGAACTCTCTATAACACACTTTGCTTCTGTAGATCTCAGAGAGAAAGTCAAGCAACCCCGTTCATGAATGAATACCGGAAACACAAACAGTAATTCATTCCTTCTTAACTTGGTGCAAATGACCCATGATCATATGACACTCTTGGATCCAGTTTGAAGAGTTATGTCTATTTGCCAGCAAAGAGACATTGTCCAGTTCCTCTGGGGACCTGCGTGGAAGAGGTCAGTTTGTTGTCAAAACAGGGTTTTTATTCGGACAGTGACGTCACGGGAAGTCCGCTGTTATTCCCTGTTTCTGGCTGTCCTGGAAGTAGGTTAATGCGATTTATTTTGAAAGTTCCAGAAAAGCTCGTACTGGCCCTTCATGTTGTAACCCATGGCTGTGGTCCCAACATCAGGTAACGTGAATAGTGTCCACTGGGAGCATTTGCTGCTGGGAGACTTGGCCCAACTGGCTAAATATTACATTAGGATGTGAAATGGAAATTCTCAATACCTAGAATATATTGGCCAACAGTTATTGTGCTCCAAACAGTCCTCTGCAATATGTATATTGCTTGTACTGCTATTAGGATGATAATATATTCATGAGATATTGTGCAGCCTTTGTTTTTATCAGATATTTTTGCCTGTTTTTCTATTTTCCTTTTAAAGTGGTTTTATTGTTGCCATTTACTGTTCAGCTTGTCATTTAGAATGAGGTGCTGAGATTTGTTTGTTTTCCTAAGGTGGGAGAATCGAAAGATGTCGTTCGTAAAGACGTCCGGGCCATCCTCGCCATGCTGTGCAAAGTCTATCCAGCTTCAAAGCTCTTCCCTTTCCTAATGGATGGGACAAAGTCCAAGAACTCCAAGCAGAGAGCAGGTAGGTCTGAACTTGGTTCTGAGATGGTGTCTCAAGCTTCAAACTCGTGGGGGGGGCGAAACAAACACTAGTTGGTTTGGACTTAAATCTGCTTACCAATTTATTTCATGCAATCAGGAGTGAAAGCAAGACTGTATATAAGGCACAGAATACAGCTCTGCCAGCTGATTGGTTGTCCTGTAAAATGTTAGGCGTGGCTTATTAGCCATTGATGATCGTGGTCTGTGGGCCGTTAATGGATTAACCATCTGTTCATGCTGGTTTTAGACTAGGAAAGGACTCGTGAACATCGTAAAGGTCATGATGGGGAGCGTCTTGACTTTAAAGGGGACATATCATGCTTTTAAATCCTTCCTTTTCACCCTAAATCATTCAGTTGTGGTTTATATAAAGTGGAACTGCAATGCTTAGGTTCTTGTAGCTCTACAGGCTCCAATTGTCCTCCTGTTCTGAGGTGCGTCTGAGAGCAACTCGTTTTGGTTTAAATGCTGCTGAGGCACTTCACAACCCGCCCCCCTCCAGGTCAAAGAGCGCTGCACTTTAACCCGTTCGGCCATTTTTGTAGTTTGATAACAATTATCTAGCGCCGCAGAAACGAGACCAAAACGGCAAAAACAATGAAAATTGTTTATATAATAATATTGAAAACGCGCAGAACATATCGCTAACATAAGCAGAAGGCACGATGCTACTGCTATTAGAACAATGGCCAGGACGTCATATCAACACACAATAAATTCATGTCTAAAATAAAGTTTGTTATTTACAGCTTATCGCTTTGCTGTGTTGTCTTTGCCATAGACAGAAGGAACTGAGCCCTTAATCAGATGAAGCCTTTCTTGGTACCGGAGGTGGTTGATGAAGAACCAGTTCTTGAACACAGCATCTCCTAACCAGTGCTTCATGCAGAGGAAGAGGAATTTCTCCTCTGATGTGGGAACATTTCCATGAAAAATAACATTTAACCAGGCACTTCAAAGAGGTTCTGATGCTGGGGGACGGTGTAATGAACTGCGTGGGTTAAAAGACCCAACAACGGAACCGAACTTATCTTCTTTCAGCGTAGGCATACTTGAGATTGGACCAAAAAAATCACAGCGAGAAATAAAAATAAAGGATATGCGAAATTTATCAGCTGCAAGTCCATGAACTTATTTAGCTGTTCTGGAGCAAATGCTGTGACGTAACGGTTGGAAAAACCTAACGAATAATAGAGAAAACTAAAGGCACTGAAAAATATGACCCGAACAGAATATAAGGATTTCTCCGCAACACCTGGAGAGACTAAATTCAACTTTTCTGCACTTCTACAGACTCCAAGTAAACAACAAAATGTATTTAAAGGCTAAAAAAGTGTGTTTTGCATGAAATGTCCCCTTTTTAAAAGACAAACACAGATCAATGTTAACGGTGAAGTCTTCAGATATTCATCTGTCATTTTTTTAGGTCTTATTTTTACAGCGCTGCCTTGAAAAAGACGCTGAAACATTTGAGCGTCCGCTCAAAACGTGTTCAGATAAATGTAAACGTGAAACTCTGATTGGAGGACAGGAGCTAACCTTTGTATTGATTTATTTTTGCTCCATACTGAATGTGTTTCTTCCTCAGAGTGTTTGGAGGAGTTGGGCTGTCTAATTGAGGGTTATGGGATGAATGTGTGCCAGCCGACTCCGGCCAAATGCCTGAAGGAAATTGCTGTTCACATCGGAGACAGGGATACATCAGTCCGAAACGCAGCCCTGAACACGGTGGTGGCCGTCTACAACGTCTGCGGGGAACAAGTCTACAAACTCATTGGAAATGTAAGAGAAAAAAGACACAAACCTCTGAGACAGAAATGCACTCCACAGCTTCGCTCTGAGGCTGATTTCTTTTATTTTTATTTATTTTTTTCAGCTATCTGAGAAGGACATGAGCATGCTGGAGGAGAGGATCAAACGATCGGCAAAGAAGACGCCTGCAGCTCCGGCTAAGCAGAGCGCCCCCGAGAAGACGCAGAGGGAACACCCGACAAACCCCAACGCCACCTTCCTCCGAAAACCGGTGCAGGAGGACCCTGCCAAGCTCAAGTAGGTCCCTGCTTATTACAGGAGAACAGTAAAACATGCTCACTGTAAATTTTATCCACGTTAATATAAATTTTCTTTAGGATACTGGCTTCAGATAATATCCATGACTTTACTCACACATTTTTTATTTGTCAAACACTGACCTTCAACGTGAATCTGTGCGACATAAATGACCAATATTTATGAAGCTCTGCCTTTAACCAATGGAAACTCATTGATTGCTGTAACTTTATGGCTTTAATAAGTTTGATTGGGTAATATATGGACCAAAGCTTGGTCGGATAAAAGCCTTTTCATTTTGATTTTATCTTTATGATAAATTCTTGGGTGCATCAAAGCAGTGTTTAAAACGGTAAGATCAGAGTCTAATCCTAGTTATAAGCAACGACTAAGAAATAAACTACAAAGACCTTGTAGCAGTAGTGGTTCCAGAGTGAACTGACACTTGGTGCTTGCTTTAGAACCGTTAAACAGTTAAATATCTGGTTAAGGTAGCAAATATGGGCCCCATCTGGAGGGAAATGAGGTAAACTAGACGCGGAGTTCTTGTTTCAATCTTAAAATATAGATCGATCTGTGTCCAGTATCACCACCTGCAGGTTAGATTTGCAGCTCCTGGCCGGAGTTTGTGAAACGGGTATTACCGAAGAGAATATTTTAATGACATTCTATGAGGAAACAAACAGATTTTTACACCAGGTTTTGTTGTAGCTTAAAACAGCACCCTTGAGGGCCAGTTAATACAGTATCTGCAAAATGATTTGATTTGGGGTAAACAGAAACCACCACTATGCTCTGAGAATAAAATAGTCTAACATTCATTAATACTGATACTGCTCTTGTTTATGCATTGACTTTTTATTTTTTATTTTCCAACCTAAAATATAAATTAAACTATAAATTACAAGTTTAAAAAACAGAGATGGTGGTTAAAATAAATCTGTGTGGCAAGATAAAAAAGAGCCCAACTTTTCTGTTAGGTGCTACATAAAATATGACAAAGTTCATATTTTTCTCTCTAAGCTTTGTAGTGTCTCTGTTTAGAAGTTTGTTCTGAAACTCTACACGTTTCTGACCTTTCCAGCTGTTTACCACCAGCATGCTGACCAGCCTCCTCTTTCTTTGTTTGCCTGAAACTAATCTCTCCTCATCCTGATTTCTGAGCCGTTGCATGCTGGGTTGCTCTCACAGGTGCTCGTTCAGCCTGCACATTAAATCATGTGCAGTGTGTCTGTGAAACCAACCTGCCTCTGGTTGTCTGTCTGTCTCCTAACCCTTCATCTTTCTTCCTGTGTGATCTGCTCTGCCTTCCTTCCTCTCTGGAGCAGAATAATGTATCGCACGTATAGAATGTGAGTACAAGTCCTCCTCCTCTCTGCTGTGTGTCATCGCTGTGAAAAAAACCCTGAGTTCACCCTAATGCTCGTCATACGTGGCTTTAACGAACAAAAACCCGCTGTGGGCTTTGAGTTTTAGTCGTGCTGACACAGGACGGCAGGTGAAGCACCAGACTAATGTTCAAAACGCTCAGCTGTCACTTTCCATCATTCCTCCTCTTCCTCAGTCGCTGTTTGTGTTTGAGAAGACCTGAGAATCGGATCAGACCAGCTACTGGGTTGTCTGGGTAAAGATTATTCTGGGCTTTTATTGTGGTTCTTGTTTCTCAGACTGTTTCAACAAGCAATAAGGTCTATTTTACTGCTTGTTTTTGATCCAGTTTCTGCAGGCTACATGAAAACCTTTTTGTCAGTGTTCCTCATCCAAATCGGTGAAGATGTGGAGGACTGATTTTGCTGCTTTGAATCACAAATGTCCTGCAGAATCTGCCTGGCGGCACCGTTTTCACATATGGTCTGTAGGCATTTTGTTTTCTTCATGTGGCTCAGTGAGAACTGATCGCTGGTGGTGTACCAGATGTTTTTGGGGCCTTCAGAGAAATGCCTTTATTGGGTCTCCATTGATTGATCTCAGTGTTGTTGTGACTGCTCTTCTCCTCCGTTGTGTATCACAGAGACTGATTCTCAGAGCTGGAAATGCTCTGCAGCTGCTCTTCACAGCATGCAACTCTTTAAGGTCTCTGATAAGCTGCTCCTTGCATAGTAATGATTTAAAGGGCCAGAGTGTAATGATCAGTGACCTGGCAGACAAGTTACTAATGCCTCTATTCCATTCACGGTTCCAGCATCGCACGGCTCCCCTCTGCTCAGTCTCTTTC
Organism: Girardinichthys multiradiatus; assembly: GCF_021462225.1. NCBI lineage: Eukaryota > Metazoa > Chordata > Actinopteri > Cyprinodontiformes > Goodeidae > Girardinichthys > Girardinichthys multiradiatus. The sequence goes on along the minus strand of NC_061795.1, from coordinate 44,738,999 downwards.
TGCTCCGCATGAAACCTGTTGTTTCCATTGATTCGCTGACGGCTTGCGTTATGGCGTGAAGCCCCGCCTCCAGCCGTCAGCGTCTCTATTAACCCTTACTGACTTATGGCTCGGTGTCGACCAAACATGAGAAGTTCCAAGTAAAAACATGCAAAGTAAAAGTAACACTTTGTCCTTCAACAGTGATTTCCAGCCACAACTTTCAGTTTGACTCGTTTCGGCCGTGGTGGTCCTTAATATTTTTCTAGTCCATCTTGGTTTTTTCTTGGCACTGCGGTGTGCAGTAAAATCCGTGACTTGTCCTTCTCTACCTTGGCGAACACCTCATGTCGCTGACCGCCAGCTGATCACAGTCATGCCCAATCAATGAACAGCAGTCTGTTCACATTTGGGACCTGCTCCTGCTGCCAAGGAGGGACCAAGAATCCAGTACCGGGCTGGAAAAGCCTGTAATGGAAATGGTCGCAGAATGGTCCGAGTGGAGATTTTTTTTTTTTCTTTTTAACATATCTGAATTTTTGATTTACTTATTTATTTTGCTGTTCTGTAACTTTGAGCTGAGCTCAGATATAGATCTTTATTCTTACACACTGGATCTGGGGTTTGACTCTTGTCAAAACGGGAGACAGAACCAGAACTTCATTTCTAAGTGTATTAATTTTTACCCTTATTAAGCCTGCAGTTATCTTCAGGTTCAGCAGATGTTTTTTGTTTCATTAAATCCTAGCTGGTTTTTATGGAAGCAAACAGATGATCCAGTTTTAGGAAACGCTTCACTGCTTATTGTGTTCATGTTCCCTTTGTGGTCTTTGTAGCGCATAACCTCTTGTAATCGATTCAACCACGTTGTTTTCTGAGATCAGTGCTGATCGGCTCCAGTTCAGACGGACCAGCCCAACCGTAGCCTGGTTAATGATGACCTTTCCACACATCTTCACTTTGAAACAACTTCTTATGATTATGAACTGCAGGGTTTCTACCCCTAAGTTTCTTTTGCCGCTTTCCAGAAAAGCAAAACTGAATTCTTCCTAAAACTTCAAAAGCAGTTTCAGATTTAGCATTCAGATTCAGAGAAGATGCAGTTGGCCGCTTTAGTGTTTGCAGGCTCCTGCAGCATCTCCGTTGTCATGGCCGGCTGTGTCTCAGATGACAATTAAGGACGATTCCTTATCGTTTTGAACACACACATTAACCTCGGACATCCCATAACTTGGTTCCTCTTAGATGCCAGAAAGAACCATAACCAGCAGAGAGGTGATTCTTTATGAATGTGTTGATGTCTGGTAGTCCAGACTGGAGCTAAAACAGCACTGATCATCAAATAACTGAACTAACTGGGTTCCTGTCCACCTTCCTCTGCTCCCTTCATCCATCCAGTCAATCCCGTCAGAACGCCCAGCACAGCGACCATCCCTCCATCCCCAAGGAGTTCCAGTTGGACCTGGACATGATTGAGCAGGATCAGAACAGTGTGTGCGAGCTGCCGGATCTGGTCCAACACAAGCTGGACGAGCTGCTGGAGCCCCTTATGATCCCGGAACCAAAGTAAACTCCCCCACTGATCCTATGTGACCCCATTATCTCAGAAAGAAACTTTAACTGGTTTAATATTCCTGTTCATGTTTTCCCTCCAAGGATCCGCTCGGTCTCTCCACACTTTGACGACCTTCACAGCAGCACCGCCTCCACCATCAACTTCGTCATCTCTCAGGTGGCGAGCGGTGACATCGGCACCAGCATCCAGGCGCTGGCTCAGGTACCGTTTCTGGATAAATATAAAAAATGACTGAGGACAATATTTGTAACTCCAGATTTGTTTCCTGGACCCTTCGTCCAAATGTTGCGGCTGTCCTTCATTCCTCCCTTTCTTCTACGTCATGGTAAACTTTAGCATTTTATTCTGTAAAATGAACACAATGGGCTGAAATCTCTGGAAGGTTTAGTCTGAAGAAAGTCTATCTTTATAGCCTTTATATGTGAAAATGAGTAGAAACCCTGGTTGGTTCTGTTCTCTGGATCAATGGATGGTGCATCTTTAACAGAAAATCCTAAAGATAATAAGGATATTTTGTAAAACTGTTGGATGTTTGGCTTCAGACTAAATATTCACTTGGATCTTCTGTCATTGGACCTCTCCATCATGACCTCCTCTTCAAGCAGTTTTTCTCTCCTGCCTTCGTCTTTCCACAGATCGATGAGGTTCTGCGTCAGGAGGACAAGGCCGACGTCATGTCTGGACACATCGACCAGCTGCTCATCGCCACCATCATGCAGCTGAGGCTCATTAACAGCACGCACCTAGCAGACGACCGCGTGGACAAGAAGGACCTGATCAAGCTGTACAGCTGCATCATGGGAAACATGCTGTCTGTGAGTGCACATGTGGAGCGATGCCCTGCAGCTTGGCTGACAGGCGAGCGGTCACGGTGAGGCTCTAACCTGCTTCTCCTCCCGTCAGCTCTTCTCCATGGAGACTCTGGCCAAGGAGGCATCCATGGGCGTGCTGAAGGACCTGATGCACAGCCTGATCACGCTGATGCTGGACAGCAGAGTGGAGGATGTGGAGGATGGAACCCAGGTCATCCGGTCCGTCAATCTTCTGGTGATCAGAGTTCTGGAGCACTCTGATCAGACCAACATGTTCAGGTTGGTAAAAACAGATCCTTGGTGATCTGTAGTGAAGGTCGTGCTCCACTCAGCAGGGATGGGTACCTTTCACATTTGAATCGATGTGGTACCGATGCTCGGTACCTGGGAATTGATACTGGTATTCAAAGGTACCAATTTGTAGTACTTTTGTGTGTGTTTGTGGTAATTTGTTATTTCCTTTTAAAAATGAAATCTTAAAATTTTTCAATTTAACATTTATTTCTCAATATATAAACTTGAATGAATATATCAAAACAACATCCAGCTGTTTGTAGTGTAACATCTCAGTTGTTTCAAACATTTCTTCTCCCATGTTGCTGGCTGCAGACGAGTCGCTAAAGGCTGCAGGCGTGCTAATGGCGCCGAATGCAGGAGTTGTAGCCGTAGATCGGAGGCCAACAAAAATTGCTCTTCAGCCTTGAGAAAAATCTTGTGGTTAACCAGGTGCTTCCTCCAATTAGAAGTTTTCCCGCCGCTGGCCTTGCACTTTGCATTACAAATGATGCAGCGAGTGTAATCTGCATGTTGAAAAGTGGAGCCATACTTTGGAGCGCTTTTTACCAGCTATGCTTTGTTGACGGTACCAGTGGCTCCTGACGTCCTTACGTTACTGTGGTGCAATGCTGTGTTCATGGAAAATCGCCCACTCTTCCACTCCCTCAGTGTCACAATGATGCGTTTAGGTGCCGAAACATGGTACCGTTTGATTTTACGTGAATAGGTAATCAGTAGTATCGACGGAATTCGGTCAGTACCTATAAAAGTACTGAATTCGGTACCCATCCCTAATTGTTAACCTGGAGCCATCCGCTAAAGAGGTGCCGACCCAAACTTGTCACAATGTGTTTTAAACGTTCAGTTTGACCCATTCCTTCCTGCATCCACAGCGCTCTGCTGGTTCTGCTCCAGGACACGTTGGTCTCGACGGCTGGTTCTCCTAAAGTCTCCGAACTCGTAATGAAGGTGAGCTCCAGAGCCAGTACCACTGCTGATCCAGCTGATTGGTCATTCCTCTATAACCGTTTGTGTCCCCTCAGTGTCTGTGGAGGATGATCCGCTTCCTTCCAGAGAACATCAACAGCCTCAACCTGGACCGGATCCTGCTGGATGTCCACAACTTCATGAAGGTTTTCCCGAAAGAGAAACTGAAACAGCTAAAGACCGATGTTCCACACCGGACCCTGAAGACCCTCTGTCACACGCTTTGCAAGCTCACCGGGGCCAAGGTAACCCTGAAACAGGCTTTTGAAGCAGGAGTTTGGGAGGAGAAGTTATGGAAAACCATCATGTCCTGAATTGTGACATCCAGGTGAATGTATTATTCCTGCAGGTATTTTATTGATTTTCCATTCTTTACTGGGTTTCCGAACAGATTCTGGACCATCTGTCCATGATAGAAAACCGGAACGAGTCGGAGTTGGAGGCCTACTTGAGACGAGCTGTCAAACACTCAGGAAACCTGTCGGGAATGAAGAACGACCGTGGCAATGAGAAGGCCACCCATGGCATGGTGAGCGACACACAACAAACCTCAGAGTCCACGTGGAACAGGCTGTCCTGAATCCTGCCCAGAACTCTTAATCCACCCTCTGGTCCTCAGATTCTTCTTCCTGATTTCCAGGTCCAACTCTGGACTTATTGATTTTTTAGCGTTTATTAACTCTCCTTTTTAAGAACCTGTCTTTATCACTAGATCAATAGAAGACCTCAGAAGGCTAAAACTTGGTCCTTGAGAAGGTCTGTCTGTCACTCTGCTTGTAATTTACATAAAACTGTCTCAAAAATGGCCACAGCAAGGATCATGTCTCCACCTTACGTCAGTGGACCAGCCTGGACCTCAGGACAACTAGACGCGAAAGATCAGTAGATCAGAGGTCTGGAAGGCTCATAGGGCTGCAGGAGGTCAGACAGGTAAACAGGAGCCCGACCATTCAGGGCCTTATAGGTGATCAATAAAACCGATCCAGTGAAGGGAGGCAAGGAGTTGGGAGATATTTTCACGCTTTTTTGTTGGTGTTAAGAGACGAGCTGCAGTGTTCTGAACTAACTGCAGTGGTGAGAGGCCGGTCCAATTAACACCAACATGCAGAGTTCCAGTTATCCAGTTGGGAGCCGACGAAGGTGTAATTCACCTGAGAATCATTAAATAATAAAAATGTGTTTTATTTGTAGATAAAAGTCTCAGTTTGAAAAATTATCTTTTTACTACAGAATTAAACAATTTCTCAAAGTTAACATTCAAATCATGGATCACCCTAAAATAATTTTATGTTTCAAACTGCTCCAGGCTAATGGAGCATAGAAATGGAAAATAATGGGTCCAAGAACTGATCCTTGGGGAACTCCACATGCGAGAGGAGCTGAGGGGGAAAAAGATTCCAGGAGGCTTAAGGAGGAACTTCCACTGGACAAATGAGACCTAAACTAGTCCACTGCTGGACTTGAGTGGTACCAACACAGATGGATGTAGTGACGTCATGCTGGTGTCACTGACCCATAATTCCTGTTCAAGAGATAACTGGGCTTTCAGTTCACAGAACATTTGTTTAATGTGTACATGCAGAGATTAAAATAAAATGTCTTGATATTCCTGTTTAAAGCCCTGGCATGTTTGTCCTGTAGAGGTTTAATGTGTTGACTAACTGGTGTCTGCTGGGTTACAGGATGACCGCATGTCCAAGGCGAAGGTCAGCGACATCCTGTCTGAGATCTTTAAGAAGATCGGATCCAAGGAGAACACCAAAGAGGTCGGCTGCTGGCTCAATGTTTTGTTTTTGCAGTTTAAAAGTCGGACTCCAGACCTGATTTATTTTAATCTGGGGAAACTGGTTTCCTTCTCAGGGACTGACTGAGCTGTACGAGTACAAACAGAAGTACTCTGATGCAGATCTGGAGCCTTTCCTGAAAAACACGTCACAGTTCTTCCAGAGCTACGTGGAGAGGGGCCTCCGGGTGATCGAGTCCGAGCGGGAGGGCAAACCTCGGATCCCGAGCACCACAGGTCTTTATTCATTTAAACGTTGAGCTGCAGTCGGTCAGCCAGGAGAGTGTTTAACGTCGCTTTGTGTTTGCAGTGATCCCCCAGCACGGCATTGACTCCAGCATCAGCAGCAGCAATAACGAGGAGTTGAAACCTGCCGTTTACTACGAGAGGCTGAAAATCCTCCGGCAGAGGCAAGGCCTGGAAAACACCTCCAGGGTCAGTCCAAACATCTGTCTCATGGTTCTGATTTCATGATGCTACATGGTTCATACACAGCCCGGAGCAATTCCTATTCTCTCTTTCTGAAAGTGGCATCCTTTCCTCCACCCAGCTCTTCATCCTTTCACCTGTTCCTCCATTGATCCATATTCTGTCCTATCATCTCTGTCCATTCGTCCATCATTCTTCTGTTGTCCATCCTTCTCAATCTGTCATTCATCTTCTATTGTCTTCAGTCCTTTCATTCATCTGTTCTGTCCATCTGCACATTATCCATCCTTCTCTCATCCTATCTGTTCATTCAGTCTTTTGTCTGTTATCTGTCCCCCAGCCTGTCCATCCATTATTCACCCTTGTTGTCCATCCATCTGTCCTCTTTTCAGGGTTTTTTTGCAGCTTTTGTATGTAAAACCAGACCCCTGTCGAAAAATCTTCCTTAAAGTAACTGAGATATTTGTAGATTTAAGTCTGGGGACATTTAACATATTGACCTGAAGAATGATGTTACATGAATCCTCAGGACTAATAAATCATCTGAATCTGAGCAAATCTGACATTAACTCCATTCTTAAACGGGTCTGAAATGATTGAAATGTTTTTCTGGCTGCTGCCGTTAATCTCATCTTCCCTCTGACGGACCAGGGTCTCGGAGGCAGCGAGGACGAGCCTCCGCAGCGGCCGGCCATCTCCTCCCTGCTGTCCTCAAAGCCGCCTGTGGCCTCGTCCACGGACATGCTCCACAGCAAGCTGTCGCAGCTCAAGGAGTCCCGGGAGCTGTACCAGCAGGAGCACAACACATATTCCAGCTCGCCCAGTCGCTCACACACCCGCTCCGCCTCGCCCGCCGCCAACCTTGACGACCTGAAGAAACGTCTGGAGCGGATTAAAAGCAAGAGGCAATGAGGCGGCTCCCTGGTTGACCCGCTGCCCTTTCCGTTCCCTCTGCACAGACTGAAGGAAGGCGACGTCCTCCACTCCTCATCCTCACATGCAGCCTGGCTCCGCCCACTGTGCCTGTGTGATGAAAACATTTAACGAACACGTCCAGAAACCCTTCAGCTCATCTGTTCATCAGGTTGAGAGTCTGTATTATAATCATGATGTTTCTAACCTGCCATAAGTCTGTAAATATTTAACCTTCATCTCTCACAGCACCCTCTGCAGGTGGGTTTAGGTTGCATCGGGCTGTAGATACTTTTAGAGTCCTCATTAACACATCATCTGTTCAGCAGGAGTGCAGAGCCAACCCGCAGGTCGATTCTGGTTCCGACTCGCTCGGCTCTCCATCCTCCGTCTTTGTGGCTTGAAGAGCATGACATGTCTGTGGCTGTTTTTATGTTGGTGTAAATAAAGTTTGTTTTAATAAAACTGCAGTTTCCCTTCCTCACCATTTGACGACGGCGAGCCTGTGACTCAGCTGTTCGGTGACAGGATCCAATAACCTGTTTTTGTATTTAATTCAGACCTCCGAACTGCAGCCATCTTTTTGTTGCGGTCACTGTATAATCCATCGTGGAAAACCTTAAATAAAATCTTTTTTAACAACATTTGATCAGGTTTCTATTTTTCAGTCACTGCTAAAAGCTTTTCAGCTCATTCTTGACTGTCAAAAGCTAAATTTAAAGGTCTGACTGTAAACATTTAAAATTAGGGAGGTTTGGGTTCGCAGCCCTGGAAACGGAAGTTACGTATGTAACTACGGTTCTATGAATCCCGGATGACCGCCAGAGGGCGGTGCTGAAAGTATTGAATGTTCCCTCCGTGCACGCGCAGTTCGAGTAATTATACCAACAGAGTCACACCTGTGACACCGGATGACCACAGAGGCTATATATGCCTACGTAATCCGAGGCTCTGTTCCTACAGAATCTTCTCGCGGAAGCAAGGACTCTGAGTGATTCTCTGGCGGTCATCCAGGATTCATAGAACCGTAGTCGCATACGTAACTTTTGTTCTATTTCATCCCTACTGATCGCCAGAGGGCGGTGCTGAAAGCACTGAATGACTAATATCAACCATGTTACGAGGAATCCTGAACACATACCTCACTGAGAGGGCCCAGCGGAGCCTCACAAAAGAACTTGGATGAGGGGCAGACACATTAACATTGTAGAACCTGGCAAAAGTGCTTGGGGAAGCCCATAATGCAGCAGCACATATGGCCTCCAGTGGAACCCCCCTCATAGCAGCCCAGAAAGCAGAGACGCTCCTGGTAGAGTGGGCCTTCACACGGACCAGTAGCGGACGGCGTCCTGCACTGTAGGGGTGGCAGATGACATTCACATTCCAGTGGGAGAGACGTCTAGAAAAAGGGCAACCCAGCCTGGGACCGCCATAGCACAAGAAAGGCTGGTCTGAGCGTCTAACAGCTTCAGTTGCTGCAACGTATGCCTCCAGCCCCCGTACTGGGCACAATAGCTCAGACCCATCCGCCGTTGAACCTGACTGAGGCCAAAACCAAGCTAATCTCAATGGTTGGTTACGGTTCGAACACCTTAGGCACAAACGCAGTGTTAGGCCACAAGGCAACACCAGAATCATCTGGACCCCATCGGAGACATGAGATACTGACAAAAAGAGCATGCAGCTCGCCAACCCTCTTAGCCGAAACAATAGCTGACAAGGCAGTCTTATATGAGAGCCACTTGAGGTCCGCCTGCACCAAAGGCTCGAAAGTGGAGTAGCACAAAGCTTCGAGAACCAAGGGCAGATCCCAATTTGGCACTCTCTGAACCAGCGGCGGGTGCAACCTACGTGCACCGTGCAGAAAAAGAGACCATATCATGGTTCCCCACCGTTCGGTTGTCAACTGATGCATGATGACATGAAATTACTGCGACATACACCTTGAGGGTTGAAGGAGAGTGGCCCTTATCAAGCAGAGACTGGAGAAACTCCGGATTAGTGGGCACCGGACAAAAAAACGGATTTTCATTGTGGGCAGGACACCACTGAGAAAAAAGACGCCATCTGTTGACATACTGCTGACGAGTAGAGGGAGCCCCAGCACTCAATAGTGCGCCTGACAGGGTCCGAACACCCAGTCAGCCTCCCAGTGGCCATGACCACAGCTGGAGACATTGAGGGTCGGGGTGCCATATCCGTCCCCCCAACTGGGACAGCAGATCCCTCCTGGTTGGAAGACACCATGGGGTGCCGTGACGCAGACTCCGTAGCCGCAGGAACCATGGCCGCGCTGGCCATGAACGGGACCACCAGCAACAACCTGTGGCCCTCTCTGAGAACACTCCATAGAGTAGGCCAAATCAGCGAGAGGGGCGGAAAAGCGTACAGGAGAACTCGAGGCCAGGGATGGGCTAGCGCGTCCTGGCCCAGTGCGCATGATGCCCCTGTTAGGGAATACCAGAGGGGGCAATGAGATGACTCCTCTGTGGCAAACAGATCCACCTCCGCCTGACCAAAACGGCCCCAGATCATGCACACCACATTGCAGTGAAGGGACCACTCTCCCGGAGCAGGGGCCTGGCGAGAGAGAGAATCCGCGACCTGATTGCGCTCCCCAGGTAAATACATCGCCCGTAGGGTGGACAGATGAAGAGAGGCCCACTTCAGAAGATCCCTGGACACCTCTAGAAGGCGCGCCAATCTGGTGCCTCCCTGATTGTTGATGTGGTAAACGACAGAGGTGTTGTCTGTTCGAACTAGCACATGCCGTCCCTCTAGGTGGGGCAGAAAGCACCTGAAGACCATGTGTACAGCTTGCAGCTCCAGCACGTTTGTGTTCGGAGCGCTCCCGCTGCCGCCAGAGACCCTGCACCGCTCTCTGTTGCCACACAGCACCCCAGCCCATGGGGCTGGCATCTGTTGTGACCACCTCCCTGCGACACACCACTAACTCCATAGGGACGCCCTTGGACAAATAAGTCTCGTCTCACCATGGAGCTAGGGCACAATGGCAAGTCTAGGTCACCGTGAGCCTGCGACGCCTGTGCAGCTTGGCGTACAGGCGTAAGCTGTTGAGCCACCTCTGCAAAGGACACAGAAGGAGCAAACCCAAGGGCACAACATGGGTGACTGAAGGTGATGTAGGGAAACCGCCTGCCCAGCCTGAATTGACTGACCAACTGGAGTACGTCGGCCACCCTGAGAACAGATGGACAAGCCCTCATAGTAATCGAGTCCAAAAGCATCCCAAGAAAAGTGGTCGCCTGGAACGGAGCCAGGCAACCCCAGGTTAACCTTGAGGCCCAACTGCGACACATGAGCAAGAAGGCGGCACGTATCTTGGGAGGCACCTGCCTGAGAGGAGGCGCAAAGGAGCCAGTTGTCCAGGCATGGAAAAGTTCTGACTCCGGAGGCCTGCAGAGGAGAGAGGGCTGCTTTCATGCACCGAGTAAACACCCTTGGGGAAAGAGAGAGGCCAAAAGAGAGCACTTGGAATTGCCAATGGCGACCCCGATAAGCAATCCTGAGAAAACAGATGTTCTGTCGCAATAGGCACATGAAAGTAGGCATCCATCAGATCTATTGACGTAAACCAGTCTCCCTTCACAACAGCCTCGATTGCACCCTTGGCCGGGAGGGTGGAAAGATCCTGGTCCAGTGCTTGGGATTTCACCGGGTCCGCAATAAGTCATTTTGACCCAGCGTGAAAAGGGGGGCCACCGTCGGAACTGTAGCCTGTAACCGTGAGTCAAAGTGGCAACCACCCACGGATCGACATTATGAGCAGCCCAGAAACTGAGCTGCTGATGGTAAAAATGTCCGACGGCTGGCCTGGTGGCAGGATTCCGGGTCTATCTAACTGGGTGGCGGACTGGCTGACGAAAGTCCTAGCCGGATCTCTGCCGCACCTCTCGGGGATAGAAACCCCCAGATCTATCACCATGCTTAGGTGGCGGCCGAGCACTCGGGTTAACGGAAGGACAGCTTGAGCGCTGAGGAGGGGGCATACTCCTGCGGTGGCTAGTCTGGCACGCCTGAACAGTTCTTTCCAGCGCTGCTGATCCAAACAACTCTCCCGGCACAACTGGGACACCCCTGAGGGTCCGACGGCATGCTTTGGTCAGAGGAGACTGCACCAGCCAGACCTATTGACAAGCTTGGATGAGAAAAGACATGACACTGCCGAGCTCTCTCGTCATCAGCGCAAAGGCCTGCAATGCTGCGTCGCTACACCCCACTGCCGCAGTTGCACCACCAGCGTCCTGAAGGGATGCAGAGAGGGCAAACATGGGATGTGCCATGGAATTGCCAAGGCGACCAGCACACGCTCCTCCATTGTATGCTTTACACAGGAGATCATCCGTAACCCAACATTGAGTACGTGGGCATCAGACATCAGGACGCAGGGCTTCATCTGGTGACACGATCAGAGAAGCAACAGTGGGTTCAACTGCTGGCATACGGTCCAGGCGTGCCTTGACTGACTTGTGCAGTTCAGCCAACACTCGGCTGTCTGTGGAGAGACGTGACAACGCTCTTGGGTCCCGCCAACAGACGTGCAACTCCCTCAGGTACTCCTCTGACGGAGGGACAGAAAAGGGAGTAGGAGCCTGTCCACGCCCAACTGCACTTGGCGAAGAAAATGAACCAGTCTCAGAGGCTTGGGAGGACTGCGCTTCCTCCTCGTCTCTAAATTGAGAGGCCGACGCGGCCAGAGACAAAACATCCTCCTCCACAGACAAATCAGGCATAGGTGGGGAAGAGAGCCCAGCGGTTGGAAGTGAGGCATCGGAATGATGCGTTTGCAACGACTTCATCTCGGCAACTGCTCAACCCTTGTAGCCAGGCCCTGGTCAGACCTTGCCCACTTCCTCCTAGAGGGGGCCTCAGATACTGTGGTCTCACCACGGCGCTTTGAATGCCTGAGGGGGGCCACCTGCTCAGAGGGCAGGAGGTCAGCATCATCCTGAGGGCACCACTGGGCCAACCGAGCCACCCTCGACACACGGGTCATGAAACTACAATTTATGCAGGGATTCTCAGACAGCGCCTCCACCAGGTGATCACGTCCAAGGCAGGTAGGACACAGGTCATGGCCATCGTCTGCCTGAAGCACAGCGCCACAGTCCATGCAGCAGTGGGAGCCATCCATGTCCAAGATTGAAAACAAGACTCACCCCAATTCAGATGGGAAAATAAATATGCTAAAATCGGGACAGGGGGCGCTAACGCTGCTGTCACCAATTACAGGTCCTTCTCAAAAAATTAGCATATTGTGATAAAGTTCATTATTTTCCATAATGTCATGATGAAAATTTAACATTCATATATTTTAGATTCATTGCACACTAACTGAAATATTTCAGGTCTTTTATTGTCTTAATACGGATGATTTTGGCATACAGCTCATGAAAACCCAAAATTCCTATCTCACAAAATTAGCATATCATTAAAAGGGTCTCTAAACGAGCTATGAACCTAATCATCTGAATCAACGAGTTAACTCTAAACACCTGCAAAAGATTCCTGAGGCCTTTAAAACTCCCAGCCTGGTTCATCACTCAAAACCCCAATCATGGGTAAGACTGCCGACCTGACTGCTGTCCAGAAGGCCACTATTGACACCCTCAAGCAAGAGGGTAAGACACAGAAAGAAATTTCTGAACGAATAGGCTGTTCCCAGAGTGCTGTATCAAGGCACCTCAGTGGGAAGTCTGTGGGAAGGAAAAAGTGTGGCAGAAAACGCTGCACAACGAGAAGAGGTGACCGGACCCTGAGGAAGATTGTGGAGAAGGGCCGATTCCAGACCTTGGGGGACCTGCGGAAGCAGTGGACTGAGTCTGGAGTAGAAACATCCAGAGCCACCGTGCACAGGCGTGTGCAGGAAATGGGCTACAGGTGCTGCATTCCCCAGACCTGGGCTACAGAGAAGCAGCACTGGACTGTTGCTCAGTGGTCCAAAGTACTTTTTTCAGATGAAAGCAAATTCTGCATGTCATTCGGAAATCAAGGTGCCAGAGTCTGGAGGAAGACTGGGGAGAAGGAAATGCCAAAATGCCAGAAGTCCAGTGCCAAGTACCCACAGTCAGTGATGGTCTGGGGTGCCGTGTCAGCTGCTGGTGTTGGTCCACTGTGTTTTATCAAGGGCAGGGTCAAAGCAGCTAGCTATCAGGAGATTTTGGAGCACTTCATGCTTCCATCTGCTGAAAAGCTTTATGGAGATGAAGATTTCATTTTTCAGCACGACCTGGCACCTGCTCACAGTGCCAAAACCACTGGTAAATGGTTTACTGACCATGGTATCACTGTGCTCAATTGGCCTGCCAACTCTCCTGACCTGAACCCCATAGAGAATCTGTGGGATATTGTGAAGAGAACGTTGAGAGACTCAAGACCCAACACTCTGGATGAGCTAAAGGCCGCTATCGAAGCATCCTGGGCCTCCATAAGACCTCAGCAGTGCCACAGGCTGATTGCCTCCATGCCACGCCGCATTGAAGCAGTCATTTCTGCAAAAGGATTCCTGACCAAGTATTGAGTGCATAACTGTACATGATTATTTGAAGGTTGACGTTTTTTGTATTAAAAACACTTTTCTTTTATTGGTCGGATGAAATATGCTAATTTTGTGAGATAGGAATTTTGGGTTTTCATGAGCTGTATGCCAAAATCATCCGTTTTAAGACAATAAAAGACCTGAAATATTTCAGTTAGTGTGCAATGAATCTAAAATATATGAATGTTAAATTTTCATCATTACATTATGGAAAATAATGAACTTTATCACAATATGCTAATATTTTGAGAAGGACCTGTATAGCAGAGCAGGCAAACCAAAAGAGCAACAGGGAAGCAAAGCTCATACGAACAGCACCCGAGAAGAAATAAGGAGCAGAGCCTCGGATGACGTAGGCATATACAGGTCCTTCTCAAAATATTAGCATATTGTGATAAAGTTCATTATTTTCCATAATGTCATGATGAAAATTTAACATTAATATATTTTAGATTCATTGCACACTAACTGAAATATTTCAGGTCTTTTATTGTCTTAATACGGATGATTGTGGCATACAGCTCATGAAAACCCAAAATTCCTATCTCACAAAATTAGCATATTTCATCCAACCAATAAAAGAAAAGTGTTTTTAATACAAAAAACGTCAACCTTCAAATAATCATGTAGTTATGCACTCAATACTTGGTCGGGAATCCTTTGGCAGAAATGACTGCTTCAATGCGGCGTGGCATGGAGGCAATCAGCCTGTGGCACTGCTGAGGTCTTATGGAGGCCCAGGATGCTTCGATAGCGGCCTTTAGCTCATCCAGAGTGTTGGGTCTTGAGTCTCTCAATGTTCTCTTCACAATATCCCGCAGATTCTCTATGGGGTTCAGGTCAGGAGAGTTGGCAGGCCAATTGAGCACAGTGATACCATGGTCAGTAAACCATTTACCAGTGGTTTTGGCACTGTGAGCAGGTGCCAGGTCGTGCTGAAAAATGAAATCTTCATCTCCATAAAGCTTTTCAGCAGATGGAAGCATGAAGTGCTCCACAATCTCCTGATAGCTAGCTGCATTGACCCTGCCCTTGATAAAACACAGTGGACCAACACCAGCAGCTGACACAGCACCCCAGACCATCACTGACTGTGGGTACTTGACACTGGACTTCTGGCATTTTGGCATTTCCTTCTCCCCAGTCTTCCTCCAGACTCTGGCACCTTGATTTCCGAATGACATGCAGAATTTGCTTTTGTTGTGGAATTTTCTTATCAAAGTGGGTAGAAGTTGACTCATAACAAGAGAAAATCCGGACTTTGTCTTAATAAGTTTTATTCAAAGGCATTCAGCGTTTGAAGACCCTGACACTGAGGTTAGTCAGTGAAACAGAGCCCCGATCAACATTTACACACAGTATTTATACCAGAACATGACAGTGTTATCTCAACACTTCAAAGAGTCTGTGTTTTATGACCCCAGACCCTTCTCGGGTTCAGAGGTGACTAGGTTACCTAGGAACAACCATCTACTCTCCCTGAGGCATCACCCTAACAAATGCCCTTAACCATTAAACTTCTGATAATGGCTTTTACAGCTTCCTCCTCTAACACAGATGTTCACTGGAGTGAGGTAAACCAAAGGTCATACACTGTGGAATGCTTACTGCAAGAATTTTCATCACACTTTCATCTGAAAAAAGTACTTTGGACCACTGAGCAACAGTCCAGTGCTGCTTCTCTGTAGCCCAGGTCTGGGGAATGCGGCACCTGTAGCCCATTTCCTGCACACACCTGTGCACGGTGGCTCTGGGTGTTTCTACTCCAGACTCAGTCCACTGCTTCCGCAGGTCCCCCAAGGTCTGGAATCGGCCCTTCTCCACAATCTTCCTCAGGGTCCGGTCACCTCTTCTCGTTGTGCAGCGTTTTCTGCCACACCTTTTCCTTCCCACAGACTTCCCACTGAGGTGCCTTGATACAGCACTCTGGGAACAGCCTATTCAGTTCAGAAATTTCTTTCTGTGTCTTACCCTCTTGCTTGAGGGTGTCAATAGTGGCCTTCTGGACAGCAGTCAGGTCAGCAGTCTTACCCATGATTGGGGTTTTGAGTGATGAACCAGGCTGGGAGTTTTAAAGGCCTCAGGAATCTTTTGCAGGTGTTTAGAGTTAACTCGTTGATTCAGATGATTAGGTTCATAGCTCGTTTAGAGACCCTTTTAATGATATGCTAATTTTGAGAGATAGGAATTTTGGGTTTTCATGAGCTGTATGCCAAAATCATCCGTATTAAGACAATAAAAGACCTGAAATATTTCAGTTAGTGTGCAATGAATCTAAAATATATGAATGTTAAATTTTCATCATGATATTATGGAAAATAATTAACTTTATCACAATATGCTAATATTTTGAGAAGGACCTGTATAGCCTCTGTGGTCATCCGGTGTCAGATAGCCAACCTATTGACCCAAACGTACCAGAACTGCATGCTTTAAAAAATTCTTTGGCTGAGTTTGGACCACACGCTTCTTATTGGACGTCCAGAAGTGATGCAATAGCAATAAATTGTAATTGGTACATAAATTGTTCCACTGCAATCTGAGGCACCTCAGAACTGAACTGAATTATCATTTTCAATCATTTGAATCATTTTTAAATGCAGGATTTATTTCAACATGTCATTCCTTACATTTCTGAGCAAATCTATAGGGTTTTCTTTAAAACTGCAGAGAATGTGATGTGTTGCTTCATCTCTGAGTGTTTGAAATACGATGAGAGACAAGGAGCTGTTCCTTTTGTTTAAAACAGAATAAAATGGACCATCCAGCTGTAGTGTCACGTTTGTGGGTTTTCTCTTCTCTCAGCTTGACGTTACTTCTCCAGCAGTGGGAGCTGTTGGGGTCCTTCTTGGAAAATCAGGATATTTTGCTCTCTGGATAAAAAAAAACTAATTCATGATTTAATCATCAGAAGAGGCTCTGTGGAGTTGTTTCCAGGCCACAGATTAGGATGCACTTGGCCAATGATGCTGAGATGACATCGGTGTCATTATGACTGTTTAAACCTCTATAGACAACATAATCCCCACTAGAATACTGAGATGCTTCACCGATGATCTGGGGACTGCTGTGGGGCTTTTAGAGATGATTGTTCAAAGAAGGATGCTTCATATAAGAAACATAACAGACAACCTGGAACATCCTTTAATTCAGCAACAGATTGAAGAGAGTTTTGGATCAGTTGTAATACAGGACGTTACAGGAGATTTTTCCTGCCCGTAGCCATCAAGTTTGGGTAAATACCATTACATTTTACAATAATTTAGTATTTTTGAATTGAACATGACTGAACTGAATGGAATACCTAAGACAGAACCTGGCCACCATACAGAGGAAGCTCATTTCAGCGGCTTGTATCCAGGATCTCTGATTAAATCAATGCCTTCCTGACCTAAGGGAAGATTTTGTTCCTGTTGAAAACCATAATGTCAGACTTTGACCTCGTCGGGAAGGAGAATAAAACGGGTGGAATACCATCCTAGGTAATGGGAGTAAGAGCTTTGATGGTTGCAGTCTGCAATGTTGCCTCTAGATGTCACCAAACTCCACAAACTGAGCCATCGACGTGCTCAGAGGACTAGGTTTTTGGGTCTGACATTGGATCAGCCCTGTCAGAAGTAGGTTTACCTTCTCACCTCTGAGCCTTAGTTCCATACAGAGTCTCAGGTAGAGGTTACAAAGCTCAGATGGATGAGAAGAAGAAAACAAAGCACTGTTTGTCTTGTGTATGTATGGTTTAATTTTTAAATGTCTTCATTTATATCTGATTTGTTTCCTCTTTGTTCCAGGTGTATACGATTTTTACTCTGAGCCAATCAACCATTGGTTCCTCATTCTACAGGGGTTCTGACAGAACCCATCATAGCAGGTGTTGGTTTGTCAGTAAGAAGGAAGTAACCAGACGTTTCCTGAAGAAAGGCTGATGGTGCCTTCATCAGAGTCCCCTTTTCTTGCTGCTGCTTCAGGCTCTTTATTAGAAAGATGCACTGATCCAGTTCCTGTCAGGCGTTCAAGATACTCAGAATCTGGACTTTTTACATACAGGGGTTGGACAATGAAACTGAAACACCTGGTTTTAGACCACAAGAATTTATTAGTTGGTGCAGGGCCTCCTTTTGCGGCCAATACAGCGTCAATTCATCTTGGGAATGACATATACAAGTCCTGCACAGTGGTCAGAGGGATTTTAAGCCATTCTTCTTGCAGGATAGTGGCCAGGTCACTACGTGATACTGGTGGAGGAAAACGTTTCCTGACTCGCTCCTCCAAAACACCCCAAAGTGGCTCAATAATATTTAGATCTGGTGACTGTGCAGGCCATGGGAGATGTTCAACTTCACTTTCATGTTCATCAAACCAATCTTTCACCAGTCTTGCTGTGTGTATTGGTGCATTGTCATCCTGATGCACGGCACCGCCTTCAGGATACAATGTTTGAACCATTGGATGCACATGGTCCTCAAGAATGGTTTGGTAGTCCTTGGCAGTGACGCGCCAGCAAGATGTGCACCAACAATTTGTCCTCTTTTGAACTCTGGTATGTCACCCATAATGTTGTGTTCATTTTTCAATATTTTGAGCAAAACTGTGCTCTTACCCTGCCAATTGAACCTTCACACTCTGCTCTTACTGGTGCAATGTGCAATCAATGAAGACTGGCTACCAGACTGGTCCAATTTAACCATGAAACCTCCCACACTAAAGTGACAGGTGTTTCAGTTTCATTGTCCAACCCCTGTAGTTACTAAACATTCACTCAGATTAAATCTCCAAAGCCTAAGTTTCTAATTTGAATCACAACCCTGCAGGACTTCAGATGTGAGCCCAAAGTTTCTGGTTCTGTTGTGATTTTTCTATCAAATTTTTGTTTGAGACATTGCAGGTTTAATCAGCTCAGGTTATTTTTATAACATCAATTCACAACAAACATCTCAAATGGACGGAGAGAGACTTTATTCATCTGGAGTAAAATAAAGAAAGGATTAATCTTAAAATAATCTTAACCATTAAATCTGAATTTTAATTTATAAATGTTTTATATTTATTAAATAAATTATTCTGGATTTTGATTTACAAAATGTACACAACACTACTTTTAATTTTCCTTTAATTATTTGAATTTAAAGTTTTTTAGGGCACCGCTGATTTTCCACATCCCGGGGTCTGGAGCTCTGTTCGGGTTTGCTGTTGATCTGCTGGTTCTGTCCCCATTCCTTTAACATGACATAATGCAAAATCTTGACTCAAAGAAGCTTCATCTGCCAATCTCAGCAGCTCAGAGCTCCATTCCTGCCAACACTGTGAGAGCAGCAGTGAAGGAGCACTTGAAGACCTCGACCACACACCCTGCCGTCTGTCAGAAAACCTGCAAATGCAGCACAAAGCCGCTTTCTTTGCTCCTCTTCCACTAATTTTTAGTTTTTCTCTAATCTCCTGATCAAATGTGCCAAACGCTTCCCAAAGGATCCAAACTGCTAAAAAATCAGCATGAAGAGAATGGAGTCATTAGGAGTCCTTTGATTTGCAGAGGAGCTGCATTATTTGAGCTCCTCAACAACGTTTCTGAACATTTGAGAAGATAAACAGAATTCCAGCGAGGAGACATGAGCCTGGAGGCTCAAGTGCTGTTATAAAAGATTAATGTGAGGGTTTGGAAACAGACCACATAAAAGCACATGATGATTACCTTTTATTCTGACAGGAGTCTCGTTTTGGGATCAGATTCATGCATTTGTTGTTGAAGATCATTTTAAAAACTGAACAGGTGGAGACACAAATCAATGTTCCATTTGTCTGCCAGTTGATCCAAGAGATGTTGGTTTAACCAGCAGAGACACAATCTCATTAAAATGAGACTAAAACCAAAATATGGCAAAAAATGTTTGCAGTAAAATCAGCTGGGAAATTAATAAAAATAAACAAGCATAAAACAAACTTCAGATGAAGAAATGTCAAAAAGACACAAAACTTTGATTGAAAGAAACTCAAGACATAAAAAACTCTAAAGCCTTAAAACATACTGATGATTAGTATATGAACAAACAAATAATTACATAAATAAAGAAATAATATGACACCAAATAAAAACAGTCTAAATGTCTAAGACTGAATATTCCAGCTGGATTTGTTTTTATATTTTATTTTTAAAACTAATAATCTGCTCAGTGAGAGCTGTTTCAAATAATATACAGTCATGGTCACTGAATTAGAATATTAGTAAAATGTTTGTATATTTCAGTAACATATGGATTAATTACACACAGGTGGGTGTTTTTAAGCCTTTATTGCTGTTAATTATGATGAGTTTTTGCTTGCAGCTAATATAGACATTTCAGATCAGAATATTACGTCAGGCCAGTAAAATAGCATTTTATTACAGGAATCTGGGCTCAATAAAATGTTTAATGTCTGCTTGAAGGTTGTTATTTTTAAAGAACCTTTAACCTGACATACGGGCCTCAGCTGAACACATATTCCAATTTATTGAGACATACCTGTATAATATCATGTTTTACTATCTTAAAAATTACTTTTAATGCATCCTGGAAATAGCTGAGTTCAGTTTCTTGGTGTTTAAAGAAATCAAATAGATGATCTCATCAATTTATCAGTAGATCAAACAGAATAAAGTTTTCTTTCCATGTTGAGCTGCAAAGAGAAACATTCCTGTCCTGTCTCAATAACTTATAGACAGAAACACATTCCTAGGGAAAATCAAGCAAAGATTATCAAAGTTTAGCAATAAAGAGGTAAAAAAATTGAATATTCAACAGATGATTGTAACCCTGATTTAGTCTTTGAGGAGTAATGTTTATTTGATGTCTAAATTGAGAAAATTACTGAACTAATTGGAAGATCTCCAGGGAAACATGGAAAGGGGGTTGCAGATCTCTCCCTCTACAGGGCAAAATCTCATGAAACCGTTCAAGGAATCTGGAGGAATCTGAGAGAGCAACCTAAGAAAACCAGACATGAGCTCCAATCCCTCTGCATACTAACAACTGAACATGGCTGTATCGTTTCATAGATCATACAAAATATGTTGTACTCTAATTTATGCCTGTTCTGTGTATGTATGTATGCATGCATGTGTGTGTGTGTGTGTGTGTGTGTGTGTGGCCGTATCACTCTCACTATTTTTTAACTGTGTGTTTGATTGGCAGTTGGCCGGCCCTCCTCGCTGGGAGCTGTGGCCGGCTGACCAGTGCCATATGGACTCCTTTATCTGTGCACGCTGACCAGGACACACACTGGTGCCTCCAGGACAGCACTTTTTAACCCGTTTAACACGCTGGGACAAAAGGTTTGGACCCCCATGTATGCAGCGTGGAATTTAACCAGCTCTCTGCGTCACCCTGAAACTCCGCTGGTCTGAAAGCAGAAATGTGATTCAACTTTTTCTCCCTATTAGTCTGGATCTTATTCTGTTCATCCCACATATGTACATTTATTTAATTTAAACTTCCCTCTGTGTCTCTGAGCTTCAGTTCGAGGAGCTGAACTCCTCCCTGCAGCTGTTTGGATCTTTTTTCCACCTTACTTTACATTCCTGGATGTTAGGTTCAATAAGACAAGCAAGTTTATTTATATAGCACATTTCAATAACAAGACAATTCAAAGTGCTTTATATGAATAGAACATAAGAAAACAAAAACATAGAGAAAAGTACATAGCAATGGCATAATTAAGGCAGGTAAAGAAAACTTGGACAACAGACTGAAATTAATCATGTATCAGATGATAGTTTAAACGGAACAGTCAAAACGACTATAGATAAATGGGTTTTTACCTTGAATTAAAAGAAGTCATGGTTTCAAAATTTTTACAGTCTTCTGGAAGTTTGTTCCAGATTAAGTGGAGCATATGACCTGAATGCTGCTTCTCCATGTCTGGTTCTGGTTCTGGGGATGCAGAGTAGATTTGAACCAGAAGTCCAGAGTGGTCTGGAAGGTTGAAACAACAACACATCTTTAAGGTGTTTTGGTGCCAAGCCATTCAGTGATTTATAAACTAACAGAAATATTTTAAAGTCTATTCTCTGAGGTCCAGAGAAGCAGTGGAAGGACTTTAGAGCTGGGGTGATGTTCTCTACTTTCTTAGTTCTAGTGCAGCCGTCTGACTCAGTTAAATCTGTGAAGACTCCATTGCAGTGATCAATTCCACTAAAGATAAATGCATGGATGAGTTTTTTCAGATCCTGCTGGGATATTAGTCCTTAAATCCTAGAAATGTTCTTCAGGTGATAGAAGGCCAACTTAGTGATTGTATTCATGTGCCTCAGGAAGTTCAGGTCTGAGTCCATCACTACACCCAGATTTTGGGCTTGATCTGTGGTTTCTAGCTTTAGTAATAGAAGATGTGTGCTCACTCTTGATCGCTCCTCCTTTGGTCCAAAAATAGTTACTTCAGTTTTGTTTTTATTCAACTGAAGAAAATTATGGTCCATCCACACATTGATTTGTTCTACTCATCTCCCCAACGGTTGAATAAGTTCGTAGTCACCTGGTGACATTGAAATGGAGAGCTGTGTGTCATCTTTGTGCTTACTGTAACTTATCTTGTTGTTTGTTATGATCTGAGCCAGGGGGGGCATGTAGATATTAAATAGGAGGGGTCCCAGGCTGGAACCTTGAGGAACCCCGCATGTGATTTTTGTCAAATCTAAAGTTACCTTTTGACACAGTAAGACTGAAACCAGCCAAGTGCTGTACCAGAAAACCGACCCAGTTTTCCAGGCACTTAGTGTTAGAGTGGAGATCGGATGCTACAGACACAGGAGGGTGTAATAACCTGTGGACAGTAGCCAACAAGGCAGCATTATTGTATTTGCTGAAGATTTCAGAAAACATAGATTATCTTGCATTCATCAGCTGTAGGTTATACATATGAAGTCTCTCTTTCTAGATGTCATAGTGAACCTTAAGTCTGGTCTTTCGCCACCTCCATTCGGCTTTTCAACGCTTCCTTTTTTCACTTCTCACAGGTGGAGCATTTCTCCATGGAGATTTCTTCTTTACCAGAGACAAATTTTACCTCATTGGGAGCAATAGAATCAATTGTGTTAAAGAAGTTCTCTATCAGCTCATCTACTGAGTTACAAGACAAAGTGGAAAAGGAAGAGTAAACCTGGTTAAAGGTTTTAGTTGCACTGCCCTTAAAATGCATTGTCTTATATCTGTTATGTTAATTGAGTCAGTATAAATGATGCTTTCAAAGATAACAAAACTGGTCAGATAGGGTAACATCAGTTACAAAGGCCTTGGAAATGTTCACACTCTTACTCATGATTAAGTCCAAACTATCCCCTATAGTGGGTTGGCTGTTTAACATGCTGAGCCAAACCAAAGTTTTTAAGTGTATCACATAGTTCTTTTTGCCCCCTCTGTCTTGAGGGTTGTCAACATGGATGTTGAAGTCTCCCACAATGATTAAACATTCAACACTTTTTATCCAATTTGAATAAATAACTAACTCTGACTGCACTGTTCAATGGTTAGGATTAATTGGAATGTATGTACCTGACTGTTGTGAAGAACCTTGAGACAACACGTGTTTATATAAATAAAACTGAATTGAATTGAACACATACCACGGATAGAAGGTCATTAAAATCATTGAAAAAGGTTGTTTTGGCCTGTAAACATTCAGAAACATGGCTCGAGCAGGGCCCTTTGCCTGGATATTCAAAAGAGTTGATTTCTCCCAGGAACACATTTTTACATTTTAGTGAATCGGGTACTTTCATAGAACTTTCTAGGTGCTTACCAAATACTTTCATGGAATTTACCTGGGACTTTTCTGGAACTTTCATGGAACTTATCAGGCAATTTCATGTAACTTTCGTGAAATTAACCTGTACTTTCATGGAACTTACCAGGTATTTTCCCAGAGTTTCCTGAAACTTTAAGGTATTTTTTGTGGAACTTTCCTAGAACTAATGAGGTAATTTAGTAGAGCTTACCTGATACATTAATTAAACCTCATTTAAGTATGCAAGCAATCT